>NC_056744.1:1168090379-1168113825 GCF_019279795.1 Protopterus annectens
TGGGGTTGTCCCGCTAGGGACAAACATGTGTTTCTTTAAGATTAGACTTTGCAGGTTGACACTGTTTCTCCCACTGGTAGTATCCTGCCAGTAGTCTGGGTAGCAGTGCTGTGCAATGCTTAGCGGTGCTTCATATTCGATTTGCATGATATTTGCCTTTTGACATTGATGGCTTCTTCATTACATGTTATATATGTATCTTGTATCCTTGATTCATGTGTACGTATGCTTTATGGGGTCCTGGGAACTTCAACACTTTATTGCAATAACACTTCACATCTGGCCTTACTGCAGTACTCCAGTTCACATATTTATGTTATGTAGCAGGTTATACCACTTCACACTGTACATAGATTCAGTTCACATGTTTGCTTTGATTTTCTTGTGGTGAGAATTAGTTTGCTGATACCTCATACATCGCTATTGCAGTGATGGCTTAGTGGTTAACTACTGTGATTGTAGTGTACAGGGTCCTGAGTTTGAGCCTTGCAGAGGCAGTTTATTTTGTTGCTGGCAGAACATGGGCCTTTGGATCCAGAGTGATTAAGGCACTTTAAAGCAGTTGTAGGTGGGTTTGCACGATGATAAGCACTGCTAACCTCCGGTTACAGTTTCTTACACTCAGTTAACTTCTACTTTGATTAATCTGTGTAGGCAATGCTTACCCCTGTGCAAACGCACTTAGGCACACTTACTACTGCTTATTTGTGCATAAACCTGCTAACTAGTGCCTTATTCCTTATGACACTGACACTTCTCATGTGCATTTCATGCAGTACTCCAGTTCACATTTCAATGTTATTATGTAGGTTATACGGCAAAAGGATGTAGAAATATGTTCATATACAGATTTCACATGGAAAATGATATGCGCTGTAGTGGGATTTGAACCGGGAATGCCTGTTCATTGGCAGATGCTCTAACCACTGCACTATTACTGTGCTGCTTCATTTGCATATATATTCCTTGTTATCTTCTTCAGCCTTTTCAGCTGCTTTAACCATGGCTAGGCGATGGGCAAACCTGCGCACCTGCGGTTAGCTGTACCCAGGGTTTTGAAAAAAAATAAATACAAGGGTTTCTTTGTTTTATTTCAATGTACTGTTGCTGTTGAATACATGGGGATTTAATGGGGATATGCCAACACCTATGAACGGTCTTGCTCATTTATTTACACTTTCTTCTGTTTTACTTTGCAGGGGTGTGTTTATTATGAGAGCTCTGCTCTCAGACATGCCCCCTGCACTCGTCCACACTCAGTGTAGGATATGGAGCTCAGGCAGAGCGCCTTCATTAATATGCATGGCGCTCTGCCATCCTCCTCTTAAACTGCCGCTTACGTGCAAGACTAATTTAGTCCTGTACAGCAGATTAGTAAATCCGGGGATTATGTCATACAATATCATTTGTGGAAGAACAAAAACTGATTTAAAACAGACTGCAGTGTCACGACATACATTAATCTTATGAATACGAATATGTTTACTTTTCTTTGAAGTAGCATACTCAGCTGTAAAATATAAATATTACATTATTAAGGATACATATACAAAATAACTGTCATTAAGTGCTGTTGAACTTAATTATAATCTGCAAAATTCAAGTGTATTTTTACTTTGCAGGAAGGGTGACATAGTTGATCCAAGTTTAGAATCATCAATGAAGATTCATAGACTTCCAGTGTGGCTAAAGAAAATTTTTGCCTTTGTCTTAAAACCTTTGGTAAGTTTTGCATCAGTTTGGTAAATTTTGCATTAGTTATTAGTTTATTTAGAGGTGTTGTGCATATTAAACTGATCTGTTAAAAAAAGTTTGACAACTGAAAGACTAAAAGGAGCAATAAAGAAAAAAAATCATAGATGGGATCTGTGAAGGTTTTCTAATGCATCAAATAAGAGGTAAGTCAGTTGCTCCACTGAAAACACATCAGCATGCATGTTTCTAGCTCACAACCTTCCTATACAGCTGGCACCTGCATTGCGGATGGGATTAATTCTTCCCTTCATTACATCATTATAAAATGTATGGTCACTAATGTTCCACTATGTGATTCCTAGGCCTATTAATATTCCACTTTGCACTGACAACCAACTCTAGCTCATAAAAAGATTGAAGGCATAGTGCTGAAGCCAACTGCTTACCATTAAATTATGGTGTACAGCAGTGTGTAAGACCCTCTCACTGACAGAACATAATACCCTTGTTTGTCCAGATATAATTTGGGAGATCCATCTGCTTTTGGACAGTTCTGTTATATGTATGATATACCAAGTGCTGCTTACAATGGCTGTGTAAATAACATTTTCAAAATGATCCCTCTAATATATCACATTTGGAGACATTTTGACTAAAGCTGTAGCCCTGAAGAAGGCCTAGGTAGGAGGAGAAAGGTGCGTGAGTACTCTTGAAAAATCAGCATTACTTATATAAGGAAGGGTGAACTCTAGACAAAAGCTTGCTTATCATATAAGCATTTACTGTCTTGGCTGGCCAGCTGAATGAGGAAACCTTAGGCAATGAACACTTCACTACACATCTAGGGTATAGGAGGAGGCCTTGCACACAAATGCTGCTCGCCTTCATGTTGGTGAAGGGGTGTGGCTTGTGCATCACAATGTCTTTAGAGTATTGCTATGCTTTGTATTAGTGGGACTGCTCAGGATACACCACAGAGGCACAATATTAATATACACTGCATAATCGGCTAGTACCACACAACCAGGTCTATGTTGGATCTACATCATACAGCACAGACATTTTCATGAATTCAAGCTCATCCATTTTAATGGTCCAAATTAAGCAAAATATTACACAGTAACCTACTATGGCTTTCAGGCTTTTAATGCCATAATCAAAAACTATAGACATTAGCATTAGGTTTTGTTAAAAAAGTATGTCTCAAAGCTTAGACAGCCTTTTTTAGTTTGGTAGTCTTTTAGTTGATTAATGAAAGCTTTGATCAAGCTGTTTTGTTTATTATACCTTAATTTAAGGAAATATGCATTAATTCATTCTGTAATCTTACTTTGGGTTGAAGACTCGAACTGTTTATAATTAAAGTATTGGCGTGATCTGCAGTATACTTAAATTTTTGTGGGGGTGGTGAAGGTGTCAGAGACGAATGCTAAAGTTCTTGTGTTATTTCAATCACACAAATGCACAGATGTGCGCGCGCGCGCACACACACACACACACACACACACACACACACACACACACACACACACACACACACACACACACACACACACACACACACACACACACGCAAAATACTATTAAAGGATATGAAAGCCATGCAAAGATTTAATGGAGTCTAATGGCTGTCCATTCTGAGCAGAGACTGCTGTACAATTACAGGGGTTAACATGATAATTCTGGTTTGAAGAGTTCTACAAATCTACTTTTTTTCTTATTCTGTCTTTTGAAAATGTAAAGATAAGGTAAGCCTTAAAAATCCTATTTTGTGTGATATAAAGCTCAAGATTTCAAATAATTAGTTTAATATAAAGAAAGTGTAGTGTGAATTTAATGCTTGCAGCTCAGTCTGACTTCAGGTTCTGTCCTTAAAAGGTGATATCTCTGAAAGTCCAAACATAAAAAGCCTGATGGAAATGTAAAATACTAAACAGTTTGTGTAGAAGAAATTGAGTAATTATCTCTGGGATTCAGAAGCATATCTAACACAGCCACACAACAGCTAAAGTGACAATGACAATGCTGTGTACTACTACATGGCTCTGAGGTAATTATCATTGTATTAGGAGGCATTTAGTACCACAACATTTATCTAGTTAAGAAACCTGCGTGTGGAAATGATAGTGCTGGTAAACAGAGGCGGTCAGAGTTTCTGTGGTTATGGAAGTCATGAACGGTGGTGACATGCATGCAATGTGCATGTTGTCATGCACATCCACGTGCAGCATCATGCCATTATGACAATTTCTGAAACAAAATATGTGCGGAAGTCCAAGCTAAGGAACACACAGAAGGATGCAGAGAAAGAAGGTGTGTAAGGGGTAGAGGAGGGGGAAAAGAGTATATGTTTTTGGGGTGGGGACAGTGTCCTTGTTTTTTTTCTTTTCAAGAAAGATAGAAGAGGAAGGTGGAGGAAAGAAATAAAGGCATCTGTCAGTATATGGTGGGCAAGTACATGATGAGCTAGGCTTATTACAAGAAAGTATACATAAAGGTAGGACTCCATGTGAATGTGATGTACAAGTAGCACAGACATGGATGTGTTATGGGACAGTGTGCAACAAATACACAAGACATGTGTCTGGAGTGTTTCTCCCCGGGCCTCTGCTGAAAACTGACTTTGTTCCAAGTCGAACTTTACCAGTTAACAAATGTTAAATAAATAAATAAATAAAATACGGGGAAGTCTGTCCACTGCTTCTTGCAGGATTGCCAAGGTTGAGATAATGCACACAGTGTGTATGTGGATCAACAGCCTCACTATCACAAACAGTTCTAATCACCACCAAAATCTTTTCTCCCTTCAACCAGTGTCTACCTCTTCTATCAAAGAATCCTCCTAAAACTAAAAAATTCCACACCAGCAGCTAACCACCTGCCAACATAATATCTCAGAGTTGCTGCAGATGCTATAGCATACCCTGCATTTATACTCATAAACCAATCAATTACAGAAAGTTATGCCTGTACCATTTGGAAAAAATCCCACGTCATACTTCTACATAAAAGGGAAACATCCGCTGACCTCTCCAATGACTAATCTACAGCCATTTTACCTCCACTCTCCAAAATATTAGAAAATGCATTCATTCTCAACTCCTTTCCCATCTTCACAATAACAGTCTCCTGTACAACACCCGACATGGTTTCCAATCTCACCACAGCATCACTACTGCTCTTCTCAGTTTTACTGAAATCATAAACTCTAATAGAAACACGAGCAACCTAGTATCCTCCCTGTTCTTAAACATGTCAAAGGTATTTGAAACAGTTTCACATCAAGCTCCTTAAACTATTCTACCTAGGAACTTCTCATTCATCCCTTAGCTGATACCACAGCTATCTCACCAATAAACTCCAGGCTGTAAAATGGAAGCAAGATCTTTCCCCATTTCTGTCTGTCTGTTGACGTACCTCAGGGATCTATTCTAGGTCCTTTACTGTTCAACATATTCGGCAATATTATTCACATAGTACAATATGCAGATGATGCCTCCATAGTACAATATGCAGGTGATGCCAGGCTTATATGCTCTGCATCAAGTCAATAGCTATTTCACAAGATGAGCCAGGATTCCTTTTCTAGGACTCTTTTCCCTCAGTTGAGGTCTGGCTAGATAACTGCCAACTTCTTTTAAATGCTAAAAAAAAAAAAAAATAAAATAAAATAACAATGTATTTACCAAAATCTCTGTCAGCACATAAACAATCCTTCAGCATCACATCAGCAAATAATACCTTATTTGAAACCAGTTCCAACAGAAAGCTTCTTGCTGTCTTAACTGATGATAACTTAAAATATGATTAGCACATCAATCAAGCCATCAAAAAAACTCACAGAAATCGGGCTTCCTCTACAGAAACAAACCCTTTCTCACTGACTACTTTAATAATTATTTAGCAACAGCTTATTTACTCCCTTAACTTCTCTTTGCAGTGCCCATCCTGACTAGCCTTCACTCTACCTTAAAAATAAACTAGAGATTTGCTACAATCAAACAGCTAAGTTTGCATCCAGCTTACCACAATATTTATACCACTGTCTAGCACTGAAGCTCCTGCAGTGGCTCGAACTACTTAGATACCTTAGCTGCTCCCAACTACTTAGTGCTCACATAATAATACACAAAACCCAACATCTGCTCAAGACTACAAACACCTTCAACCTCTACTTCCATCTTAGGAATCTCCACTAACAGAACAAACATCTCCTGACCAGGACCAAGTCTCATAACAGTGCAGATGAGTCACTTTACTCAACCTGTATTGCTAAGCACTGAAACTCCATTCCACCAACTGTAAAATAATACAGCATTACCACACATAAGCACAACCTAAAACAACACCTAATTTCATCATTGCTATGCTCATGTTCCCATCCTAACTAAACCTACCTTTGTGCTTCTCTTCCATTACCAATCTCCCTGTCAATCACCCTGACTCTTTTACCTTTCTTATCCATATCGCTTTCTCTTTCATTCTCACTACCATGCCTCCAACTAATCAATATCCTTAATCCAGTCCTGCTAATACCGCTTCCTTACCCACCTCATTATCTTACCTCCCTACTGTTAGCTCAACCTCTCCACTATCAGACATTTTTCTGCTTTTATTTTTCCTTCATTATCTCTGCTTATACCCTTCCAGCTCCTCCTCCACTATTTTCTGTTTCCACTCTAGTGACATCCTACCTCATTAATGTCAATATACATATATTGAACCTATGTGCTTTATCTTGCATCTCCATCTATTACATGTTAACATGTCTTTGACTTAATAATATGACTTCTAAAGTGTATGCTAAATGTCCTTACTATTTGTCTCAATGCTACCTGCAAAGTATCAATATGCAAACGTAGCTGTTTGATTGTAGCAAATCTATAGTTTATTTTTAAGGTAGAGTGAAGGCTAGTCAGGATGGGCACTGCAAAGAGAAGTCAAGGGAGTAAATAAGCTGTTGCTACCTGCAAAGTATCAATATTCGTCAAAGATACCCACACCTCCAGGTTGGTGGCACAGCACAAAGCATCAGAGACTATCCATGTGCAACTAACAGTGGGTAAAACTGCCTTCCAGTTTATAGCCTGCTACAGACCACCCTCCCAAACCCAGGAACCCCACTCGGCCTTCCTGAGAACACTGGAAAATATGAAGGTCTCTAAAACACCATTATATTGGGTGACTTCAACTACCCAAACATAGACTGGGAGCATTACTCTAGCTCCAACACCCTAGCCCAAAGGTTCCTAGAATTTATAAACTCAAATGCTATGGAACAACTTGTTACCACTCCCACAAGAGGGGAAAACATACTGGACCTGATCATCACCAACATGGGGACTCTATGCTCCAGACCAGAAGTGTATCCCTCACTGGTAAGATCAGACCATAAACTAATCTCACTGGATATTCACATCCCGACTCCACCCCCTGCCCTGAAAACCACAGTGAAAAACTTCTCTAAAGCAAATTTCACACTCCTCAAAACTGACGTGGAATCCTTCAAAGCCCCTGGGCCTGTGGAAAATACGGCCCAGACCACAGAATCCTTTATAAACGCATTCTATGAACACCTTCAGGAATGCATGGATCATGCAATCCCAAATAAAACCAAGACCCAATCCTCCAAAGGCAGACATCCTGTCTGGTGGACCCCAGCCATAAACAAACTATACAATAGAAGGAGGAAGCTACTACATGATAGAGCAAAATCCCAAAAAGGGAAGGCATCTCTGATCAGTATTAGCAAAAAACTACGGGCACTCATAAAATCTTCTAAGGCCAGCTTCGAGAGAAAAATTGCACAGGACACTAAGGATAATCACAAGGCTTTCTTTAGTTATGTTAGGAACCTGGGTGGGAATTCCCAGATATGCTCAGAATTAGTCCAAAATGACAAAAAATACACCAAACCCAGACATTGCCAAAATCCTAGCTGACAGGTTCAGCGCAAACTTCTCCCCCCCTCCCCACCAAAAGGGCAAATATTTATCCCAGCAGAGTGCTGCCCCCCTGACATCTCAAATGCTCAGGTAAGAGCTGCCCTCTCCAAAGCAAAAAACACAGCATCAATGGGACCAGACGGTGTCCCAGGCTGCGTCCTACATGAACTCCAAGAAGAGCTAAACCCAAACATAAAACTACTGTTCAATCTTAGCCTTACTACAGGATATGTACCCAAAGAGTGGCGTACAGCAACAGTGGTCCCTCTCCACAAAGGTGGTGCCTCAACGGATCCTGGAAACTATCACCCCATAAGCCTGACTAGCTTAGTCTGCAAAGCTATGGAAAGGATCATCATGGACCTCATAAATAAAGATATTGGGGACCTACAGACACTGGATCCTACCCAGTTCAGCTTTGTTAAGGGCAGATCCTGCCTCTTAAACCTGGTTGATTTCTTTGAAACAGTCACCAAGGCCATTGACGAGGGGAAGGTGGTCCACACAGCCTACCTGGACCTCGCAAAAGCCTTCGATACAATACCCCACTCGGGCATTATAGATAAGCTCACCAGCTTAAATATAAACCCCTATGTCACTAGATGGGTTGCAAACTGGCTCAAGAACAGAACCCACATGGTTAGGTGTGTTTAGAGACATATTTTCTTTTATTTATACTTTGCTGAGCAGATTAGTCCCACTAGGCCAATAGCCTCATTTCTGGGGAAACCCAAGGTGTAGTATTCATATTAATCAGGGGAAATTTGGCCAGGGACAAGAAACTTCCTCTACTCTTTTTATAAGTGTCATGGCGTCATTTACATCCACCTGAGCTATCACCAACTCAAGCAGATGAGACATCAGTTTAACATCTCATCTGAAGGGCAGCATACCCAGAAATGCATATTCTCTCTTATGTTGCACTGCAGTGTCATTATTGGAAAATTAATCCAACTACCTGGATGACCTTTGCACCTTCAAAATAGAACCTGTTCTCCTGTATCTGCTCAGGAGTTCAAAAAAATATGAAAAATGAAATGACACATGAAGATGTGTTCTACAGGGGCCTTTATAGTTATTCCGTAAATTACACTAAAACATATCTGTTATGTATACTTCTTGTACATCTCAGGAGCGAGCACTCTGTCTGATCTCGTCTTCCCATTGGCAGAGCAGGTTTAGGTGGCACTTCTTGAGGTCATTGTAATGGTACCTGTACTACTCACCATAACGACTGGTACCAGTTGCAGTAGTCACTGCCTTAGTGAGGCTATGCCAGACATTTGTCTTGTACCTAGGGCTCTCCTAGGAGTTCCCAGGCATATGCTGCCAGTGATCTCTGTACATGAGGTAAAGAAATATTTTGGACTGTTTTGAGCATCACCTGGAAGACCTGTCACACTCAATGCTTTCTGAATCTCTGACCACTTATCAGGTTACATCAGCAAGCAAAAGGATGATCCTCCACCAAAGGTCACAGCTCTACCAAAGTCTTTACGAAAAGCAAAACAAAAGTGCTGACAACCATCTGGCCATATAAAAACTTTAATAAAATTCAAAAAATAGTAAACTGTATTAAAAAATAGTAAAATGTGAGCGCTTTTGGGCAAAGCCCTACTTCAGACAGTCATTTATATTTGCATTTGTAAAATTCTTTAAATACGACTATAGTTAATCATTTATCCAGTCATTTACCTATATTTAACCCGCCGCTTTTTTAAAGCAGGTTTTAAAGGTATCACACCATTTAGCCTAGATGCACGGTCTGAACTCATTTCAGTAGTCCATTTCATTTCATTATACTCTGTTATACTAACCAGATCACCTCCTCTGAAATTCAGTGTGATGATCTGTATCACCATAAAAGAAAAACTATTTCCTGGACATTTCTCCAAGTGCTGATATAAAGCATTATGCACATTTTTAAGCAAATTGCTGACATATGCTTCAGCATTCTTTCTTTAAGTTTACAATTTGTTTTACCTATATAACAACATGAGTATTTGTTACAATGGGCCAAATATATCACATTAATCATCTGACAGTCTGCATAAAGGCTAAATTCATATCTGTTCTTAGTCACAGGATGCTTAAAATAATTCCTATTGCTTATGTATGGGCATGCTTTGCAGCACCTGCAGGAAAATATACCTACCCTCTTGGAAACATCCTTTCTCTCATGGGTCATAGCAGGGAATGTTAATAACATGCTTAAGGTTGCCTTATATTAGGCCACAGCCTATTGTTGTGCTGAACACATGCAAAGGCTGAGAGACCTACACCAAAGGACTGATGTCATGGTGCATGCATACATACCTGTGTTTTCATCAGCAGTGTAGGTCATGGGCAGGGTGTGTGACATACAGTGACATTCAGAGGCATTTGTAGGCCTTGTAGCACTGCAACAGCTATGGAGACTGACAAGAGTATGAGGAATACAATTTTTCTCTTTCGCATTCATGAATGAGGCTGTCTGTGTGATGTTGTTGGTCCTTAACACACAGAGCACATGACAAGCTTTATATATCTGTGTATTAAAGCAAGGATTTCTTTGCAGGTAGATGCTGCAGTTTGGTGTGTGTCAAGGTCACAGATACAGTGTTATTCTGACTGCCGTTAAACAGCAGATAAGTGTATATATAGCATGTGCTTCTTCATGGTGAGATGTAACACAGGCCATGGCCACAGTGATCTTTGTTGTGGGGTACTGAAATGTGGATGGGAAGAGTATGAATGACATGCCAACAGATTACATGTGTGTATCCATACATTTATATGGGGAAAATGCTTGACAAGGACAGGAAGAGGAGGGAGAAGTTGCAGGCCATTCATGAAAGTGGTTGATAGATGCTACTTACTTATAAGAAAGACAAGACCTTCCGCTTCTCTGGCAGGACCTTGTTGAACTGGTCGACACAGTCAGTGGCCATTATCTGACACATTTTCAAATACAGTGTAAGGTTATCAATGTGACTGCTCATGCGTGCAACAAGGCAAACTGCCTGACAAAGGAGTGGAGGGCCATGAGTGGGAATCTAATTGACATGGAGGATTTCCTGGCATCTCTGGAGAGCATAGCAAGTCGATAATACCTAATGAATGACCCAACGTCAGTGCAGAACTTCACTAAGCACTTTGCATGTCAGTTGGTAATAATCCAAGTAGCTGTTATGTAACATATGTAGCAAGTTGTTTGACTTTCCTGAATAAGGTCCATATTTCCAATAAGTATGTTATTACACACACTTTGGGACTCCAAAAGTAATATACGTCTGCATAATGTATCTGTCCTATAGATTTTACATACCACCCTGTTTTATAGCTGTACTATCTCTATGATGCAGGTGTTTGAGAAGCTGTATTTTCACAGATGCTTTGTCAGACTCCTTCACTGTGGATATTGGCATGCCTATTGTTGGGGACCTTTCTGAATCTAATGATGATGGCTGCCACAGTCAAGGGCAGTCTGCAGCCATGGTGAAGTTTAGGTCCCAATACTGTGACAGACTTATAACCCCTCATCCTTTGATGCTGCTCTTGTGCCTGTGCAACCAAACTCTCAGTGTCAGGGTGACCACTTCCCCTAATGCAAGGACATCTCTTGTTTTTGGCAGCTTTCATGCACATGGGTAAGGAGGTAGGGATCAGCATACCAGTAGCCAGAAGCACTATGGGTCCCATCCCACTCCTGGATTGAGTGCGTCCACATAGCCAGTGTGGATGCAACCACAGCTGTAGCAGAGCTTATTGGTGGAGTACATGATCTGTGTAATGACTTCACAGAGGGGTCTATATCAGATTGTCGAAAGCTGACAAGTTCGAAGCACTAAACTTCAAACTTGAAAGTTCAAAATCTGACAACGTCGAATGTCATAAAAAAAAAAAAAAAAAAAACACTCAACACCCAAAACAAAAAAGAAAATGCTCTATGCAGGAGGGCTACTTAAATATATCAACTTTGAGATTGCACTACAGTGCAGTAAAGGGAAATCTTCCCTTCCTGCACTCTATGGCAATCTCTGTTCTATGTTTCGATATTGTTAGACTTCAAACTTTCAAGTTCAAAGTTTAGTGCTTCAAACTTGTCAGCATTCAACATTATAATATAGACCCTCACAAAGAGCCTAGTTGATTTATGCAGCAGTTAAGCTGTCATAGGGATACTGTATGCCACATATTGTGGGCATCATCATTCTCATGGCTGATCCTCTTCCACTTCTAGTGGAGAAGCCCATCAAGGGAGAGTGAGGACACAGTCTAGGTCCTATAGTACCACCACTCCTATATCAACAACTAGTGCTGAGGACACTGTGGGACACTATGGGCACAGATGCAGATGAGGGGGATGCGCCAAAGCCACCCATAGCACACTCGGCTATACATGCTCACAGAACACTCCATCTTCTCTGCTTCCTGTGGATCATGCCAGTGATGATCTGTATAGAGAGAGAGTCCCCATGAGCAGGCACATACACAGTCAGCACAGTTAACTCCTGTGAGTTCCCTAGACCTGTCCTTGAGACAGCACAGTGCAGCATTTTTTGCAGGAGGTATGTCCATGTCTATGCACACACTCACAAGCACTCATCAATACTACCTAATTCTGTCAAAGTACACCACACTGGAGACAACACCCCCTCTCTGACCATTCTTCATGCAATAAGCAGACTAAGGCACTCACACCCACTCATCCACATCTATAACCCCCACCACAGAGTTCCATTGCTGACACCTGTCATGGCTCATGCCACTTGAGCATATAATGACAACTCTACACTAAAATCATTATTCTATTGACAGGGTAGCCTGAGTGTGATATGCAGTTTGGCCAGTCCATATATGGTATAGAACACTGTGGCTGTAGTACTGCACACATCATTGTTACTTTTTGTTATGTCTATTCTGGCCCATAATTGTGAACCAGAAGCTGTCAGTGACACATTATTCTACACCTGCCTCCACCTTGCATGATCATCCCCTGCGGCTGAGCCCCCATGGCTTCATCAACAGGCATCTCCTCTGCTGCTGAGTATGGGGCTTCTTCTTTCTGAAGGTCAGTACCCTGATGTGGTTGTTTGCATAACAACATGTTGTGTAACACTGCACACATAGCAGGTATTTTGGTTCATGTTTCTAAATTATATTGCAAGGCACCCTGAGAGACATCTAAACAGTGGAAGTGACCCTTAATCACTTCAAACACATGTTGAATGATGTTTTGGTTTGTGACAGGCAGTATAGTATGCATTCTCCTACATGTTCTGTGGGTTTCTTATTGGTGTCACTAGCCATGCCCCCAGGGCATATCCGGCATCACAGATAAGATATCCCTGTGTGAAATCACCTCACATAGATTGCTAATGTAATTCACACAGATGTGAGAACCATGGGTATGCCTGGGTGGCATACCGATGCATTAGATGTAATATATCATACCGATACATTAGATATAATATATCATACCGATACATTAGATATAATATACCATACCGATATATTAGATATAATATATCCTAGGATACATTAGATATAGTATATCATATTGATACATTAAATATAATATATCATACTGATACATTAGATATAATATATCATACCGATACATTAGATATAATATATCATGTACACTGCAGATCACCTGGCAGCAGATAGAGTGGAATCCCTTACAGTTGATGTACTGTTATCTCTGCTCCCCAGGTGGGACGTTGATGGCAGTCTGGATGCAGTTAATGGCACACTACCTCAGGGAAATGGTCTGTTCCATAAAATGCTTGCAAAGTTTTTTCTCTCCACTGTGGAGCATGAGTATCACATATGCTCTTCCACATACTGTAATATGGCATTGAGACACTAGTGCAGTATCCTTGGGGTAGGTACCTGAGATACACCCACTGTGTCCCTATTTGGCTCCTTAAAAGTCCCTTAGCAAGTACTCTCAAAGCTGTATATACCTTGACATCCATAGGAATGGATATTCTGTACATCATAAGCCTGCATATGATAGTGATGCATTCCATCCAGTTCCTGCATAGTACCGTACTGGTCCACTGTTTCTTTTTTTTATGGAAGACAGGACACGTTAGGCACAGCTTGTTGACTCTTCAGCACAGTAGGTGATAATGTGCATCTCCTCGACTATCACGTGTGAGGGCAGCTTTCTATATATACATTTGTGTTAAGTTTACAGCTACCCTTAACATGACTTTATGTCTTCTGTCTCAGAATGCCAGGATTTTGTTGCCAGCAGCTACTCTGGTAGTCATACTGCATTATGTTATTCCTAAACATTTCTGACCCCCCCCCCCCCACTATGTTGTTTACCCTTATCTGGATTTGTCAAGAACCCTCATTATTCATTCATTTGAACAGTATGTTGACCATGGTATTTTGTGGCCTAGTGAGATCTTGCTATGTGTGCCTCTGTATTTCCCCTGCCCTGAACTTGCTTTTCATTATGTCTCTTTGCCTTCCACATTTCACTGTTTGTTTTGAAGCAAATACATGTACTATTAGTGTTTTCCAGTAATTTCATGCTTACACTGTGATCAAAAAACATGCTACAAATCTACTCCACAGGTATATTTTTGCATAATTTCTGTTTCTCAGTGGTGTTTTTCAAGCACAAACTCTACAAACCTGTCAGTTGTCTACCTGTGTTTAATCTAAATGTTGTGTTAATTACCAACTCAGCCAAAACCCAAAGATTTTGATTGTGGCCTGTCCAGCAATACTTACCTAGTTATATATGTCAATCAAAGAATGACCGACTAGTTAAGTGTTTCTTATCCTGATACTGATGCATCTAGGCACATAACTGAGCAGACACAAGTAGTATAAGGCAAAAGTGACATGCATCCATTGTGAGGTAGTCACGGTCCTTAACATATATGTTTTCCATTGTGGACTCTTTCAATACTGGAATAAAATGCCTATACAGAGGATCCCACCCACTTTCCTGTAGATTAATTATATTCCATTAGAAAATGGTCAGAAAGTAATATGTTACCCTACTGGAGAATGAATGTTCTGCAATAGGGAATTAATTTTAGAGGAGAGCCAGATAACAAAGAAGTCTGTGGCTCCATGGCAGCATATTAAATTTTTGTGAAGTAGCGACAGAAAAAATGTTGCCATATTATTCACACTCTAATTTGGGCTTTGTTTAATGACAACAAAAGACCTGTCATCACCCTTCACTTTCCTTCCAGTAAGTGCTTAGTGAGTGTGAATAATAATAATAATAATATAATAACAACAACAACAATAATAATAATAAACTAAAAAAAGAAAGTATCTGCAATACCAGCAGCTATTACAACTGGATTTGCTATTTCTATTTCTCATGCTAACATGGGAAAAGTAAATAAGTGAATAAAATTAATGCAAGTAACTGCAGTAGCAACAGGCATAAGGACGTGTGTGTGTCTGTGTGTGTGTGTGTGTGTGTGTGTGTGTGTGTGTGTGTGTGTGTGTGTGTGTGTGTGTAGACATTATTAAATATTTGGTTAATGTATAATTTAGATGTAGAATACTTCCTCCATCAGCAATTGCATATCTTATACCAATTTTGAAGCATTAGGCTGAGCAACTGTTGTACATGAAACATATAACAAATGTACCGGCAATAATATAAAGCAAATAGGTAACAATATATAGTAATACTAAAACTAACAGAAAACAATTTATCAGCCCATTTTCTAATCTTGATAATACCATCAAAGGTGGGCATTACAGGGAAATAACAGATCTTGTAGGGATGGGGATGCCCCCTGCCACCTGTGGTATCGATTTATCTATTTCCCAGTAACACCCACCCTTCTGGACCGTATTGCTTGTGTTTAGTATTCCAGTAGACCTTTCCATTCCCATTCCTTTCTACTGTTATTTCATGTTGTGACCATTGCCAAACAATCAGTGCAGAACTCTATTTAAAAACAAAGTAACAAAAAAAACAAAAAATATATTATATATATATATAGATACACAGACACACAGACACACACACAATCATTTTATCAGAAGGCTGATCTTGAAATCAGTCTGCAAATTTACCTTTCAGGCACAAATTGAAAATTCCAACTAGTGTTTTTCAAGATGTGCTTTTGTAAACATCAAAATAGTTCATCTGTATTTAATTTGTTGACTACAGTTTTATACCTTTTTAATATTTTGAATCAGAAAGTGTGTTCTAACCATATTTGCAGGTGATCATGCTAAATTTTTAACACAAATTCAGTGTTCTGTATTCTTTGTATGAAATCAGTTTCCTAGCAATAAATGAATATTTCAGTAACTGAGGAATCTGAGGAAGTCCCAGTACAACAGGGACAAAAAACATAAAAAAATATGTATAAAAGTTATGAGTCTAGCACCACCATTTAAAATGGCAGTTTCCCAATAATTCTGTGTCTTTTGTTCATGGCAAGCACTTGGCTTCGCATTGTAGTAGTAATGTTTCATTATGTGTCAGATGAGGAGTGGTAGCTTTACTGAAGTACTGTCCATGGTCCTGAACGCTTGCTCTTCCAGACATTACTAAACATTACTAACTAATGTTACTAACATTAATTAATGTTACTAATTAATTACTAATTAATTAAATCATTACTAATTAATGTTACTAACTAATGTTAATAACTAACACTACTAAAAGGCATTCAAAATTAATGTTGATAACTGACTGAAGAATTTAACTATTTTTTTGTTAAGAACATAGGTATTCTCATTAATTTATTAATTATTTTATGCATTTATTTTTTATTGCAAATGCTGCCTACCTTTGTTGAAGGTACAATGCTGTTCAGTCACTTCAAAAATAGTTCAAAGAAAAATGACTGCAGTTCATACTAAACTAATGTCTCTGAATGAAAAGATTTCATTAGATATGCTAGTATAACATTTACATTAGTGTCATCTACTCACTTAACATCTGCTGGACAGACTATGAGTGTAACAGTATGTCATAATCTTGACTAAAATACTCAGTTCACCAGATGGCAAACTGTGGTCATGGGTAAAGCATTCAACAATAGCTTTTCACTTTTGTGGGAAAATTCTCATAATTGTTGGTCTCTGACAGACCCCACACAGAGGCTGCAGCCAGCCCTCTGTACTGATTATAAAGTCAGATAATGGAAAAAAGCAGACATTGCTTATTGTATGTCTTCTGTCCTAGCATATAATAGGGGCATAAAATGAGAAAACATTTTTTAAGTTGTGTAACGAAAAGGGCTTCAGCTACCCATTTCTTTTATATTAATTTACCAATTCTTGACTTTGGCACTGGGCCCCTGTTTGCAGATAAGCCCAAACAAGGAGATGATCTTAAAGATTAAGAGGCAGCAAGGAGCAGTTGATAGTCACTAAAGGCTGGGCAGCTTTCTTTTTTGGAGGAGATATAATGTAGACTTAGAAAGAACTCTGACTCAATGGCTTTGAAAACGCTAGGGGTTTCTCCCACCAGAATAATAAATCCACTGGTTACGGTCCGATTGTTGGTATCAGAAATCTGGTTTTAGTTATTTATTTTTTTTACTTTTCAAACATCATGTTCCCTCTAAAAAAAATAGCAGGATGATTAATTGTTGTTTTGTATATATGAAAAAGTAAAGGATTAAAATTTTACTTGGAATGCAGCACTCTGGGTTACCATAAATGAAGTATTAATTAGTTTAGCTCACTCACTGTTAATTGTAGCATTTTAATGCTTGGCATTAGGTTTTAATGTTCAGATAGAGTGTGCTACAGCAAATAAATATTGTGTCTTATTGCAGGCTCCCAGAATTGCCAAAATATATTCAGCAGCATGTGGAACTGGGTAAGAATTTATTTTCAAGGATCTCATTTAATCTGATAGAGTGGTATCATTTTAAATTGACAAATTTTATTGTTATCTCTATGAGAGAGGATTAGGGATCTATTCTCAAAACAAGAGGCAGACTACAATTCTTCACAAAGCCTGAAAAATCTCAAGCTGAATGTGAAGCATAGCTTTATTGATTGTTTTCAGGATAAGGACACTGAGAAGTGATGGTTTGTTCATGTAAGTATTTATTTATTTCTGTGGTAGGGCTAGCCACCTGGTTTGCATTGGCTCTAGATGATGGCCACTGTTGAGGCATAATCCCAACCCCATGTACAAAATGGGAAAAAGGGGTCTGCTGATACTGATGTGTGTATGTGTCTACCAGGTTGGTGGACTTGCTTCAAGACCCTTTTCAGCCATGGCCCAGGTTCGCAAAGGAGCTAGACAATTAGAGTGTAAGCATCATTCAGCACAATACACTTTGCAGGTGTAGTTCCATGTACAATTCTCTCTAACTTAGTTTTGTTACAAAAATAAGTTTAGTACAATCACAGTTACATTAAAGTGTTAGAAGTATAGAAGTAATAAGTTTCAAATAAACATTTCAGGTAGTTATTCATAATAATTTGCAGAGAAAAGTATCTGTCCCATCAAAAAATGTATCACATCAAAAAATGTGCTTTGTATTACATTACTAATCTGGCTTGACCTCACACAAGTAGAAAGGTGATCAGTATCAAATAGGCACAACTGAAAACATTCTACCATGCCTCACTTTTGTATTTAAATTTGTATCCAAACATGTGGTATTCCATCTGCTTGACTTGAAAAATATGCAAGGTTTGTTGCATCTGCACATCTTAAACAGTCATAAACACCAGTCAGATTAGCCTTGATATAAATAATAAAATAAACACACCGTTAAATAAACCACTAGCTCAGCAAAGCATAGACTGATTTTGTTCACTGGATAAGTATGCTAATGAGTCATAATTTTAAACTGCTATAAGCAGCAATCAGACTAGCTTTGGTGCAAGAATAATAAAATAATTAGACCATTAAATAATGATGGGCGGCTGCGGTGGTGCAGCGGTTAGCATTACCACCTCACACCAAGAGGCTTACCAGTTCGATCCAAGGCTGGGGTGCCTTCTGTGCGGAGTCTGCATGTCCTACCTGTGGTCATGTGGGTTTCCTCCAGGTGCTCTGGTTTCCTCCCACATCCCACAGATATGCTGTAGGTGGATTGGACACACTAAATTGGCCCTAGGCATGAGTACGTGTGTGTGCCTTCTGTGGAAGGTTGGGCACCAGGCTGGCAACTCGACACCATAAAACTCCACTGCCAGTCATGGGCGGACAGGTGATCCACTGTTTGCAGATAAGCCCAAACAAGGAGATGATCTTAAAGATTAAGAGGCAGCAAGGAGCAGTTGATAGTCACTAAAGGCTGGGTGGCTCTTAACCGGGAAAAGCCAAAAGAAGAAATAAAGCACACTTGCCAGATTTGTGGTATACAGGGATAACTCTCTATCTCAAACCCAAATGGCCAAGGTTCAGTTATCAGGCTGGGTACTGAAAAAGCCAGTTGAAGAGGGAGACAGAGAGAGAGAGAGAGAGAGAGAGAGAGAGAGAGAGAGACAAAAGAATATCAAGGCAGAACCTGACAGCTGTCCATGGGGAAGAGTTGAAAGGTGAATACGCAGGATCTAGAGTCCAAAAAAAAAAACCCAAGCAACCCAAAGACCAGCGTAAAACAAAAAAATACCAAAAAAACACTGGAAAAAGCTGAGGAAATGACAGAGACCACAAAATGTAGGTTTTTGGCATAGTTAAATTTTTAATAATCACTATTCGTCACTAGGACTTCAGAAACATAAAAATCAGTAACAGAAAAATCAGTCCCAATGTAGCTTAAATAATAAAAACAGTAATAACCAATTAACAATAGACCAATCAAAATCATTAAACAATTAAAAACATTAATCAATTAAAAATGCATAAATGTGCTAAAAACATTGAAATACATACTTTACTTTATGGCCAACTTTCTATCTAGTAAAAATCATTTAATGTTAATATTGTCATTTAATCCTGGAGAAATATAGGTGGTTAAGCGTATCTGCCACTCAGCTTCCTTTTTTCTACCACATTTTTATAATTGCCACCCCATGGATCATCTTTAGCCACATCTAATATTGTGAAAGTGAAACTTTTCCAGGTAGCACACACTACAGAATGTTTGTACAAGACATTGTTCTCATTTTAGCCTTACTAGCATAAAGATATTTATACATCATTTTACTTAAACTTCTTGTAGTCATTGTTACATAAAATGCAAGACAAGCTGAACATAATGCAATGTAGACAACAGCAGAAGTGTGACAATTGTACCTCCCCGGGACTGATACGGTGTAACCTACATGCTCCAAAGAGATGTATGGACCTTCCTGAATGTATCTGCAGGTTTGCAGTCATAACACTTATACATTCCAGATAGTTTCTGTGAGAAAATAGGGTCCAATCTATCGTTGCCATGTTCCAGTAGTTGTAAAAACAACACTATACCGGGAACCACACAATAACGTCTTTATTAAACAAACAAATAAAATACATAAAAGAGAGGTGAGCGCTTTCGCAACCTTAGTTGCTTCATCAGACATAGATATAAAACATTCTGTTGCTTAAATACTTATACACTCAATTAACTCTCAATTAGTGACATCATACCTTTAAACATTTAAAGTTATATTCAACCAAAATACAAAATCAAACTGCTATAAAAGGACAACATAAAAACATATAAGCATAAAAACATGTATGAGCATATGTTAAAACTCTGTATATATCTCATGTATAAATAAGTGGTGTAACTATGAATAGTACTAAAATAAAATAATATAATATAATAAAAGTGTATATGTATGTCTTAAAGACGTGTGTATTAAATATGAAATGTGTAAATATGAAGAGAATATAAATATAATAGAATATAAATATAAGAGGTTGTATAAAATGCATGAAAAGATGTTTTTAAAAATTGTTATTTGTGTGAGAGACGTCTTGCTTTGAGGAAAGGAACTAATGATGTGGACCCATTTAGCCCTGGATATTTATCAGCATTGAGCTTGATGATCCACCTTTGTTCACAACTCTCAGTAAATTTTTCTATGTCCCCTCCTCTCATATTCCTATAAATACGTTGTAAAACAAAAAACTTAAAAGAATGTGAAGGGTCTGTGTTCATGACATGTTGAGCAAGTGCGTTAGTTTTTTTTATTATTTCTGATGTCCCGTATGTGTTCTAGAATTCTGTCCTTCAGATTTCTGTTGGTCTTCCCAACATAAAAAACATGACATTTTTGGCAGAAGCAGTAATACACAACATCTGTGGTCTTACAATCAGCATATGTATAAAAATAGAGTTCAAATTTCCTCATAGGATGAATATATGGATTGGTACTATATATATGTGCACAAGCTGTGCATGACCTACAAGGAAAAGTACCTTGGCGTGTAGAGGCACAAACAGTTTTCCTAGCGTCTTTGTTACATAAATGTTGTTTAAGTGATAAATTATTCCTAAAACTAAATTTAGGTACATTACCAACAGATGAATGTAGGCTAGGAATTTCTTGTAAAATATGCCAGTTCTTTTTAATGATATCTGTATATTGATTCACATTACTTGCGAACTGAAACACTGCTCTAAAACCAGAGTTTGGTGTACCAATGGTATTGTTGTTGTGAGGACTGTTAGCAACTGATGTTTGAAAATATGGTTTACATCTTGAGTCCCTCATAGACCAAGCATCGGATATAGTTTTGTCTATTTCATCATTGTGATAACCTCTTTCTAAAAAATCAGCTTTCAAACTCCTTAAAGCTAATGCAGCATCATTGTCATTATTATGTAGTCTGAGGGTTCTATACACCTGTCCTTTCAGTACGTTTCTTGGAATGTGTCTTGGACGCATACTGGTTTTATGTAAGTATGTATTTTTTCTAGTGGGTTTTTGGAAAATCTTACTCTTAAACCCAAAAACCCACTAGAAAAAATACATACAGACAAAACTATATCTGATGCTTGGTCTATGAGGGACTCAAGATGTAAACCATATTTTCAAACATCAGTTGCTAACAGTCCTCACAACAACAATACCATTGGTACACCAAACTCTGGTTTTAGAGCAGTGTTTCAGTTCGCAAGTAATGTGAATCAATATACAGATATCATTAAAAAGCACTGGCATATTTTACAAGAAATTCCTAGCCTACATTCATCTGTTGGTAATGTACCTAAATTTAGTTTTAGGAATAATTTATCACTTAAACAACATTTATGTAACAAAGACACTAAGAAAACTGTTTGTGCCTCTACACGCCAAGGTACTTTTCCTTGTAGGTCATGCACAGCTTGTGCACATATATATAGTACCAATCCATATATTCATCCTATGAGGAAATGTGAACTCTATTTTTATACATACGCTGATTGTAAGACCACAGATGTTGTGTATTACTGCTTCTGCCAAAAATGTCATGTTTTTTATGTTGGGAAGACCAACAGAAATCTGAAGGACAGAATTCTAGAACACATACAGGACATTAGAAATAATAAAAAAACTAACACACTTGCTCAACATGTCATAAACACAGACCCTTCACATTCTTTTAAGTTTTTTGTTTTACAACGTATTTATAGGAATATGAGAGGAGGGGACATAGAAAAATTTACTGAGAGTTGTGAACAAAGGTGGATCATCAAGCTCAATGCTGATAAATATCCAGGGCTAAATGGGTCCACATCATTAGTTCCTTTCCTCAAAGCAAGACGTCTCTCACACAAATAACAATTTTTAAAAACATCTTTTCATACATTTTATACAACCTCTTATATTTATATTCTATTATATTTATATTCTCTTCATATTTACACATTTCATATTTAATACACACGTCTTTAAGACATACATATACACTTTTATTATATTATATTATTTTATTTTAGTACTATTCATAGTTACACCACTTATTTATACATGAGATATATACAGAGTTTTAACATATGCTCATACATGTTTTTATGCTTATATGTTTTTATGTTGTCCTTTTATAGCAGTTTGATTTTGTATTTTGGTTGAATATAACTTTAAATTTTTAAATGTATGATGTCACTAATTGAGAGTTAATTGAGTGTATAAGTATTTAAGCAACAGAATGTTTTATATCTATGTCTGATGAAGCAACTAAGGTTGCGAAAGCGCTCACCTCTCTTTTATGTATTTTATTTGTTTGTTTAATAAAGACGTTATTGTGTGGTTCCCGGTATAGTGTTGTTTTTACAAGTTCCATTTTATATACTGGGTTTTACCTGACAGCCGTTTTTGCTTGTTATATATTTATGTTCCAGTAGTTGTTTAATACTGCAATGATTCTTATACACAAAAATTGGGGAACTTCCTAACACCTTCACTACTTCACCATTTTTCAAAATAACTTTCCAGTTGTCACAAATAACATTCCGTAGCACAGCATTGTCCATACTCATATCCAAACAAAATCTTGGAACAACGTTCTGTTTAGCAACTTCTACTACTGGGTTCAACTCCCTCTTCTTAAAAAAAAACTTTTATTAAAATAGGAGGAACATCACTTGCCCTTCTAGAACTTATTTCCTGTGCTCGTTATTCAGAAGATCAGTGAGATAACCCTTTTCCAAAAACAATTTGGAAATAAACATAATCCCCTTGTCAAACTCACGATTACTAATGATTATTCAAGAAGCTCTAATATATTGGCCACAAAGAATATTCCTTTTCATGTACATAGGGTGACTACTTTTAAAAATGTACATAACTGTTACAAAAAGTGTCCTTACAGTGTATACAACTAACAAAACTTTGATTGGTGCTATCCAATATAATTAGATCCACATCTGGGAAATGCACCCTGCTTCCCTGTTCACCTAAAATAAACTTAAAATCCTAAAAATTTTGTG
>NC_056744.1:1168114325-1168204325 GCF_019279795.1 Protopterus annectens
TGATTTAGAACACTGAGCTTTGTACCTTGTTTCATCTAACTGAATGAAAAAATGATCTGAGACTGTAAGCAATACTTTTTCACAGTAGCCATCCAGTTGTGTGTCTTTAAAAATACCATTTCTTGTCTAAGCTATAAATATTAAACATATTTTTATAGGTGTTTTTTGCTGCCATGTCTGCCGACCATCAAGCCTTCGGGAATAAAACTCTGCTAATTAATTTCCTATACTGAGGAGTTAGCCATTTGGATGTGGTATTTATTTGGACAGCTGTAATTCTTGGATGAACCTTCACTGGCATTGAGGTTACTTGCATGGTCTAACCTTACCCGTTAGCAGTGGGAAATACTCACTTTACTGTGGGGACCCCCAATACCTTCCTGTACACAACCTAATGAAAGTTACCACCAGCAGGGTGCCTGGTGAGTTGAATGTCTGTCATCTGGGATGTAGTTAGGGCTTTACCAGTTTACATCATCAGAGATATATACGTGTGTGTGTGTGTGTGTGTGTGTGTGTGTGTGTGTGTGTGTGTGTGTGTGTGTGTGTGTTTGTGTATATATATATATATATATATATATATATATATATATATATATATATATATATATATATATATATATATATATATATATATATATATATATATATATATATATATATATATATATATATATATATATATATATATATATATATATTAGCTGTAGATATATATATATATATTAGCTGTAGATATATATATATATGTATATATATATGGATTCACTTCATAATCTCGAAATACCGAAACATCGAATTTCAGTATCTCGAGACCATGAAACCGAATTCACAAAACACCAAAACTACAAAACCCCGAGCCCAAAACCGTGAAAGTCAAAACCTCAAACAAACCGCACATCACACCACACATACACCAAAGCACCCACATCACAATTTAAAACACAAAACTATACTCATACACAACTCATACACACATAAGCAGGGGGGCAAGCCCCCGTGCATCCCCCACCCCCCTACTTATATATACTAAATCTGAGATCGCACATACAAAAAACAAAAGCAAACTCACACAAGCACACTCTCCATTCCTTCACACACACATCAAACATATCAGCACAGTGACATACACTCTACCTCACACTCAAAACCTTTACAAAACCGTCACTTACCTGACATAACACCTAAATCCACACATGGCACCACGCACCATCAACACACAAACCCAGAAAAAATGTAGCGCAAGTCCATAACCACGAATTTGAGATATTCAAATTCACGATTATGAACTTTCGCTATTTTCAACATTTGGCTTTATAGTCTTGAGATACTGAAATTTGACATTTCAGTATTTCGAGATTATAAAGGGTTCCCGTATACATATATATATATAGATATAGATATAGATATACATATATTTATACATTTTACTTGACTGTTCATTTAGTCAAAAGCTTTCCTGCCTGTACCATTTGTTCAAAAGGAAAGCTGATTGTTACTGGTGCAAGATCATTGTAATACTGAGGTTGAGGAATATGTGCTTCTGCAGTATTGTGCAGTCTTAGAGTTTCTATATATAAGTAGTGGGGGGGGGGTGTATAGGAGGCTTGCGTGTTGCTTATTTTTTCATTTGCATGCTCCTAGGTTACACCTTGGAGCCACACCTCTCATCCTCATAGCACAAGAAATCTGGACAAACACAGAAATAATGGGAGAACAAAGGCCCAAAAATAGGGACTTTTTTGAATATTGCTCTTACAAATTTAGAAAGTTGATAGAATAACAGGTTTTATATTAGCATGAATTTTCTGAAGGGTGTGAAGTCTGAATCTCAAATGTCTGTCATTATTTTCTGACCTTTGTTCTCAAATATTTGGCAATCATTTGTCAAAAATTCACAATTTTATGAGTAACTAGCCAAAAATATGAGGCAAGAATCTGGACATTCTGTGAAAATCTGTACAGTTGAGAGGTATACTTGGAGCATGTGTATTGTGCAGTCATCTTATTAAATGCCATCTATTTTGACAATGTTATTTGACTTGACTTACTGTTAATTATATCACTTGAAGTTCATAGGTTCATAGATGTTTACTAGGCTAACAACCACAAGGGCCTTTTTAAGCCTAGCCATACATCCCAAATCTGTGACAAGTTCTGATACCTTTGATAAGTGTAAGCAGAAGCCTAGGAGATGAACTATTTAAGGGTTACCTGTTTGCAAGAGACATAGGTGCCAAAACAGGGATGAATTTCTGGTTTCCCATCCAATTGTCTGTGTCGCACTTGAATTGGATTAGGGAAGAACTCTGCTTCACATGTATGGGGTGCCTGTTCCATATACGGGGTCGTCTCTGGGATGTATACCTATCTCTCCAGCAGGTCCTATTTATGTCACAGGCAAGGTTTAAGTCTTTAGAATGGGTAATTCTGGTAGTGTTTGTCTTGTGAATATGCAGGAGGTCCATCAGTGTGGGGTCTGACAATGTCCTGTATGCCAGGCATAGATCTCCCCTGAAAAGCTTGTAGGAGATAGAAAACAGGGTTGGGCCTTGAGGTGGTCTGCATAGGACATATTACTTATGCCCTGTATTGTTTTAGTGAGGAACCTCAGTGGACGTTCAAGTTGTTGGATATGCCTGGTTAGTTACATGCCAAAGGTTGCATTGTACTCAATGATAGGTCTGATGAATACCAAGTACAGTGGAACAATGACTTCCTTGGACTTAAGTTTGTTTATAAGTTGCACAAGATAGAATTATTTCCTCACCACTGTAGAAAAGTAGTTGCATAATTTTATATCTAGCTATTTCTCCATCTATTTATATCTATCTATATCTTTATATATCTATCTATATCTTTATATATATATATATATATATATATATATATATATATATATCGAGGGCATTTATAAGCCTAGCCAGAGTGAGTTGGATTTCGCCACCCCACTGATTAATTCTCTGTCAAGCAGAGCCAATGAAGTGATCCCAGGGGTGTATTTTCTGTTACTCATCCACTCGTCAAGGTTTCTCTTGAAGAGTGTTAGTGAGGGGCTCTGCCTAATGTAGTTTGGAATTTTGTTCCAAAGCATGGGGAGTCTCTGTGACAGGAATCTATCCCTCCAGCATGTTCTATTTATTGTTGTGGTGAGGTTTAGCTCACTAGAGCGTGTGGCTCGCAGTGACTTGGATTTTTTTAGGTGGAGCATGTCCATCAATTCTGAGTTGGACATGGCTTTGTAAGTCAGGCAGAGATCACCTCTGAGCAAGCGATATGCCACTGAGTACAGCCGGAGTTTTTTCAGTCGGGCTTCACAGGACATATGTTTGAGGCCAGTAATCCTCTTGGTGAGGTACTTTTGTGGTCTTTCCAGCTGTGGGAAGTGTCTTGTGAGGTACATACCAAATGGGGCATTGTACTCTATGATGGGTTTGATGAGTGATGAGTAGAGGGGCATTACAACTTCTTTATTTCTAAATGCAAACCCTTTAGTAATTAGATGGGCCACATAGAAGGATTTCCTAACTACTTTGGAAATATGATTGTCAAAGGACAGATTACTATCTACCTGGGTCCCCAGATCTCTTATTACCTCTTCTGTTTTAAGAGGGCTGCCACCTATGTGGTAATTTGTGGGTGTTTTGTTTTTCCCAAATGGGATGACTATGCATTTTTTGGCATTTAGCATGAGGCCATGACTTTGACACCAGGTGTCCATCTCAGTAAGGCCCTTTTGGAGGATGTCCGTGTCAGCCGGAGAGTCAGTTATGGCTCCTAGTTCACAGTCATCGGCGAACCTGGTTATCTATAGTCCTCCTGTTTTTGCCTGTACTTCTGAGAAGAATATGCCAAACAGTAGGGGTCCCAGGATCAAGCCTTGCAGGACACCACTTGTGATTGGTTTAGAGTCGGACCTGGAGCCCGCTATTCTTACCTTCTTACCATGTGAGTTCTGTCTGTAAGCCAGTTGGCAACCCATCTCATGATGTAGGGGTTTATGTTCAGGCTGGTGAGTTGTTCTGTAATCCCTGAATGGGGAATGGTGTCGAAAGCCTTGGCGAGGTCAAGGTAGGCTGTGTGAACCACCTTTCCCTCGTCTATGGCCTTAGCGACTGTCTTGAAGAAGTCAACCAGGTTTAGCAGGCATGATCTGCCCTTAACAAAGCTGAACTGCGTTGGGACAAGTGTTTGGAGGTTCCCAATGTCTTTGTTAATGCGTTCCATAATGATGCGCCCCATAGCCTTGCAGACCAATCTAGTCAGGCTTATGGGGAGATAGTTACCAAGGTCAGTTGTGGCCCCTCCTTTGTGGAGAGGAATAACCGTTGTTGTGTGCCATTCTGTGGGCACATAGCCTGTGGAGAGGCTGAGGTTGAGCAGCGTGTTTAGGTGGGGGGGTTAGTTCATTCTGTAGTTCGTGCAAGATGCAGCCTGGAACACCATCTGGCCCCATTGACGCTGTCGTTTTTGGCTTTAGAAAGGGCTGTTTTCACCTGTGCATCTGTGATTTCCGGGATACTACACTTTTCCAGTATTGTTGTGGGCCCTTTTGGGGGTGAGAGGGGGTGAAGTTTGCACTGAATGTATCTGCCAGGATGTTGGCAATATCAGTAGGTTCAGTATATTTCAGTGCATATCTGCGAGTTGCCACTTAGATTCTTAACATAGCTAAAGAAGGCTTTGTGGTTATCTTTTGAATCCTTGGCTATTTTTCTTTTGAAGTTAGCCTTGGATAATTTTATGAGGGACCTTAATTTCTTACTGATACTAATCAGGGATGTCTTTCCTTCTTGGGATTTACTTTTTTTCTGAACTAATTTCCTCCTTCTGTTGTATAGCCTGTTTATAGCAGGGGTCCACCAAACTGGTTTCCTTCTCTTAGAGGAGTGAGTCTTGGTTTTGCTAGGAATGGCATGATCCATGCATCCTTGTAGGTACTCATAGAGTGCATTTGTAAAGGTTTCTGCATCTTGGGCAGCGTTATCCTTTAGCATGGGGGCTGTGAAACTTACCACCTCTGTCTTAAGTAAGGTGAAGTTTGCTTTAGAAAAGTTTTTTACTGTGGTTTCCTTAGTTAGGGGTAGTGGTGGGGTGTGGACATCCAGAGTGATTAGTTTATGGTCTGATTTAACCAGTGACGGGTTGATCTCCGGTGTAGAACACCTGTCGCCCATGCTGGTGATGACCAGGTCCAATATGTTTTCACATCTTGTAGAGGAGTTTACCAGCCGATCCAGGGCATTTGAGTTGATGAATTCCAGGAAGCGCTGGGCCTGTGAGTTTGTACTCAAGTAGTTTTCCCAGTTAATGGTAGGGTAATTGAAATCGCCCAATATCAGGGTGTTCGCTAGGACCTTCATGTTTTCCAGTGTCTCCAGAAAGGTGGAGTGGTGGTCCTGGGTCATAGAGGGTGATCTGTAGCAGGCCACAAATTGCATTGCAGATTTGCCCGATGTTAGTTGCACATGGATTATCTCAGAGGTATCATGCTGTGCCACTAACCTGGAGGTGTAGGTATCCTTGATGAATATGGATACACCCCCTCTGTTTGAGTTTCAGTCCATGTTCTGTGGCCGAAACGTGTGGTATGAGTTGTAGCGCGCTAGTGCTGGGGTGCTCTCTGGAGCCTTGAACCAGGTTTCAGTTACTGCGCAGATGTCAACGTTCTCCATACTGAGGAGTGCTTTGAGTGTGTGCATTTTGAGATTTAAACTCTGGCGTTGAGTAGCATAACCCTCAGTTTTTTGTTAATTGTGCTATTTACAGAAGTGGGTTTGACATTTGAACCTTGCCTAAAAAAGGCACTATGGGGGCAGCAAGAACCTTGGCCAGTATTTGAAAGCCTAGGGGTGATAGGTGTAAGCCATCTCTTGTGAAGCAATGTGGCTTGTCGAGCATGTCGTCCCAGGCTGACAGACATTGGATCCCCTTTGAATGACACCAGAAGCTTATCCAATTGTTGAAATTGATCATTTTTTCTTTATACTGAGGTATCCTTCTTGGTGATGGCAGGATGCTACTCAGGGTCAGGGTCATACCAGCCTTTGCTACATGATCAGAGAGCTCTTCCATGTCTCTTTTCATGTAGTCCAGGGAGGTACGTCTCAGGTCATTCACACCAGCATGAACAATGACAGAGTCATATTTGTACTTGTTCTGGAGTGCTTGTGTTATGTGGCGGATTCTGGCTCCCGACAGGCAACTAACAGTAACCTTCTGCTTGTCCAGCCTAGTGAGTGGGACGTCAGTCTGCTTGACTACAGAGTCACCTATTACTAGTGTGTTAGGTATGTTATTTTGCCTTAAGGGCTGTGATTGTGCGGCACATTGATTTTGTGTTTTATGTGTTGTCTGGTTTGTGATGGGAGGTTCAGGTTGTTTGTGTGTCTGCTTTGGTGGTCTCTGATGCTTCTGCAGGTTTTTATTTAGAGCCTCTAAGTATGATTTTGTGTATTTATGTGTATTTTTTGCCAGTGCTGTTTTAGTAGGTCTGTGTGTGGCTGGAGGTGTGGTGCAAGTGTTAACCTTCTCCTCTTGACTGTCTGTTCCAGTCTTGGGTGGAGACAGCTTAGCCTCCAGTTTGGCTGTATAATTGCATCTCTCACATATGTTAGTGTTTTGTGGTAGGAAGAGAGGGCTGTCTGTGTACATGAGGCAGTTGTAACATTGCCTCAGGATACCCAGATTCACCAGCTAGACTGGAGAGTACACCTGAAATTGCCCTTTGGCCATGCCTGACTAGTAGGGTGAGCTGCTTAGTCGATTGGTTGATGAAGGGTGAATAAAGAGCCTTGCCCTGCTGGGAAATCAAGTGTCAGGGTATATTAGTGCTTGCTATTAGGTCTGAGCAAGTGCTGGGCTGTAGGATGCTTTTTGAGTTCTTAGGTTGAGAGTTAGACTAGTTTCAAGGGAAAAACTGAAGAGGAGACTTAGTGGAGCTGGGAATAATTTAACTGTAGCTAACCGGCACTGCCCGGCGCACAAAACCATGCCAACAAGGTTTTTATAGTAGGGAAATGAAGGAGATAGAAATTAGCCCAAAATGGCCAATAAACTACTAACTTCTGGGCTGGAACCACTCCTCCAGGGACAGATAGGCTGCTCAAAGCTCCCCTCTCTCACAGGTGAACAGAGAAACTTCCTTCTATCCAAGTAAGGTATGGGCAACTCAGAAACTAGTATCACAGCCCTGAATTCAGCACTAGCCTGAAAACTGGACTATAGTAGCTTAGAAAGGTGGGAAACAAGGAATTTTTTTGTGTTTTTGAAAATATAATGCAAAAACAGTAAAAAATACACTTAAAAAAGGCTTTAAACGACTACAAACAATCAGAAAAGGCTATCACACTTTAGTGTGTAGCCTACAACAGTTAAATTATTTAAACAAAAAACAACTTTTTAAAAGTGCAGGCAGTCAAATAAGTACACTATGTGAAAAAAATAAGCTTTTAAATCACAATAAACACTGAAAAATCTGTGTTTAGGCAGAAAACAGTTAAGTACAGCAAGAAAGTACAGAAAACTGGTACTTAATCACTCCAAAGTCTCTCTTCTAAGCTAGAAGGCTTGTATCAGTTTAAGGCTTTCTAGTGCTACCCAGTAGGTTAGTTACAGGAAAGATGGGAAACAAGCGCAGATGTGGTCTTTTAAACCAGAAAGTTGAAAGAAACAGACAAACTGTCCAAATGGTTACTAAACTACAATTTCTGGACCAAGAATGACTCCTCTCATGGTAGACAGGCCACCTAGTGCTTACCACCCCACTGATAAGCTAGAAGGCTTTCCAATTCGAAATACTGAAATCAGTATTTCAGTATTTCAAATTTACAAAGCCAAATACTCACATTTCCAAAACCGGCTGAAGTGCGAAATTCAAAATACTGAAGCATGGATATTTTGAATTTCTGCTTCCGGTGGTACGGAGTGTGGATGTTTGGGCTTAATTTTGGTACATTTGCTTGTGTAAGTATGTTGGTTAGGGGTTTAGTGTGTGTAAGTGTGAGCTGTGACTGTTATGTGTATGTTTGCCTCAAACAGATGCCCTATGCAGCTCGACTGAAGAAACTCCAACTGTACTCGGTTGCATACCGCCTACTCAGAGGTGATCTCTGCCTGACATACAAGGCCATGTTCAACCCAGAATTGATGGACATGCTCCACCTAAAGAAAACCTTATCCCCTCGAGCCACATTCTAGGGATCGAAACCTCACCACAGCAATAAACAGGACATGCTGGAGGGATACATTCCTGTCCCAGAGACTTCCCATGCTTTGGAACAAGATTCCAATCTACATTAGGCAGAGCTCCTCGCCAACACTCTTCAAAAGAAACCTTGACGAGTGGATGGGAAACAGAAAGTTTTCCCCGGGGATCACTTCAGTGGCTGTGCTGGACAGAGGCACAGGCAACTAATCTAAGGGGGCGGCGAAAGCTAACATATTTTGGCTAGGCTTATAAATGCCTTCAGGCAGATAGCCTAGTACCTACCTATGAACCTATAAGGGACTGTAAGATGTGTGTGAGTTTCGTTTGTGTTACTGTTTGTGCGATCTTGGAGTTAGAATATATAAGTGGGGGGGTGCAGGGGGGCTTGCCCCCCTGCTTATATGAAGTTTAAATTAGTTTGTTTGATTATGGGGGAAAGTTTTGTGTATGTTTATGCGTGTACTGTATGTGTAGAGTAGGTATGGGATTTTGAATTTCGCAGTTCTGTGTTTTCGGGTTTGTGAGTTGTGGTTGGGTTTTTGGGTTTGTGGTTTTGGAATAATGAAATTTGAGATTTCAGTATTTCAAAATTACAAAGTGGACCCATATATATATATATATATATATATATATATATATATATATATATATATATATATATATATATATGTAGGTCCCATTTAAATGATCAAAGTCTTAGAACTTTGAATTTCCTAAGGTTGACACCATATGATCGGAGTTTTAAGACTTTGAACATCTATTTAAAAAAAAAATACAAAAAAAAATCATGGATGTTTATACATGGGGCCAAGCCCCCTGAACCCCCCGCTACTTAAGTATACCAACTCAGAGATCACACTACCGTGAGGAAAAGGGAAAATTTCCCATTCCGCACTGTATGGAGATATTAGTTTATAACGTTCAAAGTCTTAAAAATTCAATCATATGGTATCAGCCATATGAAATTCAAAGTTCTAAGAGTTGGATCAGCTAGGTGGGACCAATATATATATATATATATATATATATATATATATATATATATATATCTGTATATATATATCTGTATATGTGTGTGTGTGTGTGTGTGTGTGTGTGTGTGTGTGTGTGTGTGTGTATATATATATATATATATATATATATATATATATATATATATATATATATATATATATATATATATATATATATACACATAGAAACAATATCTGACCTGACCAAGACTTTCCCCAGCAATAACCCACCTGTCCCACTCTTTTCTCCATCCAATTCTTCTAATAACCATCCCCTTATGTTCGAGCTCAAACCTGTCTCCACTAACTTTATAAAAAGACTTCTATCTAAACTTAAACCCTGCTCCAATGCTCCTGACAATATTCCCTCCTCCTTCCTAAGTGTGCTGCTGATGGTATAGCTCTCCCAATCAGCATCATTATGAACAGATCTATAAAGAAATCATATGTCCCCAAACTCTGGTGCTCAGCTTACATTCTTCCTCTTCACAAAGGAGGCAAAAACACCGACATCTCAAATTTCCACCCTATTGCTCTGCTCTCACCAATCTCTAAAATCTTAGAAAAGTGCATCCACCACCAACTTATGCCTTTTCTAACCCAAAACCATCTTCTTACACCTACTCAACATGGTTTCCGCCCAGGCCATAGCACTATTACTGCTCTACTGTCTTTCCTAGAAACTGTCAATCATAGGTTCATAGAGTAGTACTAGGCTAACTGCCCTTGTGGGCCATTTCAAGCCTAGCCAATTACCCCATGTGAGAATCAAACCCTGTACCTTGTGTCTGTAAGGTAAACACCTTAACCATTATGCCATCCTCCCACCCTTAAAGGTTGCTCCTCCCCAGGGAGACACACACACTTACAGTTGGCCAGTGCAGGATTCAAACCCCTACCTAACTACATTATGATACTACAGCAGTATGCATTTACACGATGTGCTATACACATTACTGAGACTCAAGACTCTTGGTCTCTACTGTTTTGCTCGATCTCTCTAAAGCTTTCGATACTGTTTCCCACAAACACCTTCTCTATCATCTCTCAAACCTCCAACTCTCACCAAACACTTTATCCTGGTTCTCCAGTTACCTATCAGACATATCACAGGCAGTCAAATGGAGAAACTCCACCTCTTCCTTCTTACTTACCCCAATTGGCATACCATAGGGATCCATCCTTGGGCCAATGCTTTTTAACATCTGTATCAATAACTTTCACACTGCTATTCCTGATGCTAAAATCATTCAATACGCAGATGACTCAACCTTAATCTGCTCTGCCTCAAACCTTCCTGAACTGCTGACTAAAACCCAAACTGCTTTTTCAACTACTGAAAATTAGATGCACCAAAACCACCTCTCTCTCAATGCAAATAAATCAAAAAGTCTACTATTCCCTCCCACAAAGACTTACTCCTGTGACAAAAATGCTTTCAAAGTCCTTAGTCATACCAACTCCCCTATAGAAGTGGTTCCCTCTGCTAAACTTCTCGGCATTACTATTGACGAATTCCTCAGGTTTGACATACATATTCAACAAAATATTAAGAAAACCCACCACAAACTAGGTATGCTATATAGGAATAATTGCTTAAATTCTAAGGACAATCAATTTAATCAATTTTTGACATTTAATTATGATATGGACAATTTGAAAACCATTACTAACATAAATCACCGACTATTGAAGAAACAGGCAATTTAAAAAATATGATTTTTTTTGTTAGGAAAGAAGTTAAAACAGATTAATGGGTTGAAAATTGATAATATGTATTTAACTAAATGTGTGGAAAGTAAACTTGTACCTATGGGGTTGAGGTTTTTTAAACAACCCATGGGTTTGGACTTAACGAATGATGGTAAAAACAAATTCAATACTTTGTTTGATGAATGTGGTTGTAATTTTATACAGTTATTAATGAGATTTAACGACGAAAAATTGAGTAAATTAATTCAGGAAACAGAAAAACTTAACACTAGAATAGTTAATGATTTGTTATATAATGAATGGGAGAAACTGTATAATAAGCAATATGTGGAAGCTGAAAAATGGATTACTAAGCTCTGTCAGCGTAAATCTATAAAAATGCAAAGGAACAGAGAACAATATAATAAAGGTACAGCATACCTTTGGCCTGAATCTAGAGAGAATAATGTGCAAGGCTGTACTAATAAAAATCAAAATTATTGGGGTTCCAGTGAAAGTTCTAGTTTATATACTAGACAGGATTTTCAGAAAGACTCACTGGATACAACACAACCATATCAGAACAGATATCAGAGGAAATGGGTTTATCCAATAAAGAAGTACAATCAGAATTATTGGAAGTAGAATCATTGCCTAGTATTACTAAAGGGATTATATGTGAAGGAGACAGTGATATATATGAAAATAGAATAGAAAACAATACACATGTTAAAGATAATGGAATAATAAATGCTGGTAGCATTTATACATACAATAATTTTAATATTTATAATTATTCAAATGTCTCCATAAAACGTGCACACTTTGATGTTTTAGCCAAGGGTATGAAATTTGTCCCTAATCCTAAATTTAATATGACTGATTTAATAATTGATTTTAAAAAATATATAAGGAAAATTAATTTAGCAGCATTTTTTAACAATTCTTTGCAAGTAGACGACACATACAATACTTGTAATTCTATTAAGCAGTTGAAGAAAGCCAGCACCTTTATTCCACCGAATCATCCCACTGTAGACATGTTTGAAAAAATTATTATAAGGGAAATATATCAAGAAAGTTATAATCTAAGTCGGATAACCAACAGTAGTAACCTAACACAAGAGGAAAGTGCTTTACTTAAAGAGATTAGAAATGATCATAACACTAGAGTAATGAAACCTGACAAAGGGGGTGGTGTAGTACTATATGACAATATTCAATATACCAAAAAAAATTTGATATTTTACATCTTTCAGGAAATTATGATACAATATCTCTAAACGAGCTTAATATAGCTTATCAGAGAATAGACTCCTATTTAGAGGAATATTTAATTGATGGAAGGATTACTCAAGAGATTTATGAATATATTAAAGTTAAATTTCCTAAGGTAGCCACTTTGGTAGGCATACCTAAAATTCATAAGGACACCACCGATCCCCCTTTTCGCCCCATTGTATCAGGTAGTTATTCTAAGACTTTTCCGTTAGGTAGATACATAGATTATAAATTAAAATTTTTATACACGGTAATAAAACATATGGTAAAGGACTCATGGGTTTTTCTTAACAACTATCCCATTGACAATTTCAAAAAAGGTACTATTTTTGTGACTATAGATGTCATTGATTTGTTTTCTTGCATCCCTAAACAGGAAGGCCTGGAGGCCTTCAGCAATAGTATTATCAGATATACTAATTTTGAATGGGATGAAATTTGCTTACTTGTTGAAATGATGTCTATAGTCTTAGATAATAATTTTATTTACTTTGAAGGAGAATATTTTAAACAAACCAGGGGGGTGGCTATAGGGGCAGCTTGTGCCCCCATATTTGCCAACCTGGTTATGCTATATTGGGAAGACACCCAACGTTTTCCTAATAAGTATTTCAAACATGCTAAATATTATTCCAGATTTCTGGATGATATATATATTTTATGGGACTCAGACAGTGATACATTATACCATTTTATTAACTTCCTTAATAGTAGTAGTGAATATTTGAAATTCACTTTTTCACACAGTCACATAGGGTTACCCTATTTAGATACTTATATTTTTCACCATGAAGACGTAATACAATCTACAATATATAGAAAAGATACGTTTTCTAATAATTATTTAGCTTATTCTAGCTGCCACCCCCCAAAAATAAAATATAATGTATTCAAGGGCCAATGTATTCATGCAGCTTGTATGGTATCGAATTTGGATTATTTGAAAAGAGAATTGGAATTTATTAAAAATTTATTTTTACAAAGGGGTTACACGATTAAAATGTTGGAAGAAATAGTTAGTTATGTTATTCAGCAGTGGAATATAAAATATAGACCATTATTAGGTGCTGGCAATGTATTAGGTGAACACTATGCAGTTAACATGGATAGTAAGGATAATACTAGTATTTTGCCTCCATCATATCAAAGAGCCTGTGTTTTACAGTATAATTTATGTGTAGAAAATATAAAAAGTATGATGTATACATTTTGGTATATAATAACTAGTGATGCTAATTTATTCAAAATTTTGGGCAATAAACCCCATTTTATATATAAAATGGGGAGGAATATGAAGTCATTAGTTGAACATGGACATAACTATTTGACTAATGATTATAAAAAGTGTAAAAACAGTAATAACAGAAGTATGAACTGTGGCTTCTGCAATCAATGTAAGTATATGTTCCAAGAGAGTAAACTAAGACTGAAGAATGGACATCGATCTGTTATAAGATCCAAAACTGGTAATTGTAATACAAAAATGGTAATTTACTTAGCGAAATGTGAAAAATGCCCAAGTTTTTACGTAGGAAAGACGGAGAGATGTCTTAAGAAGAGAATTTATGATCATATGTATAGCATCAAAACAAAAGATAAAACCAATGCATTATACAGACATTTAAAAACCAAAGGTGGTGATCATCAGTTCAAATTTATTATACTTGATAATATAGTTGTAGATCATAGGGGTGGAGATTTTAAAAGTATATTAAGTTATAAAGAAGTTTGGTGGCAAATATACTTGGACTACACCACTCCACCCGGGCTAAATGACTTTATTGCAGTTAAACCATTATTATACAAATAGTGTACTGCAACCGTAATTATGTTTATCTAAATTTTATCTATTGTATAGTGTCGTCTAACTATGAATTATACTAATATTAATTTTACCTATTTTAACATATTTAAATATTTACAAATTATTTTTATTAACATATTTATATATTTATAAATTATTTTATACAACCACATACAATGTTAAAAGCATAATTTTTAATATTTGAATAAAATGCTAAATACACTTATATATTAAATAGTATTTAATACAAAAATTTTATATTGTATTTATTATAGATGTTCGTATAAGTCAAGAGTATAGTTTTCATAAGGGCTTAGAAACATTTTGTGTAACATATTTTGTGATGTATTTTGGAGCTTTAATATATTGTTATATTATTATTATTATTTTTATGATCAGTCATAGTACCTATTGGATGACAAGAGTAGATGAACTATCATATTAAAATAGATTTGAATTTAATTTATATATGTACGTATGTGCACAATTTAAATAGTTATTTAAACAGCGCCATAAAGCAGTTGTTATTGTCTCTTTAAGAAAAGGAAAAAGATTTTTTGGCGCCAAACTAGTCTTTTTAAAAACTGTTTTCAATGGCCGGCGTCTTAGTTCTGAGGAAGCCCAGTTGTGATGGGTGAAAGCGCTTAACTAAGACACGTTTACATATTTTTCATTTCTTGAAATGTTCGTCCTGTTGTCTTAATAAATTGAATTTTATTTACGGGTAGCATGGCACTTATTGGTGGAACCGGAGCATTTTTTGTTGCTCCATCCAATTCTTCTAATAACCATCCCCTTATGTTCGAGCTCAAACCTGTCTCCACTAACTTTATAAAAATACTTCTATCTAAACTTAAACCCTGCTCCAATGCTCCTGACAATATTCCCTCCTCCTTCCTAAGTGTGCTGCTGATGATATAGCTCTCCCAATCAGCATCATTATTAACAGATCTATAAAGAAATCATACGTCCCCAAACTCTGGTGCTCAGCTTACATTCTTCCTCTTCACAAAGGAGGCAAAAACATCGACATCTCAAATTTCCGCCCTATTGCTCTGCTCTCACCAATCTCTAAAATCTTAGAAAAGTGCATCCACCACCAATTATGCCTTTTTTAACCCAAAACCATCTTCTTACACCTACTCAACATGGTTTTCGCCCAGGCCATAGCACTATTACTGCTCTACTGTCTTTCCTAGAAACTGTCAATCATAGGTTCATAGAGTAGTACTGGGCTAACTACCCTTGTGGGCCATTTCAAGCCTAGCCAGTTGCCCCATGTGAGAATCAAACCCTGCACCTTGTGTCTGTAAGGTAAACACCTTAACCATTATGCCATCCTCCCACCCTTAAAGGTTGCTCCTCCCCAGGGAGACGCACACACTTACAGTTGGCAAGTACAGGATTCAAACCCCTACCTAACTACATTATGATACTACAGCAGTACGCATTTACACGACGCGCTATACACATTACTGAGACTCAAGACTCTTGTTCTCTACTGTTTTGCTCGATCTCTCTAAAGCTTTTGATACTGTTTCCCACAAACACCTTCTCTATCATCTCTCAAACCTCCAACTCTCACCAAACACTTTATCCTGGTTCTCCAGTTACCTATCAGACAGATCACAGGCAGTCAAATGGAGAAACGCAAAGTGTTTTCTACATTCTTTTTAATGGTGCCATTTAAAAGTAGTTTTTCATTACAAGAGTGTTTTCATAAATGAACCTCTGTAACTCTCAAGATCAACCATAATGAATTTTTGTTTGACTGTGTGTTATACTGAATGTAAATATTTTGTAAACTGTTCTTTACAATGTATCTTTTATACTTTTTATAGGTACTGTAACATGTATTTTGGAGCTTTTCTCCCTGGGCCTCCACTGAAAATGGGTCCTCTGGGCCCAGTGGACTTCCCCGGTAATCAAACTGGAAATAAATAAATAAATAAATAAATAAATTATATATATATATATATATATATATATATATATATATATATATATATAAAATATGTATGTATATACATAGATGTATATGACTATATATGTGTATATATATATATATATATATATATATATATATATATATATATATATAGATAGCTAGATAGATAGATACACTTTTGTATGGTTAAAGCATTTTATCTGATAAAAAAAATAACAGCTGGTAACATATGGATGCATAAAATTTAAAGTTTAGTTTGTAAGAACAGTTTGTTTTTCTAATAGTCCATAACCTACTATCACAATTTTACTTGATATTTCCATTTTCTTTTCCTCAGATGTTTGTGTGCATGTTGACGGGACATATTTATTTGGATGCACAGAAGCAGCTTGAATTTTTAATATAGTATTTTATTACATATGTTCTTTGCTCTCTACTTTTGTGTCTATATTTTTTCAAAGAATATCCTGTGTTGAATATATTTTAAAATAAATTCTGATTTCTAGACAAAAATATATATTCAAACTGAAAGCATGATAGCAGAAAGTCTAAAAGCTCAGAACCATGAAACCCCTACAAGGGAAATACGCATCATAGAATAAAGCAATGCACTGTGTACCCCCTGCTATGTAACCGTTTCTCCAGTTACAGCAGAGTTGAGGGAGGTTCGTGAACAGTCAGGTTTACCTGCTAGACTTGGGCCAGGTTGATGTTACTGAGTCAGGGTTTTATTTTGTGGAGACAGTGGATGACTAGACAATCGTGATGATTAGAATCTCTGAAGTTGGATTTTCCCTATTTCTTTGAGAAAACTGGTGGCACAGTTATAACCTCCTCCCATTTCAAAGAGTAAATTTTTGTTGTGATACATTATGCAAAACTGTGTTTTATTTGTGATGATTAAGGAGTATGCTACCATTTCACTTATAAAACACATTGCTGCTACATCCCTGGCTCCAGAACTGTCAACATTCCATACTCCTGTGTTTCTGAACTTGACATTTTAGGGACTGTTGGCTTTGTCATTAGTGATTCTAACTGATTACAGAATCACTCTAAACCAATTTAAATTTAATTTTAGTAGGGCTTCATCTGTTTCCATGAGAACTACTCTTATAAGTGACATAATTTCATAGCCCATGTTTTCTGGTACAAATCAAAGAAGAATTTAAGGTTGATACTTAAACTTAATTTGAAAGCATATGAAACTTCTCATTAAAGATACAACTGAAATGTGACTTTTTTTCTTTTCTCTTATCAGCTGATACCATTCTCTCCACCGAAGATGGAATACGTATTTTATGAGCTATTTCTCAGAGGCATTATGGCAGATGCTGGTACTACGTTGCTTGACCATCTGTAAGACAGCTATTTGGACTTAAAGTGTTAATTGTGAATATGTGTAGCAGGAAAATTCACAAAATATGTCAGTATCAGAAGAAACAAAATGTGTTGTTCAATCGGTTGTCTTAGTTGTTGTTGTTCTTCTTTTGTCTTTTCCCAGTTAGGGGTCACCACAGCAGAACTCCAGTCTGCTAATGATTGGCAGTAGATTTTTTATAGTGCCGAGGTGCCAGCTCGATGCCCAACATTCAACGAAGACACGCTCACTTATGCATGTCTTTCGAATGCCACTCGACTGCGGGGAGGACATGCAGACTCCACACAGAAGGCGATCCAGCCGAGAATCGAACGGGAGAACCTCTTGCTGTGAGGCGACAACACTACCGCTGCACCACCGCGGCTTCTCAAACAAGCCCTATTAGAAGCCCTATTTTCAAATCAAATAGCCAAATCATGGAACTCTCTACCCAACACCCTTCAAAACACATCTGAATCTACCAGTTTTAAACAACTACTATTTGCACATCTATCCAAAAACTGGCATTGCTCTTGTGCCACACCTGACTTAGAAGATACATATGACTCTCTCATCACACTGTCCACTCCTTACCTCATTTTCTCCCACTCCTCAGCGCTATTACTACCCCAAAAAAAAAAAAAAAAAAAAATATATATATATATATATATATATATATATATATATTCATAACTTTTATTTAATATGTACACAGTACTAATTTTATTTTTCTCACAGTGATCTTCACTGAAATGCTTGAATTTTTCTTTTTGAACCTGTATCTACTAGAAAACTGTATTGAATACTTCTTTGTATAGCCTAAATAGATGATGTGTATTCTGCATCTTACTACATGTATACTATTCTTCTTCTTCTTTTGGCTATTGTACTATCTAATTATTGTATTTTGCTTATAGTTCTGTGGAGCTTATCTCTCCAGGCCTCCACTGAAAATGGGCTTCTGGCCCAATCTGACTTTCCAGGTAAACAAATATCAGTAAAGAAATACACATCAGCACTCAGCAGGGAGGACGGGCAGATGAGCACAACTATCCTGGGGACAGAGTGCACTGGACATCTGTGTAGTGAAGCTTTGGTGGAAACCAGAGCTCAGATAGAAGATGGCAGACCAATGGGTAAAGGAGAACAGAACAGACATGGCTGCCTTATGGGGCTGAGGTTTGGATATCATCCGGTGCAACTGATAGCACTGCAGAAAGAGTTATTAGATTTAAGAGGCTGGACCTTCCCTTAACAATCCCATATTAATTTACATCCAGTACTAACAGATCACCCATGACAGATATACTACATTTGAACTGTACTACATGTACATGTACATGATAAACAAGCACGATGATTGTAGTGCATGTATACAGAGCTTACAATAACCTCCCGTCCTTCTTTCTTTCCTGTATGCCTCTTCTCTATCACCTTCCCTTTCCTTATTTCTATGAAGTGCAGGACTACATGTTTTATATATGTATATATATATATATATATATATATATATATATATATATATATGTATATACATTTTATATATATATTTTATATATATATATATATATATATATATATATATATATATATATATATATATATATATATATATACACACACACACACACACACACACACACACACACACACACACACACATATATATAGATATTCATTTTCGTATGCTGTTACAGTGTGCCTGCTATATTCCTTCTAGAATATATTGACTTCCTTGCAAAACTCAAAAAACTCTCAAGTAGTTCCTATATACATAAACAGAACTTCCATTGTTTATATTCTCACAGACTCTTGGGGCAGTTATACATAATCTTTTTTCATCATCAAGTGACCGGAAAAAGTGAATACCAACTACAAGTTAATTTCCTTAGGATGTAATTTATGTTGTGCTGTTTGCAATGCTGTTGTTGTGTTATACACACTAAAGCCATCTTACTTAATTTTTAAATTGTATTTATAAATATTTTACTACTTTGATACATGCTCTTGCATTTTCTTTACTACAGCTGCTAAAATTTAAAATCAGGTACCTCTGTGTTATTAATATGATGTTTAGTGCAACTTTTGAATAGTACGATCTAAATATAGATAAGTACACACATTCCAAGTCAGATATCCAGTTTTAATGCATCGTATGAAGAAGCGAATGTTAGTTTTGAGCATTATTTTAGTAAAAGTTAGAATATAAATGACTTTATAGATATGTAAATGCACTGTATATGTGAGATATGCTAACTCAGTAGTGCTTATAATGGCTGTGTAAGCTAACATTTTCAAAAAAGATCATTCTGGTATATAACATTTAGAGATGTAAATGTATACCTTGGCCATTTTACTTACAGAAATATTATGTCATACTATATCATTTGTGGAAGAACAAAAACTGATTAAAAACAGACTGCAGTGTCACAACATACATCAATCCCAGTGTCACGACATACATTAATCCTATGAATGCGAACTTTTCTTTGAAGTAGCATACTCAGTTGTAAAATATAAATATTATATTATTAGGAATACATATGCAAAATAACTGTCATTAAGTGCTATTGAACTAAATAAAATTAAAGTGTATTTTTACTTTGTAGGAAGGGGGACATAGTTGATCCAAATTTAGAACCATCAATAAGGATTCATAGACTTCCAGTGTGGCTAAAGAAAATTTTTGCCTTTGTCTTAAAACCTTTGGTAAGTTTTGCATCAGTATGGTAAGTTTTGCATTAGTTTATTTAGTGGTGTTGTGCATATTAAACTGATGTCTTAAAAAGTTTGGCAATTGAAAGACTAAAAGGAGCAATTAAGAAAAAAATCATAGATGGGATCTGTGAAGGTTTTCTAATGCATCAAATAAGAGGTAAGTTCGTCGCTCCACAGAAAACACATCAGCATGCATGTTTCTAGCTCACAACCTTCCTATACAGCTGGCACCTGCATTGAGGATGGGATTAATTCTTCCCTTCATTACATCATTATAAAATATATGCTCACTAATGTTCCACAATGTGATTCCTAGGCCTATTAATATTTCACTTTGCCACTGACAACTGACTCTAATTCATAAAAACATTGAAGGCATAGTGCTGAAGCCAACTGCTTACCATTAAATTATGGTGTACAGCAGTGTTTTAGACCCCAGCAATGCTTCTAAGACCCTCTCACTGGCAGACCCTTGTTTGTCCAGATATAATTTGGGAAATCCATCTGCTTTTGGACAGTTCTGTTATATGTGTGATATACCAAGTGCTGCTTACAATGGCTGTGTAAGTAACATTTTTAAAAAGATCACTCTAATATATCATATTTGGAGACATTGTAACTAAAGCTGTAGCCCTGAAGAAGGCCTAGGCAGGAGGAGAAAGGTATGCAAGTACTGCTGAAAAATCATCTTTACTTCTATAAGGAAGGAAGAACTCTAGACAAAAGCATGCTTATCTTATAAGCATTTACTGTCTTGGCTGGTCAGCTGAATGAGGAAACCTTAGACAATGAACACTTCACTACACATCTAGGGTATAGGAGGAGGCCCTGCACACAAACACTTCTTGCCTTCATGTTGGTGAAGGGGTGTGGCTTGTGCATCACAATGTTTTTAGAGTATTGCTATGCTTTGTAGTAGTGGGACTGCTCAGGATACACCACAGAGGCACAATATTAATATACATCACATAATCGGCTAGTACCACACAACCAGGTCTATGATGGATCTACATCATACAGCACAGACATTTTCATGAACTCAAGCTCATTCATTTTAATGGTCCAAATTAAGCAAAATATTACACAGTAACCCACTATGGCTTTCAGGCTTATAATGCCATGATCAAAAACTATAGACATTAGCAGTAGGTTTTGTTAAAAAAGTTCATAATATATAATATTGTACATATAGTATTGTATTGTTCATAATAATGTACTGCCTATCTAACACTAAAGGAGTGGTTTCCAGCTATGAAATTGTAATTTATTAGCCTTTTTGGGCTGATTTCTATCCCTTTCAACTTTCTGGCTTAAAAACGCATGTTTGCACATTTTTCGCATCGTGCAGCACCGCGAGGCTACAGTTAAACTATTCCAGGTGCCAGAAAGTCTGCTCTTCAGATTTTCCCTTAGAATTAGCTGGTTTCTCAGTAGTAGCACTAAAATCTGAACCCCTGTGACTAGCACTTGCTCTAGAACCTGCTGGAAAGCACTAGGAAGCCTGAAACTGATACAAGCACTCAACTCTCCTTCTCAATAAGGTGAAATTAATCGTAGGCACTAAACAGCCTATAATTGCAAAGTACCTTGCAAAGTTAAGGGAAAACAGCTCTTACACTTTACAAAAAAAGCACCTAAACAGGCATGTCCAAGGGTCAGCTTCCGGTGATTTCTCCTGTCCACCTGGTGAATTTGGGCATTTTGGGACAATGCAGCAACTGCCTCATGTACACAGACAACACTCTCCTCCTACCACCCAACACTACAACCTGTGAGAGATGCACTTACATAGCCAAACTGGAAGCAAAGCTCTCTCCGGCCAAGATTGTGCTAGACAGTCAAGAGGAGAAGGTTAACACATGCACTACACCTCAAGCAACTCATAGCCCTTCAAAACCCACACCATCAACACCCACACATAGCAACACTAAACCCACATGTGTGGAAGCCCTTAACATTAACCTGCCCAAGCAACAAGGACCTTTGAAGCTGAAACTCAAACAAACACCAGTCACAACCAAAGGGACACATAGCTCACAACACCAGTGTGCCACCCAACAACAGCCCCTAAGGCAAGACAATGTGCCTAACACTATAGTCATAGGTGACTCTATAGTCAGGCACACCAATGTCCCACTCACCATGCTGAACAAGGAGAAAATTACAGTCAGCTGCCTGTCGGGTGCCAGGATCCGCCACATAACCCATGCACTCAAGTCACTCCACAACAAGTACAATTACGACTCTGTCATTGTCCGTGCTGGAGTGAATGACTTGAGATGTGCCTCCCTGGACTACATGAAAAGAGACATGGAAGAGCTCACAGATCATGTGGCCCAGGCAGGTATGACCCTAGCCCTGAGTAGCATCCTGCCTTTGGCCAGAATGATAACACAGTATAAGGACAAAATGATTGACTTCAACAATTGGCTAAGTTTCTGGTGTCATTCAAAGGGGATCCAGTATAGGTTCATAGGTTCATACTAGGCTATCTGCCATAGGGCATTTATAAGCCTAGCCAGAGTGTGTTTGGCTTTCGCCACCCATTTTAAATTAATTTTGCTATGCCCTTTTTCGAGGTTAGTATACTGTGCCTCTGTCTAACAGTGACACGGAAGTGATACTCGGGGTAAACCTATGATCTCCCATCCACTCATCAAGATTCCTCTTGAAGAGAGTCAATGAGGGACTCTGCCTAACCTGGACTGGGATTTTATTCCAGAGTGAAGGGAGCCTCTGGGTTATGAATCTGTCCCTCCAGCATGTCCTATTTATTTCAGTGCTGAGGTTCAAGTCTCTCGAGCGCATAGCTCGATGGGATTTGGATTTTCTGAGGTGCAGCATGTCCATTAATTCCGGGTTGGACATGGCTTTATACGTCAGGCACAGATCGCCTCTGAGCAGGTGGTATGCCACTGAGTAGAGCTGGAGTTTCTTTAACCGGGCAGCATATGGCATCTGTTTGAGCCTTTGATCCTCTTGGTGAGGTACTTTTGGGGTCTTTCCAGTTGCTGCAGGTGTCTGGTAAGGTACATCCCAAAAGGGGCATTGTACTCAATTATGGGCCTGATGAGGGATGAGTAATGAGGCACGATGACCTCCCTGATCTAGATGTGAATCCCTTCATGATTAGGTGGGCTATATAAAATGTTTTTCTAACCACTTTGGCCACGTGGTTGTCAAATGAGAGATTGCTATCAACTTGGGTCCCCAGGTCCCTAATTACTTCTTCTGTACTTAATGGATTACCACCTATGTGGTAATTTGTGGGCACTTTGTTTTTGCCAAAGGGGATGACTATACACTTTTTGGCGTTTAGCTTGAGGCCATGGCTCTGGCACCAGTTGTCTGTTTCTATGAGGCCCTTTTGGAGGATGCTTGTGTCGGCTGGAGAGTCGATTATGATGCCCAGTTTGCAGTCATCTGCGAACGTATCTGTCTACCTGGGAAGACATGATCGACAAACCACAATGCTTTGCCAGAGATGGTCTGCACCTGTCACCCCTGGGATTCAGGTTACTGACTAAAGCTCTTGCCAGCCCTATAGTGCCTTTTTTAGGCAAGATTTAAAGGACAAAACCACCACCTTAACAGATACAAGCATGCAAAATCTGAAGGTAATGCTACTCAATGCTAGAAGTCTAAACCTCAAAATGTACTCTCTCGAGGCACTCCTAAAAGAGAACATCGATATCTGTGCAGTGACTGAGACTTGGTGCAAGGCTCCAGGGAGCACCCCTGCAATACCAGGCTACAACTCTTACCACACTTTTCGGCCACAAAACCAAGACCGAAACACTAAAGGTGGAGGAGTGTCCATTTTCACCAAGGATATTCACACCTCCAGGCTAGTTGCCCAACACAATGCATCTGAAATTCTCCAGGTGCAACTAACACTAGGTAAGACTGCAATCCAAATTGTAGCTTGCTACAGATCCCCCACCATGCCCCAAGATTCTCACTACACCTTTCTAAACATACTAGAAATATTAAGATACAACCAAACACCCTAATACTGGGTGATTTCAACTACCCTGCCATTAACTGGGAAAACTACTTGGGTACCAACTCCTTTTCCCAGCGGTTCTTGGAATTCATACATTCCAGCGCCCTTGATCAACTAATCCATTGTCCCACCAGGGGCTCCAGTATCTTAGACCTGGTCATTACCAACATGGGAGATAGATGCTCCACACCGGTGGTCACCCCCTCATTGGTCAGATCTGACCATAAGCAAATCATCCTTGACATTCACATCCCACCCCCACCCCCCAGTAAGGAAACCTCCTTAAAAAACTTTTACAAAGCGAACTTCATGCTACTGAAGTCAGAAGTGATAAACTTCATGACACCCATGCAGACGGGATCTGAAAGTTCGACTGCAGAATCTTACACTAAGGCACTGTACGAGCACATCCACTTGTGCATGAATCGTGCCATCCCAAATAGAACCAAGATGCTCTCCTCCAAAAAAAGGAAGCCAATCTGGTGGTCCCGTGCTATAAACAAACTATACAACAGAAGGAAGAAACTGTTGCAGAAAAGAGGAAAATCCCAGGATGCAAAAAATTCCCTCGCCAGCTTCAGTAAGAAGCTGAGATCCCTCATAAAATCCTCAAAAGCTAGTTATGAAAATAAAGTTGCCAAAGATTCCAAAGACAACCACAAGGCATTCTATAGTTATGTCAAGAATCTAAATGGCAATGTTCAGATCTGCTCTGAGGTTCAACAGAATGGCATTAAATATACTGATCCCAAGGATATTGCCAATATTCTGGCAGATCGATTTGGTGCCAACGTCAATCCTTAAAGGACCCATCTCAATACCAAAAGATTGCCAAATTCAGGTAATCACGGCCACACAGGTAGAAACTGCACTCTCCAAAGCTAAGAATACAGCATCCATGGGACCAGATGACATCCCAGGCTGTGTACTACATGAACTGCAAAATTAACTGGCACCTCACATAAGTGTCATGTTTAATCATAACCTCACCTCAGGCTTAGTGATAACTGAGTGGCACACAGCTACAGTTATCCCACTCCACAAGGGGGGATCCACCTTGGATCCTGGGAACTACTGTCCCATCAGTCTGACGAGCCTGATCCGCAAGGGCATGGAATGTATTATCATGGAACTTATAAACAAAGACATTGGCAACCTTTAAACACTGGACCCCACCCAGTTTGGGTTTGTGAAGGGCCGATCCTGTCTACTGAACATAATTTACTTCTTCGAATCAGTCTCCAGAGCTGCAGACGAGGGTAAGGTGGTCCACACAGCCTATCAGGACCTTGCCAAGGCCTTCAACACCATCCCCCACTCTGGAATCATAGATAAACTTACTAAGCTTGGCATAAATCCCTACGTCACTCGATGGGTTGCCATCTGGCTTGCTGACAGAACCCAGACTGTAAAAGTAGCCGACTCCAAATCCAGCTCCAGACAAGTGACAAGTGGAGTACCTCAGGGTTCAGTCCTGGGACCACTCTTGTTTGGCATCTAATTCTTTGAAGTGCAGGCCAATACTAAGGGTCTCTGGCTAACAAAGTTCACAGATGACTGCAAACTTGGAGCCATTATTGAATCCCCAAATGATGTGGATATTCTACAAAAAGGCCTTACAGAAACAGATGCCTGGTGCCAGAGCCAAGGGCTCAAGCTTAATGCCAAGAAATGTATAGTTATCCCCTTTGGAAAAAAAACATGTACCCATGAATTACCACATAGTTGGCAGTGCACTAAACATTGAAAGTGTGATGAGAGACTTAGGGACACAGGTGGACAGTGGTCTCACTTTCCATAACCACATCACCACAACAGTCAGGAAATCCTTCTATGTGGCAGACCTCATCACTAAGGGCTTTTCATCCAGAAAAAAGAAGGTCATTGTCCCATTGTACTCATCCCTCATTAGACCCATTATAGAGTATAATGCCCCATTTGGTATGTACCTGACAAGACATCTGCAACAGCTGGAAAGGCCACAGAAATACCTCACTAAAAGAATCACAGGCCTAAAGCAGATGCCATATGCTGATCATCTAAAAAAACTCCAGCTATACTCTGTGGCATATCGTCTACTCAGAGGTGATCTCTGCTTAACATACAAGGCCATGTCAAACCCTGAGCTGTTGGACATGCTCCACTTAAAGAAATCCCAATCCCTCAGAGCCACACGCTCCAGGGATATAAACCTTGTCATCACAATGAACAAACATGCTGGAGGGATAGGTTCCTGACCTAGAGACTCCCCATACTGTGAAATAGACTGCCCATACATGTCAAGCAGAGCGCCTTCTTGGCCCTCTTTAAAAGGAACCTTGATGATTGGATGGGAGATATAAATTTCATCCCAGGGAATCATGTCAGTTGCCCTGCTAGACAGGGGTCCAGAGAAGTAAATATCGTGGGAAGAAATATCCAGGAAATTGTTATGGCTAGGCTTGTATAGGCCCTAGGGCTGATAGCCTATTACCAACCTATGAACCTATAAGTCTCAAAGCTTAGACAGCCTTGTTTAGTTTGGTAGTTTTTTAGTTGATTAATGAAAGCTTTGATCAAACTGTTTTATTTATTGTACCTTAATTTAAGGAAATATGCATTAATTCATTCTGTAATCTTACTTTGGGTTGAAGACTCAAACTGTTTATTATTAAAGTATTGGCATGATCTGCAGTATACTTACATTTTTGGGGGGGTGGTAAAGGTGTCAGAGACATGAAGGCTGAAGTTCTTGTGTTATTTCAATGACACACACACACACACACACACACACACACACACACACACACACACACACACACACACACACACACACACACACACACACACAATACTATTAAAGGATATGAAAGCCAGCTAAAGATTTAATGGAGTCTAATGGCTGTCCATTCTGAGCAGAGACTGCTGTACAATTACAGGGGTTAATATAATAATAATTCTGGTTTGAAGAGTTCTACAAATCTTTTTTTCTTACTCTGTCTTTTGAAAATGTAAAGATAAGAAAAGCCTTAAAAATCCTATTTTGTGTGATATGAAGTTCAAAATTTCAAATCATAATTAGTCGAATATAAGGAAAGTGTAGTGTGAATTTAATGCTTGCAGTTCAGTCTGACTTCAGGTTCTGTCCTTAAAAGGTGATATCTCTGAAAGTCCAAACATAAAAATCCTGATGGAAATGTAAAATACTAAACAGTATGTGTAGAAGAAATTGAATAATTATCCCTGGGATTCAGAAGCATGTCTAACACAGCCACACAACAACTAAAGTGACAATGCTGTGTACTACTACATGGCTCTGAGGTAATTATCATTGCAGTAGGAGGCATTTAGTACCACAAAATTTATCTCGTTAAGAAACCTGCTTGTGGAAATGATAGTGCTGGTGAACAGAGGAGGTCAGAGTTTCTGTGGTTATGGAAGTCATGAACGGCAGTGACATGCATGCAATGTGCATGTTGTCATGCACATCCACGTGCAGCATCATGCCATTATGACAATTTCTGAGACAAAATATGTGCGGGAGACTAGTCTAAGGAACACACAGAAGGATGCAGAGAAAGAAGGTGTGTAAGGGGCAAAGGAGGGGGAAAAGGGTATATATTTTGGGGTGGGGACAGTTTCCTTGTTTTTCTTTTCAAGAAAGATAGAAGAGGAAGGTTGAGGAAAGACAGAAAGTATAGGGTGTAAGCAAGGGCACAACCCCCAAAAAACATAAACAAAGAACAACAGGGGAGGTGCTGACACATATGGGAGGGGGATACAATGGACAGACACATACTGACAAGGGGAGAACATTTGGTGCTGGGATGGAGAGAATTGCAAATGAGGGAAGAAGAGAGGTGAAATAAAAGGAAGGGAAACACCATGATTGGGGGTAGGACTGTGTGATGGCTCTCTTTCGTGCTGCACTATCAAGACCCCGATAGAAGTCCATCCCCTCCATGTCTGCCCTTCTTTGCTGGGCCAGGCCTGAGATGCCATGCTGGGCAGTGCCAGGCCTCAGATGTCATGCTGTGCAGGTAGTGGTGCAACTCTGCTGTCAATCAAGGTTACTGTGCTGGCAGCCAGCATAACTGTCACGCTTCATGTCTAGCAAAGCATCTCCTTCTCCAGCTCCTTCCAGATAATATGGTAGGATATGCTAGCACTGACACCAGACAGTGTGACAACACCCCCACCCCAGTGATCTACCTCTGGAGGATAACAAGGAACTCACCAGGTCAGGTCACACCGTCTTGCTGGATGACCTAATTCACTCCATGGAGAGGAGCATCCAGAGACAGATGGAGACCATATAGGAAATGGCAGAACAGAATGGTGGTGAAGGGACTAGTGTCACGTCACAACACAGCTGTGGCTCACACTGCATAAAATAGTAGGAAAAATTGTTAAAAGTAAAACAATAAACATCAAATAAAAATATAAGGAAGGTATAGTGAGAGAGAGATAGTATCACATCTGTATGTATCAGGCAGCTTCAGAAAGACTAAATACCTGCCAGGTAAAGTGCACACCTATGACAAGGCATAGCATGAATACATTCCTATTGGAGGACATGGATACAGAGGTTCAGTCTTGGATATTATCAATACCCCAGACAGTAATGAAGATAGTGAGTTGGGGGAGAGCAGAAGCCATGGAATATGTGTGAGCATATCTGATTAAATATGATATGATAGAAATGGGGAAGTAAAGGTTTGGCAGACATGGCCACTTGTATAATATATGCAGGACAACGTGTTCACCATGTCTTTGTGATGTACTAAAGGCAAACAGTTCTCTGGTGGAACTATGGGCATCTGTCAGCATATGGTGGGCAAGTACATGATGAGCTAGGCTTATTACAAGAAAGAGTATACATAAAGGTAGGACGCCATGAGAATGTGATGTACAAGTAGCACAGACATGGATATGTTGTCAGACAGTGTACAACAAATACACAAGACATGTGTCTGGAGTGTTTCTCCCTGGGCCTCTGCTGAAAATTGGCTTTGTTCCAAGTTAGACTTTCCCAGTTAACAAATGTTAAATAAATAAATAAATAAATAAATAAATAAAATATGGGGAAGTCTGTCCACTGCTTCTTGCAGGATTGCCAAGGTTGAGATAATGCACACAGTGTGTATGTGGATCAACAGCCTCACTATCACAAACAGTTCTAATCACCACCAAAATCCTTTCTCCCTTCAACCAGTGTCTACCTCTTCTATCAAAGAATCCTCCTAAAACTAAAAAATTCCACACCAGCAGCTAACCACCTGCCAACATAATATCTCAGAATTGCTGCAGATGCTATAGCATACCCTGCATTTATACTCATAAACCAATCAATTACAGAAAGTTATGCCTGTGCCATTTGGAAAAAATCCCACGTCATACTTCTACATAAAAGGGAAACATCCGCTGACCTCTCCAATTACTGATCTACAGCCATTTTACCTCCACTCTCCAAAATATTAGAAAATGCATTCATTCTCAACTCCTTTCCCATCTTCACAATAACAGTCTCCTGTACAACACCCGACATGGTTTCCAATCTCACCACAGCATCACTACTGCTCTTCTCAGTTTTACTGAAATCATAAACTCTAATAGAAACACGAGCAACCTAGTATCCTCCCTCTTCTTAAACATGTCAAAGGTATTTGAAACAGTTTCACATCAATCTCCTTAAACTATTCTACCTAGGAACTTCTCATTCATCCCTTAGCTGATACCACAGCTATCTCACCAATAAACTCCAGGCTGTAAAATGGAAGCAAGATCTTTCCCCATTTCTGTCTGTCTGTTGACGTACCTCAGGGATCTATTCTAGGTCCTTTACTGTTCAACATATTGGGCAATAATCTTCATAAAGCTACCAAAGAAGCCTCCATAATACAATATGCAGGTGATGCCAGGCTTATGTGCTCTGCATCAAGTCAATAGCTGTTTCACAAGATGAGCCAGGATTCCTTTTCTAGGACTCTTTTTCCTCAGTTGAAGCCTGGCCAGATGACTACCAACTTCTTTTAAATGCTAAAAAAAAAATAAAAAAATAAAATAAAATAATGATGTATTTACCAAAATCTCTGTCAGCACAGATACAATCCTTCAGCATCACATCAGCAAATAATACCTTATTTGAAACCAGTACAGACAGAAAGCTTCTTGGTGTCTTAACTGATGATAACTTAAAATATGATCAGCACATCAATCAGGCCATCAAGAAAACTCACAGAAATTGGGCTTCCTCTACAGAAACAAACCGTTTCACACTGACTACTCTAAGAATTATTTAGCAACATCTTATTTTCTCCCTTGACTTCTCTTTTCGGTGCCCATCCTGACTTGCCTTCACTCTACCTTAAAAATAAACTAGAGATTTGCTACAATAAAACAGCAAAGTTTGCATCCAGCTTACCACAATATCCACACCATTGTCTAGCACTGAAACTCCTACAGTGGCTCAAACTACCTAGTTACCTTAGCTGCTCCCAACTACTTAGTGCCCACATAATAATACACAAACCCAACACCTACTCAAGACTACAAAACACCTTCAACCTCTACTTCCATCTTAGGAATCTCCACTAACAGAACAAACATCTCCTGACCAGGACCAAGTCTCATAACAGTGCAAATGACTCACTTTACTCAACCTGTATTGCTAAGCACTGAAACTCCATTCCACCAACTGTAAAATAATACAGCATTACCACACATAAGCACAACCTAAAACAACACCTAATTTCATCATTGCTATGCTCATGTTCCCATCCTAACTAAACCTACCTTTGTGTTTCTCTTCCATTACCAATCACCCTGACTCTTTTACCTTTCTTATCCATATCGCTTTCTCTTTCATTCTCACTACCATGCCTCCAACTAATCCATATCCTTAATCCTCTCCTGCTAATATTGCTTCCTTACCCACCTCATTATCTTACCTCCCTACTGTTAGCTCAACCTCTCCACTATCAGACATTTTTCTGCTTTTATTTTTCTTCATTATTTCTGCTTATACCCTTCCAATTCCTCCTCCACTATTTTCTGTTTCAACTCTAGTGACATCCTACCTCATTAATGTCAATATACATATATTGAACCTATATGCTTTATCTTGCATCTCCATCTATTACATGTTAACGTGTCTTTGACTTAATAATATGACTTCTAAAGTGTATGCTAAATGTCTTTACTATTTGTCTCAATGCTACCTGCAAAGTAATTCTTAAAATGCCTAATTTTTATTGTTGTTAATTACAAAAATGTGGAGATTTTCTGCCCAGGGCCTCTGATGAAAATGGGACTTGTACCCAGTGAGACTTTCCCGGTAAAAAAAGGCAATAAATACATAACTATATCTCAGTGGAATATTCTGCTATGACATCTATATCTTGTTATATTATGGCAGGTGTGTTTAGAGAAGTATTTTCTTTTATTTATACTTTGCTGACCAGGTTAGTCTCACTAGGCCAATAGCCACTTTTCTGGGGAAACCCAAGGTGTAGTATTCATATTAATCAGGGGAAATTTGGCCAGGGACGAGGAACTTCCTCTACTCTTTTTATAAGTGGCATGGCATCATTTACATCCACCTGAGCTATCATCAACTCAAGCAGATGAGACATCAGTTTAACATCTCATCTGAAGGGCAGCATACCCAGAAATGCATATTCTCTCTTATGTTACACTGCAGTGTCAGTATTGGAAAATTAATCCAACTACCTGGATGCCCTTTGCACCTTCAAAATAGAACCCGTTCTCCTGTATCTGCTCAGGAGCTCAAAAAAACATGAAAAATGAAATGAAACATGAAGATGTGTTCTACAGGGGCCTTTATAGTTATTCAGTAAATTACACTAAAACACACCTGTTATGTATGCTTCTTGTACAGGAGCGAGCACTCTGTCTGATCTCTTCTTCCCATTGGCAGAGCAGCTCTAGGTGGCACTTCTTGAGGTCATTTTAATGGCACCTGTACTACTCACCATAACGACTGATACCAGTTGCAGTAGTCACTACCTTAGTGAGGCTATGACAGACATTTGTCTTGTACCTAGGGCCCTCCTAGGAGATGTCCTTCAAGAATGCAACTGCAGTCCTGACATATGGGTTGTCCTGCCTCAGGCAACCCTTGATCGGTCTGGATTCCAAAAGGGTCGTCCATTTGGCTGCTGATGTCAGCTCTCGGCGTCAGGCGGCTGGGGTATAAAAAAATCAGCCAGCGCCATCTTCTCTCCTCAGTCTTTCTTGCGTGCCTGAAGCAGAAACCCGAAGCAGTTCACAAGTGCGGCTATAGCTCCTGTGTTTTCAGATACGAAGAAGTCATCAAAGCTAGCACCACCGTTGGGGAACCTTTCTGCCTCAGCCGAGTCAGACAAAAAAAAAAAAAAGTTAATTGCTTGTCTGTCTTGTAACAAATATATCCATAAGAACTTCCACATTCTACTGCTCCTCCTGCCTCGCCCAGAGACCATGGCGTCTCGGCTGTTGCTGCTTCGCTAAGCGCCAATAAAGGCGCGGGCGAGCGGGCAGATTAAGACTTTTTTTTTGAATTGCTCTATATATTGCCGTAGCTCGTACAGGAAAAAGCATGACCGCAAAACAAAAAGGACGGGACCGACCACACGACCCACATTTTCCCGACACCACACACAACCACTAGAGCCTAGGTACCGGTCTCGCCCCGGGCGGTAATTTCATCGCTCGGGGCCCGACACGCGTACCCACGACCCGGCCGTTGCGCTCACTTCGTCGTTGTTGCTTTTCACTTGCCAGTTGCTGCAAAGATTTGCCTGACACCATGCGGACTTGCAAAGTGACACCACGTGGTGGGGCTCCATCACGTGGGGTGTCTAGGCCATCAGGCCTACACCGTGCTAGGGCCTGCCTACCAGGCTGCTGCCAGCCTCGTCAAATCTAGGTCTCGCTGACCTTTTGATAACGGCGCACTTCTGATAAACAGATTTTGACAGGCTCTTCAGACCAGATCAGGCTTCAATCAGGCGCTCTCAGCAGCGCCTTCAGAGAGGTTGCAGCCTTCAGACAAAAAGGCCTAGGCTGGAGTCAGATGAAGCCTTTTTCCTCAGATGAAGCTCTTCCTGAGTCAGGCTCTTCAGATTCCTTTATGATCCATCTTCCTCTGACTATTCCATTCCTGATCCTCTCCAAATCTCCGCCCTCTCTCTCCTCCTGAGGATATTTCTTTGAATTCTCAACTCCTTCCCAAAAAGGCCAGTTTTTCCTTTTCTGGGGAAAGGCTTCCAACTTTCCTCCAGTTACCCCAGTGTAGGCCCTTATACCCCAGCCCAGTACCTGATGTATTCCCCAGTAGATACTCCCTGGATGTACTACTCCTGATTCCAGATACCTGTCACCATCCTTTCTCCTGCTCTCATTACTTCAGGCCTCTAACTCATAAACATCTCTTCAGGCCTCAAACATCTCCAGCCCCATTTCTCAGGGGCCAAAACTATTTCTCAGGCCGAAAGTTCAGCCACCACCATAGACAGTAAAAAGTGGGTCCCTCATTTGCAGGGTAAAAAGGTGTACCTCAATGGGCCCTTTGCATATGTTTTTCAATCACCTCTTTTCCATATGTTTCAGTGTTCTCTTTTTTGATGGTTTCCTATGTCAAAGTTAGATGATTATTGATGCAGAGGAATAGAAAAGGCTAAGCTGAGTTGGTTCCTCACTCAGCAGGTGTTTGTCTTGGTTCTTCCCAGGAAGCAGGCAAGCATGCAGGAAAGCTTCATGTTAGGGCAGCTATGACAGGGGCCGTCATACGTGGAGGGCTTGGTTGAAGAACAGACATTGCTAGATCTTGTTAACAGAAAAAGGAAAAAATGCACCTCTGAAAGGTTTTGAGCTATTTCTTGAAAAAGACAAGCTATTTGGTGCTAATGCACAGGGTGTAAGGGAAATCAATTGAGGAAAAGTCGAATTTCAGTGCAACAGTCAAAGATTTCTTCATGAGAAGTGGCCAAGGTTCACCGAACTGGCAAGTTTCAAGACAAGGTTCAAGGGAAACACAGATAGAGGGCATCAAAGGAGGCTCCCTGCAGGGTCTACAGGGGAGACTTCAGGGGCATTAGCTGGGGCCACCAAGCATGGGGACTCCACCACTCACAGGGTGATGAGGGATGACTTGACTTTGGCGCAGGGACACAGGCAAAAAGATGACTTTTTCAAAGTAGGAAAATTATCCTTATTTTCAAAATTTTTACATTTTACAATCACAAATGGATTTTTCCACATGCATACCAAGCAAAAAAATTTTGAAAAATAATAGGCAGAGGCAACCATACAAGTTCAAAAGCACTACCAATCAAAGCAATGAAAAAGTTCCTCCAAAGGAACAAGGCCAGGGATTCTACTCAAGACTGTTCCTCTTTCCAAAGAAAAGAAAAGCAAAAGGACAATAATGGACTTGTCAGGAAACCTTTTCTCTTTTCTCCAAAATTCAAAATGCTCAAAGAAAAGCAATGGAGACCAATACTGGACTTTGGGGCTCTTGGCTGGTCTCTCTGGACCTCAAAGGACCTGGTGCTGGCATTCCCATGCAGACACAGCACAGAAGATACTGGGTCTTGGCTGCAGGAATTCAGAGCTTACAGGCATACCTGCATGTCCCAATCGCTTATCTGAAACAGGAGGTATTCACGAATGCCTGGCATCAGAAATTGCACATTACAGCAGACTTCAATTACCCAAATATATCCATACCTGGACATTTTAACAAGCACAAGCTTCTGCAAAGCAAGCCCCAATAAGGAACTTGAACTATTGACTTCACTTACTACAGGCTATGGATACAGTCAAACAAGTCAAAATCAAGACTAGACAACTCCAACAAATTGATTTTCTTTTTTCAAGGAGCTAAAAAACTCACAACAGCTCAAAATCATTACAGAAAAAGCAAACAAATAAAAGATTAAGCAAAGCCCAGCAAAATTCAACCACAAATGACTGCAGGAAAACTGAAACAAACTCACAATTCTGGCATCTTGCATTAGAAAGATTCCACTGGCACACTCTAAATGAGAAAAAAACAATGAGTTATCAACCTAAAATGGATACTCAAAAATCCCACAACTTACTGGCAATTATTCCTCTGATTCCATGTCTACAAAAGGAATTTTGTGGTGAGCTGCAAGCAAGCTAGCTAAACAAAGGCATGTCTTTTCTCACAAACCTCATTCAAATGAAACAATTACAACAGATGCCTCAGATCTAATGGAAGGGCACATGACAAAGGCACAAGATGCAACAAAAAAGACCAGGGCACCCATTCAATCACCTCAAGCAATCAAAACCAGATGCTGGCACATATTCATGCCATGCAATGGCTTCCCAGGAAGTCAGATATTACATCATCTAATAATTCACTGTTAAGTTACACATGTATGTGGTGCATAAAGGAACCCATTTCTACCCATTCTTCAGCAAGCAGACCAACAGGACATCTTTAGGAAAAGTCATGAAGTTGAACATAAAGTTGCAATCCCCAAGGACACCCTTCTGTGGACAATATTATGACTACACAGTCTAAACACGGAAAGATGGACCCACCGAATGGACAACGTTAAGATCTTTCTAAATAACTGGGAAGGCGGACAGTTCTTATAGATCTTTTGCCTCACACCACAATGATCATCTGAAAGTTCTGCATTCTCAACACTGGAGGATGCTCCTGGAGAATGAATTCTCTCTCCTTTCTAACGACCTACTCCATCCAATCTGAGCATTCCTTTTGCCAGGTACCACACCAAGCATCTACTGAAGTTGCAACCTCAACAGCAAGAGCTCAGACTAGCACTCCAGGTTCAGCCACCTTCCATTATTATGAACCCAAGCAGGAGCATAACCCTGCGCAAGCAGCAATGGCCTCAATGGCCTTCCAGAGATCAAAGGAGAACACCCATTGATTATTTTATTAGTGAGCTTCTGCGCGGGAAACTATTCTGACTCCCATGCCTCTCCATCCTCTGCAGAAGGTACTGAACACTTCTCTCTTGCCAATACTTGGCAGAAAGCCTTCACAATTCAGGTTCAATGGCTTCCATAAAACATTCTTCATCAGGCTGAAGGGATAAGCTGTGATACCCATGAACATCCCACAGAAAAGACGGTTTTAAGAAACTGGAAAGACGCAAAAACCTCCAAAACCACCTGTGCCAGCATGCATCCTCAACTTAATCATGGAAAAATTAACAACTCATCCTTTTGAGCCAGCAGCATATGCTTCACAGTTTTCTAGAGGGAAAAAGAAATTCCTGTTGGCAATTCTTCAACAGAAGGGTCTAGAAAAATTAACTCCATGTCCTTTTGAAACCATTCTCATTTCCATCAGGACAGTTTCTTCATAAGAACAAAAACCCATTGTGAAAAAAAGTTTGCCTAAGGGTTTCTCTAAATCAAACCCTCTTCCCTGTACCTCGCATGGCAGCATTTCCCATCCTTAAGAGAAAAAGCTTCTGCCTCCTTTGGACCACAGACAAAAAGTGATTTCAGCAAGAAGAACAAAGGCGGACAGGGCCCTACTTTTTCTGCCTCCATTTCTAATTTTCTGGAAGCACAGAGTCTCAGTTTCCAAACAATTTCATTCATGCTGGATTAGGCTTTACATTTTCTCTAAATCAGAGAATCATGCCAAAGGTGTGCCCCCTTAATTCAACAAAATACACTCAAGCTTCTGCACACTTTGGACACCAATTAGGAAATGGATTGAGAACTGCATCAAGCAACCATGGAGCTCCGTGAGAATTGTGCTACCACATTACAACCTGCCTTTATACAGAAAGTCAGCCCAAGGCTTTGCTTCTAAAGTCCTGTTGGAGCATTTTAACTACCTGTCACCTGCTAGATCCTACCAAATCAAAGCATATAGTATGCCACATATGTCAGGACAGTTGCATTCTTGCTACCGCAGTCCTATCAGGCCACCTTTTATAAATGTAGTGTCGATAGATACCTTCTAAACTGCAGGTCCAAATTCCACCTCCCTCCTACTGCCTCATGGTTCTCTTGCCATCCACTTTCACGGCTTGCAGTGCTGGGGACCAATTTATTGGTATGTCTGTTTCTTAAGACCATGCATGTCTGATCAGAACATGGTATTCTCACCATAGCCTTCCTTGGAGGGCACCTGACATCTGGGGCTTTTTAGTGGAGGGAAACCCACGCAAAATGATGTATTATACACATAAATTAGCTCTGTTAGTAGGGTTTTTGTCCATAGCCCGGATTGGACTCATTTTTTATCCGCACTGACCGAGAGGGCAGAAACACTTTACAGGGAAGAATGTGGAACTGCAGTTGCATATCCTCCTTTTATCTACATTTATGGTAGGTACAAAACTGTACTTTCCCAGTCATATGCTGCCAGTGATCTCTGTACATGATGTAAAGAAATATGTTGGACTGTTTTGAGCATCACCTGGAAGATCTATCACACTCAATGCTTTCTGAATCTCTGACCACTTATCAGGTTACATCAGCAAGCAAAAGGATTATCCTCCACCAAAGGCCACAGCTCTACCAAAGTCTTTACGAAAAGCAAAACAAAAGTGCTGAGAAACACCCGGCCATATAAAAACTTTAATAACATTCAAAAATAGTAAAATGTATTCAAAAATAGTAAAATGTGAGCACTTTGGGGCAAAGCCCTTCTTCAGACAATTATTTACATTTGTAAAATCCTTTAAATATAACTATAGTTAAACATTCATCCAATCATTTACCTATATTTAACCCGCCATTTTTTTAAAGAAGGTTTTAAAGGTATCACACCATTTAGCCCTGGTGCACAGTCTGAACCCATTTCAGTAGTCCGTTTCATTTCATTATACTCTGTTATACTAACCAGATCACCTCCCCTAAAATTCAGTGTGATGATCTGTATCACCATAAAAGAAAAACTATTTCCTGGACATTTCTCCAAGTGCTGATATAAAGCATTATACACATTTTTAAGCAAATTGCTGACATATGCTTCAGCATTCTTTCTTTAAGTTTGCAATTTGTTTTACCTATATAATAACACAAGCAAGTATTACAATGGGCCAAATATATCACATTAGTTGTCTGACAATCTGCATAAAGGCTACATTCATATCTGTTCTTAGTCACAGGATGCTCAAAATAATTCCTATTGCTTATGTATGGGCATGCTTTGCAGCGCCTGCAGGAAAATGTACCTACCCTCTTGGAAACATTTTTTCTCTCATGGGTCATAGCAGGGAATGTTAATGACATGCTTAAGGTTGCCCTGTATTAAGCCACAACCTATTGTACTGGACACATGCAAAGGCTGAGGGACTTACACCAGAGGACTGATGTCATGGTGCATGCATACATACCTGTGTTTTCATCAGCAGTGTAGGTCATGGGCAGGGTGTGTGATATACAATGGCATTCAGAGGCATTTGTAGGCCTTGTAGCACTGCAACAGTTGTGGAGACTGACAGAGTGTGAGGTATAAAAATTTTCTCTTTCACAGTCATGAAGAAGGCTGTCTGTGTGATGTTGTTGGTCCATAACACAGAACACGACATGCTTTATATATCTGTGTATTAAAGCATGGATTTATTTGCAGGTAGATGCTGCAGTTTGGTGTGTGTCAAGGTCACAGATACAGTGTTATTCTGACTACCATTGAACAGCAGATAAGTGTATATATAGCATGTGCTTCTTCATGGTGAGATGTAACACAGGCCATTGCCACAGTGATCTTTGTTGTGGGGTACTGAAATGTGGGTGGGAAGAGTACGAATGAAATGCCAACAGATTACATGTGTGTATCCATACATTTATATGGGGAAAATGCTTGCGAAGGACAGGAAGAGGAGGGAAAAGTTGCAGGCCATCCATGAAAGTGGTTGACAGATGCTTCTTACTTATAACAAAGACCAGATCTTCTGCATCTCTGGCAGGACCTTGTTGAACTGGTCGGCACAGTCAGTGGCTATTATCTGATACAGTTTCAAATACAATGTAAGGTTATCAATGTGACTGCATATGCGTGCAACAAGGCAAACTGCCTGACAAAGAGTGGAGGGCCATGAATGGGAATCTAACTGACATGGAGGATTTCCTGGCATCTTTGGAGAGCATAACAGGTCGATCATACCTAATGAATGACCCAATGTCAGTGCAGAACTTCACTAAGGACTTTGCATGTCAGTTGGTAATAATCCAAGTAGCTGTTATGTATTACATATGTAACAAGTTGTGTGACTTACCTGAATTAGGTCCATATTCCCAATAAGTATGTTATTACACACACTTTGGGACTCCAAAAGTAATATAAATCTGCATAATGTATCTGTCCTATAGATTTTACATACCACCCTGTTTTATAGCTGTACTATCTCTATGATGCAGGTGTTTGAGAAGCTGCATTTTCACAGATGCTTTGTCAGACTCCTTCACTGTGGATATTGGCATGCCTGTTGTTGGGAACCTTTCTGAATCTAATGATGATGGCTGCCACAGTCAAGGGCAGTCTGCCGCCATGGTGAAGTTTAGGTCCCAGTACTGTGACAGACTTATAACCCCTCATCCTTTGATGCTGCTCTTGTGCCTGTGCAACCAACCTCTCAGTGTCAGGGTGACCACTTCCCCTAATGCAAGGACATCTCTTGTTTTTGGCAGCTTTCATGCACATGGGTAAGAAGTTAGGGATCAGCATACCAGTAGCCAGAAACACTATGGGTCCCACCCCACTCCTGGATTGAGTGCCTTCGCATAGCCAATGTGGATGCAACCACAGCTGTAGCAGTTTATTGGTGTAGTACATGATCTGTGTGATGACTTCACAGAGAGCCTAGTTGATTTATGCAGCAGTTTTGAACGCTGTCATAGGGATACTATATGCCACATATTGTGGGCATCACCATTCTTATGACTGATCCTCTTCCACTTCTAGTGGAGAAGCCCATCAAGGGAGAGTGAGGACACAGTCTAGGTCCTATACTACCACTGCTCCCATATCAATAACTAGTACTGAGGGCACTGTGAGACACTATGGCCCCAGATGCAGATGAGGTGGATGTGCCAAAGCCTTCCATAGCACACTCAGCGATTCATGCTCACAGAACACTCCATCCTCTCAGCTTCCTGTGGATCATTCCAGTGATGATCTGTACAGAGGGTGTCCCCATGAGTAGGCACATGCACAGTCAACACAGTTAACTCCTGTGAGTTCACTATACCTGTCCTTGAGACAGCACATTGCAGCATTTTTTGCAGGAGTTGTGTCCATGTCCATGCACACACACACAAACACTCATCAACACTACTTAATTCTGTCAAAGTACACCACACTGGAGACAACATCCCCTCTCTGACCTGTCTTCATGACTCACTGCAATATGCAGACTAAGGCACTCGACCCACTCATCCACATCTATAACCCCCACCACAGAGTTCCATTGCTGACACCTATCATGTGGTCCACGCCACTTGAGCATATAATGACAGCTCTACACTAAAATCATTTTTCTATTGACAGGGTAGCCTGAGTGTGATATGCAGTGTGGCCAGTCCATATATGGTATAGAACACTGCGGTTGTAGTGCTGCACACATCATTGTTACTGTTTGCTATGTCTATTCTGGCCCATAATTGTGAACCAGAAGCTGTCAGTGACACATTATTCAACACCTGCCTCCACCTGGCATGATCATCCCCTGTGGCTGAGTCCCCATGGCTTCCTCAACAGGCATCTCCTCTGCTGCTGAGTATGGGGCTTCTTCTTTCGGAAGGTCAGTACCCTGCTGTGGTTGTTTGCATAACAACATGTTGTGTAACATTGCACACATAGCAGGTATTTTGGTTCATGTTTCTAAATTATATTGCAAGGCACCCTGAGAGACATCTAAACAGTGGAAGTGACACTTAATCACTTCAAACACATGTTGAATGATGTTTTGGTTTGTGACAGGCAGTATAGTATGCATTCTTTTACATGTTCTGTAGGTTTCTTATTGGTGTCACTAGCCATGCCCCCAGGGCATATTCAGCATCACAGATAAGATATCCCTGTGTGAAATCACCTCACACAGATTGCTAATGTAATTCACACAGATGTGAGAACCATGGGCATGCCTGGGTGACATACCGATACATTAGATATAATATTTAATGTGCACTGCAGATCACCTGGCAGCAGATAGAGTGGAATCCCTTACAGTTGATGTATTGTTATCTCTGTTCCCCAGGTGTGACCTTGATGGCAGTCTGGATGCAGTTAATACCTCAGGGAAATGGTCTGCTCCATAAAATGCTTGCAAGGTTGTTTCTCTCCACTGTGGAGCATGAGTATCACATATACTCTTCCACATACTGTAATATAGCATTGAGAGACTAGTGCAGTATCCTTGGGGTAGGTGCCTGAGATACACCCACTGTGGCCCCATTTGGCTCCTTAAAGGTCCCTTAGCAAGTATTCTCAAAGCTGTATATACCTTGGCATCCATAGGGATGGATATTCCGTGCATCATAAACCTGCATATGATAGTGATGCATTCCATCCCGTTCCTGCATAGTACCGTACTGGTCCACTGTTTCTTTTTTTATGGAAGATAGGACAGGTTAGGCACAGCTTGTTGACTCTGCAGCACAGTAGGTGATAATGTGCATCTCCTTGACTATCACGTGTGAAGATCTCAAAGAGTAATAGGTGTTATACCCTGTTTGAGAGAAACTATTATCAGTATACTGAAACCAAGTTTCTATAGCAACATATATATGAATGAGCTCAAGTGCCATGGAACCCTCAAAATGGGGCAATTTATTGTTCAGATCCTAGCTTTGAGGAGAGCCACCTTAATAGATGTGTGATTAGAATATGTTAGATCGGAATGTCTAACAATATAACTTTGTCAAAAAACACTGTAAGGAAGCTAAGACTGTTTGTGGCATGATTTATTGGAGACCTATGACTATTATTGCTTAATTAGCATTCAAAGAGTGTTCACAATGTACCTAATTTGAATGCACAAATGAAATAAAAACTGCTAAATTTAACAGTAACATACATGGATACCATTTTGTAGCACTGTGACAGTAAATGGAAAGTATAAAATTAATATTTTATTTTGTCAACAGAAGACATTTCTGGAATTCTTATCTGTAATTTGTTGGGAGAAAGAGTGCTAAGTTGACCTGCCATTACTTGTTCTAATTTTCCATTTGTTTTTCTTATGCTGTATGCATTTGTCTCCCCCAGGCATAAGACATTTATGAATCCTAGGCCCACCCCTTTATTCTTGCAAATATATAAATAATAATAGAATTCCAAAAGGTACTCTTTAAGGAAGTATAAAAAATACAAAACTGAATGGAAGTGCTGCTAAGCTCTCAGATATTCCCAATCTTGTTGTTAGTCTTTTCTGTAATTATTCTAAGGGAAACAATAAAAGGTATCCATCTCTCTCCAAAAACTGTTGATTGACTGTGCCTTGTACCATCATAGACAACCCTTTCAAACACTAGTTCATTTGTAAAGTATGTTCAGAAGCACAGTTAGTAACTGCCTTCTTTCCTATTACTCCCCCACATATGACAAATTGAATATAAATATTCCTACTTACTCAATTTCCTTTTAAAGTACATAGGTGATGACATCTACATTTGTGCTCCCCGCAGAAGGTATTATTTAAAAGTATTTTTTCAGTCCCTCAAATGTCTTAAAATGTCTTTATATCTCTGAACATGCCCTCTTGTGCAAGAATCCCAGGATGACGGCATGAATAACAAATTTTATGACAGACAAGAAGCAGGTAAGGCTAATATAAATTGAGTATATTATTAATAAATGCAGCTATACTGCACTGATTAGTAATGGGACCATTTTCTTTAATGTTTATGTAGACACTATCATGGAGATGCCAAAATAAGGGTTTGCCACTTTGCAGATGACATATAATTTGTTCAGTGTTGCTACAGATGTGTCCACTGTGAGAAACGTGTTAAGACAGGAAGAATTGTTGAAATAATCAAGAGGGGAAGTATTACTGGAAAACTTATCAGCAGATTGGCAACTAAAATGTAAATGAAAATAAATGTGCATGGTAGTATAGATAAATACGAAAAAAATAGCCCACTAGAAAAATACATTGGTCAGACTAAAGTTTTAATACAATAAGAATGCAAAGGGCCATTGAAGTAATATTCACTGAAAAATGTAATCAATATAATAAGACAATCAGTCCAGTGAGGGCTGCCAATGGTTGGATAGAAATAGGCATTATTACAACAAATAAAATCAAAAAAATGTACAATGGAGTTAACAAGATTCCACCAATAATATTTCACATATTCAGAGAGTGAGAGAGAGGGAGAGAGAGAGAGAGAGAGAGAGAGAGACTCCATCTTTGCAAGAAAAGAAAAGAAAAGAAAAAAAATATATATCTTAGGAAAGGGAGTAAAGTGCTAGAAATGTTTCTCCTGGACATTATACAAGTAAGACTGAAGAATTCAAAACATGCATGCATGTCAGCATTTAAAGGACAAACTAAACACATTCACTGTTTTCCGCTCTTTTTTGAAAAATTTAATTCCAGAAGAAATGCCTCATAGCAAGATATAAGATGAAAAGTGGAGAAGTTCATCTTCTGAAGCAGACAACATATTTTAAACAGATGATAGTTGAGAATGTAGCCACTAAACTCTGAAGACTGTGATGGAAACATGACTCAAGAGCTAACCCTGGGAATTTGCTTTTTTTCCTTCTTATTATAGAAAAAAAGACATTTAGGAGATACATAAACAATCCTTCTGTTGGATTTAATCATATTAGTACATTTTAAGAGTTCATATGATAGACTTAGCAGTTGTTGGGAGAGAGAAGTAAGCACATAAATATATGTTATTGGTTACCAGCAGAGTTAAAATGTGAATTAAGAGATGGAGACAATGACAAAGGGTACACAAGTGATTTTATACATGATTTCATTATATAATATGTCTCCTTTACTGCAGAGTGATTCATAAAGTGAAAGTATTCAACAATGTGTGTGTGTGTGCATGTGTGTATATGGATTCACTTCATAACACTGAAAGCTCAAAACTCTGAAACTCAAAACACTGAAACTTCAAAATCTTGAAAACTCAAAACACTGAAAACACATATCATACATATACTGAGTTTAAACAACATAAATCATAACACTTTCCACCAAGTGTAAGTATGGGGGGCAAGCCTCCCTGCACCCCCCCATGTGGGGGGCTGCACACCCCACACCCCCTGTCACTTATATATATCAACTCCAAGATTGCACTTCACTACACTAAGTGCAATCTTGGAGATGATATATATATATATATATATATATATATATATATATATATATATATAGCAGGGGGTGTGGGGGTGGAGGGGGGCTTGCTCCATACTTACACTTGGTGGAAAGTGCTATGATTTATGTTGTTTAAACTCAGTATATGTATGATATGTGTTTTCAGTGTTTTGAGTTTCAGTGTTTTGAGTTTTCAGTGTTTTGAGTTTTCAGTGTTTTGAAGTTTCAGTGTTTTGGTCTTCTATATTATGAAGTTTTCTCATTTTCAGTGTTTTGAGTTTTCAGTGTTATGAAGTGAATCCGTGTATATATATATATATATATATATATATATATATATATATATATATGTATGGGATCAGTACAGATCCCCAACGGCACTTTCTGCCAAAGCAGAAATCACCAAACATACATAACCGAAAGTGCTGTTCACCGAAGCAGCACTTTTGGTTAAGTATGCTGGTTGTGCCGGTCACACTACCATGCGGTTAAAGGAGAATTCCCTTTCCCCCACTGTAGGGCAACATCGAAGTGAGAATATAAAAATAGGGGGGGTGCAGGGGGGCTTGTCCCCCTGCATAAAAGAAGATTCATTGTTTTGTTTTTTTTTCCAAACGCACTTTAACAAAAGCTCTTTTTCGTTGAAAGCTCTTTTGTTAACGTACGTTCGGTTATTGTGGATTCAGACTATTGAACTTTCAATAGTCTAGATCCACATATATATAATTTATATAAAATTTACCATATGTGATAAAATATTCACAGAATTTAAACCTATGCAGACATCAGTGAATAGGAAACAAATTCAAGTACAAAACTGTCACTGCTTTTTTATTTTTATTTTTATTTTTATTTATTTGTTTTTGTTGACTTTGACGAATGTCCATTAGGTTCCACAGAGCCTGTTTTCAGCGGGAGGAAAGGGAGAAATGCTGATCTTTAGTATTCCTATTATAATATACTTTGATTTATAATAGTTTCAGAGGTTACAGACTCAAATGTTCAGAACAAAGCTAAGAATCTGTTGTTCAATACATGGATCTCTGTAAGACATATCTTAGCTTCAGTTATCCTACATTATATAACAGAGTAATTTTTTTTACATCATCTTTCATTCAAAAAATGTCAAATAAGAGAATGAAATGCTAGGTACTGCAAAGGAAGATGGAGGGATAAGGTACATAATACAGGCATTAATATATGCAACTTTACAATATTGAATAATTGTTATGTTCTGATTCATCTGTATTTGAAGTTTTTTCAAGTTTGTTTATGTTAACACTTTGAATGATACAGAATAAATATTCAAAATTGTAACACTATGGAAAGTAAGAAATAAATATAAACTAAAAATAGTTAACTATACACTTCAAATAAGTGAAAGTTAGCTCCTGAAGTAGGATAAAAGCGCAGCTCGAACGGGCAGTTGAATTTATTTAAATAATTTATTAAAACACTCTCCGACACAGCACAACAGGTTAAGCGCTTTCATCTGCTGGAATACAGACTTCATCAGAACGAAGAGCTACACATCACATCCAGTTTAAATAACCAATTTGGCGCCAAGAAGTTTTTACATTTAAAGTAATATACTATATATTATCTAATCATAAATATGAAAAAATACTTCCAAATATACATGCATATAATAACAATAACAATTGATCACTATAAACACAACATAATATGATTAAAAATATAAAAGTAAATACATGGCATAAGTAAATTATTCAAGTATTAAAAAAGGTTTGATGCTAATAGTATCATTAATACCAGGACTCCTAGTGGCATCTGTATAAATCTGCCACTTACTTTCCATCATAGCTAAAAAAACTTTCCAATTGCCACCACATACATTATTATCAATCTGTTCAATAATAGAAAATTTAAAATAATGTTCATGCCCTTTACTTGATATATGCTTAGATAATGCATTATTCATGTCTTCCTTTTGTATCTTATAATAGTGTTCATATATTCATGTTTTGATTTTCCTTTCTGTCTTTCCTATGTAATATGTTGGGCAGGATACATAAGTTGCTATATAAACAACTCGTCGGGTATTGCAATTGCCTGCCCTGCACTTGACATATGTCTTGTTGATATTGTCCAACTTAATTCCCACTACTTCATTAATATATTTGCATTGTTTACAGGAACCACACTTCGTGGTTCCTGTTGATGATGTTTTTTTCAATTTTCTCATACCCTTGGTACTCTCTAGTAGCCTCTTGATATTATGGGCCATTTTATACACACATTTAGGGTAGTTGCCTAACGTTATTCCTATGCTGTCGGAAACAGTGATCAAATCCCAATGTCTGTTTAAAATTTCTTTCACATAATTGACATATGGGTTATAGATGATCACACATGAATTGTTATATTCTTGATTTATGTTGCCACTCCTATCAGATTCTTTGTTAACTCCAAAAGTTTTTCCCAACAATGGTGAATACTTAATGCCCCATTGCTTGCTGACATAACTGACAACTTCCTTTAACATGGGTATAGGGTAACCTCTTGTCCTAAACATGTTGAAAATTAAATCTAATTCTTCTTCCATAATCTATTTACTCGATGACATTCGTGCAGCACGAATGCACTGCCCTTTAAACACATTCTTAAACATGTGGGGTGGATAACTACTACCAAATTCGATATAGTCATTTGAAAAGGTGGATTTCCTATAAATTTTAGATGCAAATCCATCTACAGTATGACTTATAAAAGTGTCCAAATAGGCTATACCTTCATTACTGATGTTATATGTAAATTTAAAAAATTCAGTCATGCCATTAATGTAATCAATAAATGGTTTTATGAATTCAGATGGTCCCTTCCATAGAATAAACAAATCATCTAAATATCTATGCTAATAATATTCACTACTAAACACATATTCAGACTCCCACTCAGCATGACGAGGTTTTGCAAAATATGGGGCACAAAGCCCCCATAGCAACCCCTCTATTCTGTCTGAAATACTCTCCTTGAAATTGGAGATAATTGTGGTCTAATACTAACCCCATCATGTCTGTGATTAAGTTAATCTTATCCCACATAAGTCCCGAATGTTTTCTCAAGCTGTTACAAAAGTACTCAAGGCCTACATCCTTAGGTATGCTGGAAAATAAATCTATTACATCAATTGTCAGGAAAATAAGATTATCATTCCATCATCAGGTGTTAATTTACTTAAAAAATTCCAGGAATCCTTAGTAAGATGTGGGATATTCTTATACACATGTTTAGTCCATCTGTCAATAGTGACACCCATATTGTACGTCTTAGATTTAGATCCAGAAATGATAGGTCTAAACGGAGGTTTTTCCATACATTTATGAATCTTAGGTATACCTATGATTTTTGCCAAAATGGGAAAATCAACTTTCAAAAAATCATATATCTCATTTGTTATTCGATTATCAATTAAATATTCTTCAATTGCTAGATCTATCCTTTTATATCCTATATTCACTTGATTTAAAGAAATCTCTTCATAATTGCCAGACAAATATAGTATATTATGTATTTCAGCATTATAATCAAAGGTATTAAAAATTACTATGCCACCTCCTTTGTCTGGCTTCATAATTCTTATTTCTTTATTTTCCATAAGCAATTCTAAACATGTCCTTTCCTTTTTAGTTAAATTGTCTTTAAACACTTCATTATATAATTTACCTGTCCTTATATTATTGTACAACCAATAGATATCTTTGCATACCATTTTTTCAAAATTAGCTACTTGTGTGTTTGGAATCGGGATATATGTGCTTTTCTTCATGAAATTATTATGTTTAACATATTTAATATTCTCATCCTTTTCTCCAAATTGAATAGCCACATTTAACCTTCTACAGTACAATTTAATTTCTTTTATCGTATCCACTAAATTAAAACCTGTTGTAGGTATGTATTTCATACCCTTGCTAAATAATGTAAAAAATTCTTGACTAATATTAAACTCTGTAAAATTGTACACATTAAATCCATTATAAGTATGTAATGTAGGGTATTTTCTTCTAATTTCTGTATTAGTCGTCAGCTCCCTTCTGTGTATGGTGTCTTGCCCATTTGAATTGTGTAAAGTTGATTCTTGGTGGTTAATACTAATGAAAGAGGTAGTAATGACCTCCACTTCAATGGGGGTGCATGTCAATGCACCCTTCTGTACTGCTTCGGGGCAGGATAGAATTTGCCCCCTTGAAAATTTGTGTCATCCTCATTCTTCCTATTTCTACTTCTGGCATGATAATCTCTTTCCTTCTCAATAACAGATTTATCCTGTGGCCAAATGTACGCTCGATGATTCTGATACTGCTCCACATCCCTCTGTATCTTCCTATACTTTCTATTATGTGTACCATAGACCTTATTGTCTGCAATTTGAAACTGTTTGAAGTAAAAATCTTCCCATTGTTCAAAGATTGTATCATGAATTATCTCGTTATTCAGATTCTCAATTTCTTTAACCAGAACAGATATTTTCTCATCGTTGTATTTCATTAATAATCTCATATATGTGTATCCAAAATCGTCAAACATTTTGTTGAACTCTTGGATACTAGTCAAATTATATTCAATTCCCAAGGGTAACTTGAAAAACCTCAGTCACTTTGGTACAATATGAATAGCTAAACATTTGGCTAAGTAAGCAAAGTAAGTGGCAGATTTATACAGATGCCACTAGGAGTCCTGGTATTAACGATACTATTAGCATCAAACCTTTTTTAATACTTGAATAATTTACTTATGCCATGTATTTACTTTTATATTTTTAATCATATTATGTTGTGTTTATAGTGATCAGTTGTTATTGTTATTATATACATGTATATTTGGAAGTATTTTTTCATATCTATGATTAGATAATATATAGTATATTACTTTAAATGTAAAAACTTCTTGGCGCCAAATTGGTTATTTAAACTGGATGTGACATGTAGCTCTTGGTTCTGATAAAGTCTGTATTCCAGCAGATGAAAGCGCTTAACCTGTTGTGCTGTGTCAGAGAGTGTTTTAATAAATTATTTAAATAAATTCAACTGCCTGTTCGAGCTGCGCTTTTATCCTACTTCAGGAGCTAACTTTCACTTGTGGGTTATACACTTCAAATAGTTAAGCAGGGTAATAGATGGAATAAATGGTAAATGTAGGACATGTTTCAGTAATACTTTTCAGTTAGATGAATTACTATTAACATGAATAGATAATTTAAATTTTCTGAGAAATCCTTTTTCTCTGTATTACATTATGCTGTTGTGATTATGACTATGTCAGTGAGATAAGTTAGTCTGATTAATATTTCCTTGTCTTTATGTACTGGGCGTTTAGTGACAGTTCTGCAATTTTCCATCTTCTAGTATTACATTTGCATTCTACACTAAGTATATCCCAAAACAATTCAATTTACAGTTTTAGAATCCCAGCTGATACTGGTTCACTGAGTAAAACAATTCTTTATTAATCTGTACCTTATCATTCCAAGCTGTGTATGTATATCTTATATATTTGTCCAGAAATGCTACAGTTTGAAGCATTGATAAAATACACATGCCCATGTGCTTGATGCTTTAGCAGTAAATCTTCATCAGTTTTCAGGTATGTTAAACTTATTTTAAATAATTTTAGGACATCTAAATAGGTTTATTTTAGAACAAATCATCTGAGAAGGCAAACGTATTGTACTGTGGTGTGAATCTGTTTTCTCACTGTATTATGATTGACATTTGTACCATGTTCTTCCATATATTTCCAAACATTTTCATCTGGGATATTGTACACTAGTACTAATACCTTCAGTATTTGAGATATATATCTTCTGGGACTGTTCATCTAGTATTGCATTAGTATGATATGGAGATTTTGGAAGAATTTTTTTGTGAAAAATATTGCATATGGGACTTTAGATCTGTAGCTGAATTTATAGTCAGTGCTCCCCTTTCATGATATATTTTTATTTTAATTTTAAATTGTTCATCAGTAAGGAACATGAAAAAATCCACCCAGAAACTCATCACATTATTTTTTTCCATATTTTAAGTATATCACACAAGATATTTTGGCAAAACTCCAGAATCTGCAGTCATCTGGAACAATAAGAAGATTCCAATTTTTAAATGAAATTGATGAGTGAATCATACTTATTACCACTAAACATTGCCTAAGTATTTAATTTAAGAAAGATACAATGAATTTATCATTATTCATCATGATGTTTAATTCATTAAATTTTTTCTACAGAACTCACTAAATCACACTAAATTTATACATATAAATATGTCTATTTTAGTTTTTGTTATAACAATGCCCATAATATGACATCTAAAGGAATATGTTGGATAGAATTAGAAAGTTTGCAATGCATCTATGACATTATTGAATATTATGCCAACACAGTTTACGCAATGCAAATGACATTTTGTTTTATATATATATATATATATATATATATATATATATATATATATATATATATATATATATATATATATATATATATATATAGTGCAGCAGTTAGCATTGTCACCTCACAGCATGAGGCTCTCCGGTTCGATCTTCGGCTGGGGTGTCTTCTGTGCGGAGTCTGCATGTCCTCCCTGTGGTCGTTTGTGTTTCTTCCGGGTGCTCCAGTTTCCTTCTACATCCCCAAAGACATGCTGCAAGTGGATTGGACACACTAAAATTGGCCCTAGGTGTGTGTGTGTGTGTGTGTGTGTGTGTGTGTGTGTGTGTGTGTGTGTGTGTGTGTGTGTGTGTGTGTGCCTTCTGTGGAAGGTTGGGCAACGGGCTGGCAACTCGACACTGTAAAAACTCTGCTGCCAATCATGAGCGGACAAGGTGATCCGCTGTGGTGACCCCTAACCGGGAAAAGCCGAAAGATATATATATATATATATATATATATATATATATATATATATATATCTATGAATAGAAACTTCTGTTTTCAAAAATCAGTGTATTCAGTATGAGTGACAAGTCTATTTATATGCATGGTTTAGTATTTATCTTCATTAGATCCCTATTCAGTCTAATAGTCATTCTAACTAGAATAGTCCAGTCTTCAGAGTTTGCTGATCTCTGGGCTTTGTCTTGGTTCCTGTGCTATTCCATATCCTTACTTGGATAAAAGGAAGCTTCTTTGTTCACCAGTGGGAGTGGGGAGCACTGAGCAGCCTATTTGTCCCTAGAGGAGTGGTACCAGCCAGAAACTTGTAGTCTATTGGCCATTTTGTGTCAATTCCTAGCTCTTTTCAACCCCCTGCTATAAAGCCCACTTTAGCGCACTTTTTTTTTGTATTCAACTCAGCACAGCTCCTCGTGGTGTCCTGCATAGTTCTACAAGCAGCAGAGAGCAAAAGAGTGACTTTTTCCTGATTTAAGTATTTTTTTCTGGCTTTTTGATTATTTACTGCTTAGCGACTGCATTTTCGCCTGTTTATACAGCTCTGCATTCGATTTAAACTGTTTTTGTGTTGATTAACTGTTTTGCACTTTTAAAAAGTTATTTGTTGCTTAATTTTACCTGTAGGCTAACACACTCAAGTATGCTAGCCATTTAAAAGCATTTATAGCATTTACTGTCTGTTTTTCCTCTGTTTTCTGCAGAAAAGAAAAAAAAAGAAAAAAAATCTTGTTTTCCCGCCTTACTGAACTAGAATAGTCCAGTCTTCAGAGTTTGCTGATCTCTGGGCTTTGTCTTGGTTCCTGTGCTATTCCATATCCTTATTTGGATAAAAGGAAGCGTCTTTGTTCACCAGTGGGAGTGGGGAGCACTGAGCAGCCTATTTGTCCCTAGAGGAGTGGTTCCAGCCAGAAACTTGTAGTCTATTGGCCATTCTGGGTCAATTCCTAGCTCTTTTCAGCCCCCTGTAATAAAGCCCGCTTTAGCTTTTCACTTGTATTCAACTCAGCACCGCTCCTCGTGGTGTCCTGCAGAGTTCTACAAGCAGCAGAAAGCAAAAGAGTGACTTTTTCCTGATTTAAGTATTTTTTTTCTGGCTTTTTGATTATTTACTGCTTAGCGATTGCATTTTCGCCTGTTTATACAGCTCTGCATTCTATTTAAACTGTTTTTGTGTTGATTAACTGTTTTGCAGTTTTAAAAAGTTATTTGTTGCTTAATTTTAAAAGCATTTATAGCATTTACTGTCTGTTTTTCCTCTGTTTTCTGCAAAAAGAAAAAACAAAAAAAAAAGAAAAAAAATCTTGTTTTCCCGCCTTACTGAACTAGAATAGTCCAGTCTTCAGAGTTTGCTGATCTCTGGGCTTTGTCTTGGTTCCTGTGCTATTCCATATCCTTATTTGGATAAAAGGAAGCGTCTGTTTTTCCTCTGTTTTCTGCAAAAAAAAAAAAAATATCTTGTTTACTGAACTAGAATAGTCCAGTCTTCAGAATTTGCTGATCTCTGGGCTTTGGCTTGGTTCCTGTGCTATTCCCATAGAGCACCATCGGGCAGCGCCGGTTAAACAAGGTTAAACTATTTCTGGCTCCGTAAAGTCTGCTCTTCAATTTTTCCCTTAGAACTTCTCTACTTGCAATCTAAACAGTCTATTCTCTATCTCAAAAGCTCAGCACTTGCTCCTAAAGCATTTTTATATAGGTAAAGTACTTATATACTAAACAACGCATTAGCCTAGAATCCGCTTGAGTACCCATTTCCCTATAGATCCCTTCTGACTCAGTTACACAGCAAACTTTTTCACTTTTTTCTAGCATCAAGGGTCAGTTGCTCCTGTTCAGCTGGTGAATCTACATCTCTGAGGCAATGTTACAATTGCCTCATGTACACAGACAACCCACTCCTTCTCACACAAAACACAAATACATGTGAGAGATGCAACTATATAGCCAAACTGGAGGCTGAGCTCTTTCAACTCAGGCCTGGCAAGACCAGACAGGAGGAGAAGGAAACCACGACGCCACAAACCCAGTTTCACATAGAACTATCACAACTGCAAAACAAACACATAAACACACAAAGACATACTCGGAGGCACTGATCAAAAATCTACCAAAACTACAGAGGCCTCCAAAGCAGACACCCAAGCAACTGCCACCTCAAGACATAAGACATGCAATACATAGTTCTCAAAGTCAGTGTGCTAAACAGTCACAGCCCTCAAACACAATGCCAGACACACTTGTTATAGGTGACTCCATAGTCAGACACACTGACGCCCCACTCACCAGACTGAACAAAGAAAAGATCACAGTAAGCTGCCTGTCGGGCGCTAACTGCCCGCATACAACACAAGCACTCAGGTCACTCCACAGCAAGTACAAGTATGACTCAGATTGTCCATGCCAAAGAGACATAGAGGAGCTCTCAGATTATGTAGCCCAGGCCAGTATGACCCTGACCCTGAGCAGTATCCTACCCTCACCAAGAATGATGCCACAATACAGAGACAAAATGATCAGCTTTAATAATTGGCTTAATTACTGGTGTCATTCTAAGGGGATCCAATGTCTGTCTGCCTGGGATGACATGCTTGGTTTGCACCTGTCACCCTGGGCTTCCGGATATTGGCAAAGGCTCTTGCCACCCCTTTAGTGCCTTTTAGGCAAGGCTCAAATGATAAACCTACCAACCTAGAAAACAAAAATGGAAAACTAAGGATAATACTGCTCAATGCCAGAAGTCTAAACCTCAAGATGCACCAAGCCCTCCCTCAGTATGGAGAACATCGATGTCTGTGCTGTGACTGAAACCTGGTTCAAGGCTCCTGAGAGCACCCCAGCACTATCAGGTTATACCTCATATCATGCTCTGGCCCCAAAATCCGGACCGAACCACAAAAGGAGGGAGTATCCATATTCATAAAGGATACCCACACCTCCAGGTTAGTGGCAATGCACAAAGCATCGGAGACCATCCAGGTGCAATTAACCATAGGTAAAACTGCCCTACAGTTTGTAGCATGCTACAGACCACCCTCTCAAACTCAGGAAACCCACACAGCCTTCCTGAAGACACTGGAGAGTATGAATGTCTCTCCAAACAACATCATATTGGGTGACTTCACCTACCCAAACATAGACTGGGAACATTACTCAAGCCCCAACACCCTAGCCCAAAGGTTCCTGGAGTTCATAAACTCAAATGCTATGGAACAACTAGTCACCATTCCCACAAGAGGAGAAAATATACTAGACCTGATCATCACAAACATGGGGACAAAATGCTCCACACCGGAAGTATATCCCTCATTGGTGAGATCAGACCATAAATTAATCTCACTGGAGATCCACATCCCGCCCCCAACCCCAAGACCACAGTGAAGAACTTCTCAAAAGCAAACTTCACACTTCTTAAGACTGGAGTGGTATGCTTCAAGGCCCCCGAGCCAGTGGAAACCACAACCCACGCTGCTGAAACCCTTACAAATGTCTTCTACGAGCACCTCCAGGAATGTATGGATCAAGCAATCCCTAATAAAATCAAGACCCTTTCCACCAGTCTGGTGGACTCCAGCCATAAACAAACTCTACAACAAGAGGAGAAAGCTACTACATGACAGAGCAAAATCCCTAAAAGGGAAGGCATCTCTGATCAATACTAGCAAAAAACTACGATCACTCATAAAATCATCCAAGGCCAACTTTGAGAGAAAAATCGCTAAAGACACAAAAGACAATCATAAGGCCTTCTTTAGCTATGTTAGAAACCTGGGTGGAAACTCCCAGATATGCTCAGAATTAGTCCAAAATGATACAAAATCACTGAACCCACAGACATTGCCAACATACTGGCAGACAGGCTCAGTGCAAATTCTCCCCCCCCCCCCCAAAAGGAGAAATATCTATCCCACCAGATTCTAGCCTCCGAAACATCTCAGATGCCCAGGTGAGAGCTGCTCTCTCTAAAGCAAAAAACACAGCATCAATGGGACCGGACGGTGTGTCCCGCCTGTGTGCTACATTTAACTCAATGAGGAACTAAACCCACACATAAGGCTGCTGTTTAATCTTAGCCTTACTACAGGATACACGCACTCCAAAGAATGGCGACGGCAACTGTGGTCCCACTCCACAAAGGCGGTGTTTCTCTAGGACCTGGATAATGCCCCATAAGCTTGAGACGAGCTGCCTTGCAAAGCTATGGAGAGGATCATAATGGAACTCATAAATAAAGACATTGGGGACCTACAGACACTGGATCCTACCCAATTTGGCTTTATCAAGGGCAGATCCTGCCTCTTGAACTTGGTCAACTTTTTCAAACAGTCACTAAGGCCATTGATGAGGGTAAGGCAGTTCACACAGCCTACCTTGACCTAGCAAAAGCTGCTCGGCAATAATCCACTCTCGGCATCATAAAAAGCTCACCAGCTTAGATGTAAACCCATATGTCACAAGATGGGTTGCAAACTGGCTCAAGGACAGAACCCACAGGGTTAGAGTTGCTGGTGCCATGTCAGACTCTAAGCCGGGTCACGAGTGGTGTCCCACAGGGCTCAGTCCTGGGCCCCTCTTGTTTGGCATTTTTTTCCTGAAGTGCAGGCAAACATAGGGGGATTGTGGCTGACAAAATTTGCAGATGACTGCAAACTGGGCACCATAATTGACACACCATCAGACACAGACATCCTCCAGAGAGGTCTCATAGAAATGGATAACTGGTGCCAGAGCCATGGCCTTAAGCTAAATGCCAAAAATGTATAGTCATACCCTTTGGGAAAAAAAAGGTAACCTAATTACCACATAGATGGTAATCCATTAAACACGGAAGAAGTTATCAGGACCTGGGGACCCAAGTTGACAGTAACCTCTCTTTGACACTCACATTGCCAAAGTGGTTAGGAAGACCTTCTACATTGCCCACCTGATCATGAAGGGATTCACATCCAGATCAGGAGAGGTCATTGTACCCCTGTACTCTTCACTTATCAGACCAATGATTGAGTACAACGCCCATTTCGAATGTACCTTACCCGACACCTGCAGCAGTTGGAAAGACCCCAAAAGTTCCTCACCAAAAGGATAAAGGCTCAAACATATGTCATAATGCTGCCCGACTGAGAAAACTCCCAGCAGTATTCAGTGTCGCTGCCTGCTCAGAGGTGATCTGTGCCTGACATACAAGGTCATGTCCAACCTGGAATTAATGGACATGCTCCACCTCAAAAATCCAAATCCACCAGAGCCACGAGAGCAAGAGACTTAAACCTCAACACGGATATAAATAGGACGTGCTTGGGGACAGATTCATCACCCAGAGACTCCCTACACTATGGGAACAGAATCCCAGTCCATGTGAGGCAGAGCCCTCACCTGACTCTGTTCAAGAAAATCTTGATCTGGATGGGAGATCGAGGTTTACCCCCCAATCATCTCTGTGTCACTGCTGGACAGAGGCACAGCAAACTAATGGGTATAGTATTCTCATCCTAAGTGGTGGTGCCCCACACACACTGGCTAGGCTTATAAATGCCCTAGGGCAGATAACCTAGTATGAACCTATGAACCTATGAACACAATAAGCATTGCATTATTTTTACACACTCCAACCTGCTGAGTTCAGCTGCAGATTAACAATTGAGCAGACCATTATTTATGCCTAGAAGAACATTACTAGTGATAGATAAATGAATTTAAAGTAAGCTACTAGGGATCGGGAAAGCAGGCTGGAGTGGCAGGAAAGTAGGTCCCTGGGGGCTTTGGAAAATAGGCCAGTGAATGTGGGTACTATGAGGCCAGGTTTAAAAACAAATTTAAATATTTTTTCTTCTGCATGTAGTTGTGGTGTGGCTGTGATATAAGTGCTATCCTGTCCAGTGGAATGCAGGTTTACAGTCCATACCATTTGTTTCAAGGCATATCTTGAAGAGATGTTTGATTGTTGTGACCACCAGTGGTATAGCTTGCGTATGCACTGTGCCAATACAGAAAAAAATTGTCTCACTGAAGATGACATGACAAGAGCAACTACCATACCAAATGTAATGAAATCCTTTGAAAGCCAGAATGTGTTTTTTTTTTTTGCTTCTTCACGGTGTTTCTAAAAGTATAGATGTAAACTTCAGCTCTTTTTACACGCATACTGACCCAGTGGAATGTGCCCCTTCTGAGAGGGTCATTAGCTTCAAATAATAACCAAAATAATGAAAGCAAAAAAAAAAGCAGACTTTATAACTCTTGCTAGTTGGAGAAGGCATATGCCACTTGAAAGGCACCTAACTTTACCACTGTAACTTAATACCAAACTGCACAATGGCAATAGAGAGGAATCCGTGTTAGAATTGTATTTTACTATCACAGCTGCATTCCCCAAATCTCTCTTAAGCATTGCAGATACAAATCATATTACTTATTTATCTAAAATAACACCACACACATCTCAGCTGTATTGGACTCTAGATAAATTATGGTTGCCTGTTGCATATTTTCTTTCTGTTGCTAATGTTAATCAACATATGTAGCATTTAAATTATTTCAATTAGTCTGTCATGCAATTCTTATAAATATAATGGAAGTTAACATATAGCAGTTAAAGATAAACCCATCTTACATTTATTGTCAACTTTTACAGTCCATATAATGTGAATTAGTACAACTCCAGCCATAAACAGAACCAAAAAGATTTTGTTCTAGTAGTAATCTTCTGGAGCCATATGGTATGCCACAGACTATTCAAAATCTTCTTCTTCTTTCGGCTGCTCCCATTAGGGTTCGCCACAGCAGATCACCTGTTTCCATTTCTTCCTGTCCTCTGCATCTTGCTGTCACACCAACCAGCTGCATGTCCTCTCTCACCACTTCCATAAACCTTATCTTAGGCCTCCTTAGCATCTTTTTCCCAATGTACTCTGCATCCCTCCTCAGCACATGTCCAAACCAATGTAATCTTGCCTCTCTGGCTTTGTCTCAAACCTTCCAACCTGGGCTGACCCTCTAATATACATATTCCTAATCCTGTCCATCATCGTCACACCCAGTGCAAATCTTAACATCTTCAACTCTGCCACGTCAAGCTCTGACTCCTGCCTTTTTGTCAATGCCACTGTCTCCAACCCATATAACATAGCTGGTCTCACTATTCTCTTGTAGACCTTCCCTTTCACTCTTACTGGTATTCGTCTGTCACAAATCACTTCTGACACTCTTCTCCACCCACTCCATCCTGCCTGTACTCTCTTCTTCACCTCTCTTCCACACTCACCATTACTCTGAACTGTTGATCCCAAGTACTTAAACTCATCCACCTTCGCCACCTCTACTCCCTGCATCCTAACCATTCCTCTATCCTCCCTCTCATTCACACACATATATTCTGTCTTAGTCCTGCTGACCTTCATTCCTCTTCTCTCTAGAGCATATCTCCACCTTTCCAGGGTCTCCTCCACCTGTTCCCTACTCTCACTACAGATCACAATGTCATCTGCAAACATCATAGTCCACGGGGACTCCTGTCTGATCTCGTCTGTCAACCTGTCCATCACCATTGCAAATAAGAAAGGGCTCAGAGCTCATCCTTGATGTAATCCCACCTCCACCTTAAACACATCCAACACTACCACTGCAAACCTCACTGCTGTCACACTACCCTCGTACATAACCTGTATCACTCTTACATACTTCTCTGACACTCCCGACTTCCTCATATAATACCACAACTCCTCTCTAGGCACCCTGTCATATGCTTTCTCTAAATCCACAAAGACACAATGCAACTCCTTCTGACCTTCTCTGTACTTCTCCATCAACACTGTAAGAGCAAACATCGCATCTGTAGTGCTCTTTCCTGGCATGAAACCATACTGCTGATCACTAATCATCACCTCCATTCTTAACCTAGCTTCCACTACTCTTTCCCATAACTTCATGCTGTGACTGATCAGTTTAATCTCTGTGTAGTTACTACAGCTCTGCACATCACCCTTATTCTTAAAAATCGGTACCAAAACACTTTTTATCCATTCCTCAGGCATCCTCTCACTTTCCAAGATTTCATTAAACAATCTAGTTAAAAGCTGCACTGCCATTTCACCTAAACACCTCCAAGCTTCCACAGGTATGTCATCTGGACCAACAGCCTTTCCATTCTTCATCCTCTTCATAGCTATCCTTACTTCCTCCTTGCTAATCCACTGCACTTCATGATTCACTATCTGCACATCATTCAACCTTCTCTCCCTCTCATTCTCTTCATTCATAAGCCCCTCAAAGTACTCTTTCCATCTGCTCAACACACTCTCCTTGCTTGTGAGTACGTTTCCCTCATTATCCTTTATCACCCTTACCTGCTGCACATCTTTACTAGCTCGATCCCTCTGTCTAGCCAATCAGAACAGGTCCTTTTCTCCCTCCTTAGTGTCCAACCTTTTATACAACTCTTCATATGCCTTATCCTTAGCGTTTGCCACTTCTCTCTTTGCCATGCACCTCATCTCCTTATACTCTTGTCTACTTTCTTCATCTCTTTGACAATCCCACTTCTTCTCCAACCTCTTTCTCTGTATACTCTCCTGTACTTCTTCATTCCACCACCAGGTCTCCTTGTCCTCCTTCCTCTTTCCAGATGTCGCACCAAGCACCTTTCTAGCCATCTCTCTTACTAGCTCTGCTGTAGTTACCCAGCTATTCGGTAACTCTTCACTGCGACTCAGTGCCTGTCTTTACTCTTCCCTGAACATCACCTCACAATTACCATTTTTCAATTTCCACCATTTGATCCTTGGTGCTGCCCTCACACTCATCCTCCTCTTCTTGATCACCAATGTCATCCTACAAACCACCATCCTATGCTGCCTAACTACACTTTCCCCTGCCACCACTTTACAGTCTCCAATCTCCTTCATACTGGCCCTTCTACATAAGATATAATCCACCTGTGTGCATCTTCCTCCACTCTTGTATGTCACCCTATGCTCCTCCCTCTTGTTAAAATACGTATTCATCACAGCCATGTCCATCCTTTTCACAAAATCCACTACCATCTGAACTTCTGCATTCCTTTGCTTAACATCATACCTACCCATCACTTCCTCATCCCCTCTGTTCCCTTCAACAGCATGCCCATTGAAATATGCTCCAATCACCAGTCTCTCACCCTTGGGTACAGTCATCACCACTTCATCCAACTCACTCCAAAATCTTTCTTTCTCATCCATCGCACACCCAACTTGTGGAGCATATGCACTAACAACATTCATCATTACACCTTCAATTTCCAGCTTCATAAACATCACTCTATCCGACACTGTTTTCACCTCCAAAACACTCAGCATACTGTTCCTTCAGGATAATACCTACACCAGTTCTCCTCCCATCCATACCATGATAAAACAATTTGAAACTGCCTCCGATACACCTTGCCTTGCTCCCCTTCCATCTGGTCTCTTGCACACACAATATACCAACCTTCCTTCGGTCCATCATATCAACTAGCTCTCTCTCTCTATACCAGTCATACTGCCAACATTCAAAGTTCCGACCCTCACTATCACAGTCCTACCTGCCTTCGGGTATGCCTTCCCCCTACAGTCTATTCAAAATCAGTAGCCCTAATACATGCCCAGTATTCCATTTTGACTAACTAATATTTTATCAGCCTTAAAATGCAACTGATGTTCTTTTATATAGAATGGTGTCAAATGCCTTTGTGAAAATAAAGACTAAATCACCAACAAAGTATGATATATGGCACATTTGCTATTGTCATACTAACTCAGTGAAGTTCATAAGACATTTAGTGGGGTTCATCAACAACTTATGCAATGCATACAACTTTACACATTGTGTAATGGGGAAGTGACAACTTGGAATCTAGAGACAAATTATTTTTGAATTGTTCAAAAGTACACAAGTCATTGCTTTCTTGCAAGATGTGAGAGCTTATTAGAACATGAGATGTACAGATATTTCTACAAAGAATGGCCTGGATGAGTCAAGTAAGTAAATAGTAGCCCTCTCAGCACAGAAACCGACCACAAGGAAGGTAAGCTTTGCATCTTGGTGGACCTGCTGCTCTGTGAAACTGTTATACATATAGATCTGGGACTGTGTAGTCAAGCCAGGATATGATTTACAGATGGGTTAGCAGGCACTGCTATGCCACTAACATACCACTAATGTATCAGTATGACAGCTGCCACTCACCCCATCCTATTAAGTAATCCACATTCATAATTGGGTTAGCTGATACATTCATGACGTATACAAACACAGGATGATGATGATGATGATAATAATAATAATACAAACTAAAACTGTCCAGGCACACCAAATGTCAGACACTACACAGTTAATTGTATTTTTCTTCTGTGGATATTGGGTATTTGAGCCCAGCTGTAGTTACAGGAATTCAAAGATCTAAAACTACGAATGTGGAGAAATTTCTAATAATCAAATGTAAAATGAGTTGTACGACATTAATGAACAGTGAAACTTAAACCCTGCACTTGAATACACATAAAGTAATATTTTTACATTTACCTCAATTTACTGAGACAGTTCACCTGATTTTGGGTGATGTCATGGTAGATACATTCATACTTTAATGCATGTCTCTTGTATTTTGATTTTTTTAATTGTGTAATATAACGCTTTGTTGTTTTAGTATGTTGTTGTTCGTCTTTTGGCTTTTCCCGGTTAGGGGTCGCCACAGCAGAACTCCGGTCCGCTAATAATTGGCAGTAGATTTTTACGGTGCCGAGTTGCCAGCTCGACGCCCAACCTTCAACAAAGGCACGCCCGTTCACGCATGACTTTCAGAACACCACTCGACTGTGCGGAGGACATGCAGATTCCACACAGAAGGCACTCCCCGCACTCCAGCCGAGAATCGAACGGGAGAACCTTTTGCTGTGAGGCAACAACGCTGCCGCTGCACCACCATGGATTAGCTTTGTTGTTTTAGTATGTCTGCTTTGTTGTTCTGGTATGTCTGCCGTAAAATCTATGTTTGTCACTGTGGTATTGTTAAGTGTTGTAAAACTAGGCTGGCTATGTATAGCTGAGAGTTATTGAATGTGTCATGGTCATTTGCTTTGAGAAAAGTATTTAAAGCTACTTTAAATTCATGGGATAAATGAGGTTTGGTAACAAACCAATTTGTCCTGGGACATCTTCAGAGTGGGGTTAGTTAAATATATTAGTAGGAGTAAAGAGAGTGAGGGGAGATAAGGCTTAAATAGGAAAGGATGATTGGGAGGAAATGAGGTATGGTCAGGGAGGGGCTTAAGGGATTTATGCAAGTGAAACTGGGAAGCAATGACATTTTGGTGCGGACTTGCTATAGCAAGTATTACATCCGTCATGACCTGTAGGTACTTCAGTTTACAGGTGGGCCTCAGGTAATAGTGGGAGGTATGGTGGCTGCAATAGTCAGGTTTTTTTTCTCCTCCACTAACTTTGGAGAGTGTTGGGTCACTTGCAAGGGTGGGGATGTAGTTTGCCAAATGTTTAAGTTTTGTGCTTTGGGTAGCTTGCTGGGGGTCTGTTATCTTTGTTTCCCCCCCTTTTTGATGGTTATGTTTGTTTCTTGTCCTACTTCACAGTTTGACAATGGCTATGGGAGATCTGCATGTGGTTGTTGGTAGTGGTTGCTGATTTGGGGTCTTTAAGGTTCAAGATTTGCATGTAAGGGCAGAGCGTGCAGGCTTGTGAGCCATGAGGTACTCAGAATAATGTGATCAACATGCTTCTGAAAGAGAAAGATCAGGCAAAGCTGTTCATTTTCACACCCTTTCTTAGGCACAAGTATCATGGGCTGCTATCTGCTGTGTGCAGTCCAGTCTCCGGGTGATTCATTCACTTTTCCCCTTATTGGGGATAATTTTCTTTCAGTATGTTTTGGTGTGGTGGGTAGAACAGCCTTTCGTGGGCCGAATAGCACTACTGTAGCAATATGAGGAACAGTTATTGCCGCTCATGCGCAGTTGAAACAGTTCAACGAGTGGAGTTGTCATTAAGAGTTAAGTGCTTGTCATATCTCATAACTGTACTGCTTTCAGAAATTATCCACCGAGTTTTGCCTCACTTTTGGTCCGCTTTCATAAAATAGTGTTTTTGAACACATCAGTGGCAAAGCATTAGAAATGAAGTTAGAAAATAGTGACTGATATTTGCTTGTGGACTTAATACCTATCAGAAAACTCATGCTAATGCAAAACAATCCATTCTGTAATCTTTAGGCTGTGAGATCAATGTCATTTGGTTGCTCCTGTTTTGGGCCCCTTTGTCGCACTTTTGTGGATGGTGTTGCAATGAGTGCCTTGCTGTTTTTCAGCTGGTGATGTCAGGCTGCATGTGCTTGTTTCGCCATCAATGGAGAGATCACAGGTGTGTGGGGTTGCGTGTGAGTGATGGTCCAGTGTGGTGCATGGTGCCTAGCTGTCGCGGGTTATGGTTTGTGCGTTAATGCAGTATTGCTATGTAAAGAAAAGGGGAAAACGTTTTTGAACAGCGGTGACTGAAACTGGGTTGTTAATTTCTATGCCTTTGGCTCTCTGTTGTGTCTGATTTGGTTCGAGGTTGTTGTTGGTGAGTACAGATGTGGGTGGTGGGTTGGAGGGTCAGGGTGCCTCTTGTGGACTTTTGGGGAATGCTGGAAAAAAAAAGGGAGAGGAAAGAGAGAAGGTAGTCCTTTGGTGAGTGTGCATTTTCGTCGATGCATGTTTTCATGGGCTGGCCAGATTTTGCCTCAAAGTTTTGGTCTGTTTTCCATGGATTGCATTTGCTGGATGGCATGGGCTGTTGGTTTCTTTGTTTGTTTGTGGGATGGTGGAGGCTGGCTTTGGCATTTCTGTGGCTTTGCTTGGTGTTGATGTTTTTCATACAGGTAGAGCTGTGTCATTGTGAGGATGAAGTGCTCCTGTTTAAAAAAAAAAAGTGAAAAAATGTATGGTTTTAGAAGTTGGGGGTGAGTCATTGGGAATTGAGGTAGAGAGTGCGGCAGGCATTTGATTTGACAGGATTTGAGTTTTGAGCTTCATACCCATTGGGAGGTTCGGGCTGAGGGGTGACTTGTTCTCTCAGCTCTCTAAGTTTGTGTGAGCAGTATGTGAAATTGGTCCTAGATTTTGGCCTTTACCCCTCTTTGATTTAAGGCTTTGGCCAGGTTTTATGCTTTAAAAGGTTGAATTGTATGCGATCGCTCCATGTTGATTTGGCTATATTGCTTGGCCTTGTTTGTGGCCCTGGCAGACTTTGGTCAGGAAGTCACTCATGGGGGGGGGGTGTTTCATTTGCCGAGTCCTGCGATTTAAAAAAAGAAAAAAAGGTAAGGGATGGACTTGGGATGGAGTTAGGGTATTGATGACTGTTGCCTGACTTGCTGGTGGGGAGAGTGGTCGATGGTTCATAGGTTCATAGGTAGGTACTAGGTTATCTGCGCAAAGGCTTTTATAAGCCTAGCCAGAATGTGTTGGCTTTCACCGCCCCCTTAGATTAGTCCCCTGTGCCTCTGTCCAGCAGAGCCACTGAAGTGATCCCTGGGGTAAACTTTCTGTTTCCCATCCACTCGTCAAGGTTTCTCTTGAAGAGTGTTAGCGAGGAGCTCTGCTTAATGTAGATTGGAATCTTGTTCCAAAGCATGGGAAGTCTATGTGACAGGAATCTATCCCTCCAGCTCATCCTATTTATTGTTGTGGTGAGGTTTAGATCCCTAGAGCGTGTGGCTTCAGGGGATAAGCTTTTCTTTAGGTGGAGCATCTCGATCAGTTCTGGATTGAACATGGCCTTGTATGTCAGGCAGAAATCACCTCTGAGTAGGCATTATGCAACCGAGTACAGCTGGAGTTTCTTCAGTTGAGCTGCATAGGGCATCTGTTTGAGGCCAGTGATCCTCTTGGTGAGGTACTTCTGTGGTCTTTCCAGCTGTTGCAGGTGTCTTGTAAGATACATCCCAAATGGGGCGTTTCTACTTTATGATGGGTCTGATGAACGATGAGTAGAGGGGCACAATGACCTCTTTTGATCTGGATGTGAACCCTTTTGTGATAAGGTATGCCACATAGAAAGATTTTCTAACCACTTTGGCAATGTGATTATCAAAGGGGAGTTTACTATCTACTTGGATCCCCAGATCCCTTATTATGTCTTCCGTATTTAGGGGACTGCCACCTATGTGGTAGTTTGTGGGTACTTTGTTTTTTCCAAAGGGGACAACTATGCACTTTTTGGCATTTAGCTTTAGGCCATGATTTTGACACCAGGTGTCCGTCTCAGTGAGACCCTTTTGGAGGATGCCTGTGTCAGCCAGAGAGTCAGTTATAGCCCCTAGTTTGCAGTCGTCTGCGAACTTGGTCAGCCATAGTTCTCCTGTGCTTGCCTGTACCTCTGTGAAGTATATGCCGAACAGGAGGGGTCCTAGGACTGAGCCCTGGGGAATGCCACTTGTAACCGGTTTAGAGTCAGACCTAGCTCTCACAACTCTTACCATGTGGGTTATGTCCATGAGCCAGCTGGCAACCCATCTTGTGACTTAGGGGTTTATGTTCAGGCTGGTGAGCTTATCTATAATACCAGAATGGGGAATGGTGTCAAAGGCCTTTGCGAGGTCTAGGTAGGCTGTGTGTACCACCTTTCCCTCGTCTATAGCCTTGGTAACTGTCTCAAAGAAGTCCACCAGGCTTAGGAGGCATGATCTGCCATTAACAAAGCTGAACTGGGTAGGGTCCAGTGTTTGGAGCTTCCCAATGTCTCTGTTAATGAGTTCCATGATGATGCACTCCATAGCCTTACGGACCAAGCTAGTCAGGCTTATAGGGCGATAGTTTCCTGGGGTCTGTTGTGGCTCCACCTTTGTGGAACGGAATAACTTTTGCTGTGCACCACTCTATGGGTATGTAGCCTGTGGAGAGGCTGAGTTTGAACAGTGTGTTTAGGTGAGGGGTTAGTTTCTCTTTGAGCTCATGTAGGACGCAGCCTGAGACACCGTCCAGTCCAACTGATGCTGTGTTTTTGGCTTTGGAGAGGGCTGTTTTAACATGAGTGTCTGTGATTTCAGGAGCTCTACATTCTTCTGGAATGGTTATGGGCCCTTTTGGGGGTGAGAGGGGAGTGAAGTTTGTGCTGAACCTGTCTGCCAGGATGTTGGCAATATCAGTCGGTTCAGTGTATTTTGTATCATTCTGCACTAACTCTGAGCAGATCTGAGCATTGCCACTTAGATTCTTGACATAGCGTGTGAGGAGACTTTGTCCCGCTTCGGGCTATTATTTTGCATAGCCTTCTGGTTTTCAGTGTGCAAGGAGATGAAAGGGCCTTGTGGTGGGCTGCGAGTTGTTTTGTTGATAGATGGCCATTGCACCAGTGTGGTTGTGCAGTAACCATAGCATGGGGGGTGGCCTGCTTCTTAATTGATTTGTTTTTGCAAGTGCTCACAGTTTCACAGTATGTCCAGAATTAGGTATTATGTCCTGGTCTATGTCATGGAATTGGCTGTCAGGTTGGTTGGTATCTGATCATTGGATGCTGCAGTTTGGGATGGTGGCAGGTGTGTAATTTGCAGACTGTGGGCCCTTTGGAGGTTCACGCTGTTGCAGGGTTTGCTCCAGTTGCTTTCTAAGAGGGCAATGGCTTGCTTTGTTTGACAAGTGTGGGAGTCTATAATATCTCTGAGAGGTTGAGAGGCAGGCAGGCATTAGCAGGAAAGCACAGCAACTTTTCTCTCTAACACTGCTCTTAAAGTTGGGGTTACTTGGGTTGGAAATAGGAAGGGCAGGCAGTTTCTGGGTGGTGGTGGGTTGCAGTTTTAGTGATTATATATTTCACTGACTATACCAGCGTGGCTGGAGTCTTTGTGTGGTTGGGGAAGTTGATGGCTTTTCCGTGACAGTGAGTGCCGCTGCTATGCTCACACTTCTCATTCTCATCTGAAAATCATTGGAAGACTAGTATTGTTATGGGGTTGGATTTATGGTAATGGTATGGGGTGTTACGTGAGGTAAGCCGCTACTTTAACAGGGATGCCATCACAGGCTCTGTGAGCTGCTGTTTTGGCAGAGGTAGGGATGGTTTAAATTTCCGTTGCCCTAACTGTTTCTCTTTCCGTTGTCAGGTTAGGGAGTGTTGCCTCTATAATATGGGACAAATGGTTAAAAGGTGGAATCTTTACTAATGCATTTCCGAGGATTTACATTTGTCTTTCTTTTTGCAGATGATGGTGCTGTGATGGGTGTTTCAGCTGCCACACTGCTATGCAGTGAGATTGCAGACAGTGGAAGCAGGTTGTTGCAGTGGATGTCCCGGTCAGTAGAGGGGTGTGCAATGAGGTAACACATGTGGAGTGCATAGGGAGCAACAAAAGTGCATTTCAAAGGTAATGGAACCGGCAGGGGTGGAAGTTCCAGTTGCTAGAGTGGTGCACACGAGGTTACAGGTAATCTGATTTCATTGAAAGCTTATTAAGGCACATCAGTGTTGTGTGCAGTTCAGGTTAGTGGGGAGAAAGGGAGAAGGAGGTATGTTGGGGCAGGATAAAGTAGGACTGGGGATTGTTAGGGGGCGTCTGGGGTTATTATAAGTGGGATGGAGTCACAACACTCATAGGACCACAGGAAGTTACTAGCCTTACTTCCATGTGCAGGACTTGTTCCTTTTGTTTAAGGGGGACATGGGGGGCCTTTGGGGTGATTTTCCAGTTACCTATTCAGTTGTTCAAATTGTGTTTGGTTGTGCAGCAGTTAGAATGTTGAAGCTAGGCATTGTTTAGGCTTACTGCGGGAGTTTGGGGTATCTTTTATAAGGGAGGCTTATGGTAGGGTATTGCAGATTGATTAAACTTGTGTTGCAGCTCCCTGAGGGAAGGAGCTCAGTGGGAGGAATTAGTTATTTGGCTGGCTTGAGAACATGGTAAGGTAGTCAGCTGGTCAAGGTGGAGTTAGTTGCAAGTAATGCACTTGCATTCAGTTGTCAGACTGTTTGAAGAGGGGCAATGAGGTGTTCTTTTGACATAAGGGGGATTGTAATGTGTGGGATCTGTTGAAAGACAATCTGTCCTTTAAGCAAGTTTTCTAATGTTACATACCAGGTTTAGATCTTTAGAGCGAATAGCCACTGCATCAGATGACTTGCACTTTGGGCTGATAGGAGATGGTTTGTATATGTATGACTTGTAGAAGTAGGGTCCAGTTTCACTTGGATATTATGGCAGTGATATGGGTTACTGGTGTTGTTAGCTGTGGCATCTCAGATTAGTTTAGAAGATTACATGAGTGTGGCAGGAGCCTGGGGAAGCTTTGTAAGTAATGTATATGGTAGGGTTGTACTAGCTGGGTCAAATTGTATCGTAGCTGTCAGGGGGTAGGAGATTGGTGGGATGGATTGTTGATGGATATGGTTCAGACTTGTCAACAAGGTGGGGTACTTCAGTGAGTGAAGGAGGAGTTGGCGGCTACTACTACTTCAGTTGTATGGGTGTTAGGTTTATGTTAATTGCTAAATCTTGTATAGTGGTTCATATGCTGGAGGGGTTAGGGTAGGTTTCATAGTGTGAAACTAAGACATTATTGTCAAAGTAAGTTAGTTGTAAAATCCAGAAAGAAGAATGTCAGGACACTGCTGGAGTAAATCCTTCTTTATTAAAAGACACAAAAATCAACCAAAGATGAGCGCTTTTGGGTGTGATACCCTTCATCAGATAGAGAAGACAAACATTTCCATCAATTTAAATTGATAACCAACCAATCAGTAATCAGTATGCTACACGCCTTTTTTGTAGGGCGGGCTTCAAAGGTACCATGTCATTTAACCCCGGGCTCCTATGAGCCATCAGCTCCAAGATCCACTTGGATTCAAGGGATTCTGTCAATAAGTTTATATCCCCTCCCCTATTATTTAACCTTACATTGACCACAGCCCTGAAACTAAAGGTATGTGTAGAGTACTTTTCAATGTGCCTATAAAGGGCATTGTGCATGTTCTTATTCCTTATGCTAGATAGATGCTGCAAAATTCTGATCTTGAACATATTGTTGGTCATCCCAACATAATAAGCTGTGCACTGTTCACATGTAGCCAAATAGACTATATGACTGGTCCTACAAGTAGCCTTTGCCTTGAAGTTATAAATCTTGCCTGTAACAAACAGGGTGTAACAAATTAGAGAGAGGCTTTTGTGAGCCTTTTCATGTCACACGCTTACAACAAGTTTACACTACGCTATCTGACAATAGTGAAAAGCTTCGCATGCAGAAGGTCCAGAAGTTAAAACGGGACTTTGATGATTTCACTTCAGGGAACATCTTTGTATGGTCCAGAAGAGGAGCACCGTACAATACTGTGAGCGACGCTAGTAACAGGAAGCAATCAAAACGTCAGTCTGACGTGAATGTTCCTCCGAGGCGTTTGGTTGCACCAACATCTAACATCGGCCTCAATCCATCCGTCGTCACAGGAGAAAGCATTGGAGTTACAAGTAAAACACTACCATTTCAAGGAGGTACAGGAGGATCTATAACAACAGGAGAAACATTACCACTTCAAGGAGATATAGGAGGATCTATAACAACAGCAGAAAATGAGCAGTTAGCAGATGTTGAAAATTCATCTACAGGCTCAACTGTTACTTTCAATTCTCATCATACGGATGAGTCTGGACTAACCACACACGTTGCAACGGTGTCTACAGAGGGGCTAGCCATGGGAGCACGCCCCAAAACTTTGCAGGGACAGCAACGTTTTTTGGACAAGTTGCCAGCTCCGGTAAAAAAACGAGGAGCATGGAGAAGGTCCTCCAGTGAGGGCAGGGATCCAGGCAAGAGGAGGAGGACTTACGAATGACTTTTGATACTAATACTGGTATTGTTTTTAATCTCTCTTCTCATATTTTAACACAAGATGAGTTGTATGTGTTAAACAAAGGTTTGACCTTTGTGCCCGGTAGGGCAAGTGGTTTTAGTGATGTTATGTTGGACATTTTGTTGTTCTGTAGAACGTTAGCTTTAAACTGTGTTTTTGGTAATAGCAATGTAATTGGAACTACTCTAAAACAACCAAGCAGTTATGTGCCACCCTTTTCCCCAGCTTTAAACCTGTTCATTAACAGCTGTGAAAATGATCTACAGGAATATTTTCAGAGAGGTGAATTACAAAAATATCATAATTTAACTAGACTTCAGCAAGAAGCTTTACAGGATTTGAGCTCCAATGATGACTTGGTTATAAAAATGGCTGATAAAGGGGGTGCGGTGGTGGTGATGGACACCACCTTTTACCAACTAAAAATTCAGGGGTTATTATCTGACAGGAATGTTTATGTTCCGCTCAACCCTATTGGTGTTAAGATGATGTCCTTCAAGGATGCATCTGCAGTCCTTACAAATGGGTTGTCCTGTCGTCAGGCAGCCCTTCGGTCGGCCGGATTCCAAAGTCTGGGTCTGGCCTCGGCTGGTGTTGCACTTCACCCGACGTCATAGCTGCAGTTCTTCGGGTATAAAGGCATCAGCCGACGCCATTTTCCTCAGTCTTTCTTGCTGTGTGTCGCCCGAAGCAGAAGCTGTTCGCAAGTGCCGGTCGGTCAGAACCAGAGATTACTACTACAAAGTACCGAAGACTTCTAAAAAGCTAAGTACCCCGTTGGGGACTCTTTCTTGCCTCAGCCAATGTCAGAAAAAGTGAATAACTGTTTAACTTGTGGGAAACAAATACCTCATAAAGATTTCCACTCTTACTGCTTACCTTGCTTAGGCCCAGACCACGACGTAGCAGCTTGTCTAGCCTATGCTTCTTTCAACCGACGGACGCTTAGACGTCGGTCGGAATTTGCTGAAGAGTTTTTCGGCTCCGATTTTGCTTACATTATGCCGTCGGATACTCCGACTACGCAAATTTCAAAAGCGCAGGAAAAGGACCGACACTCGGTCCGCTGTTTCGGCGAAACCGCGGTTAAGCCAACAGCGAGTGTCTCGGTTTCGCTGAAACCGAGTCCACGATTCTTCCTCCGGCCGAAGCTTGCCACCACCGAGGCCTCCTCCAGCCTGGCTGAATCTGCTACTGAAATCCCACCTGCTCTTGCAGGTTCACAGGATTTATCAGATACTATCCCTTTGGATATTTGTACCCCTGCACGTGGAGCTGCTAGGCCTCCTGCATCCATGTCGATTAAGGCCTTTGCCAGGGCTAAAGCAGCAAAATCTACCAAATCTGTACCTGCTAAGACCCCCTCTCACAGGCCTAGCTCTAGTTCACAAATGCTTAGTCTTGCAGAGGATTTCATTTCTTTGATCCAGGGATCCCAACCACATCCAGACAGGGCCTCTCACCCACCTCCAGAGAAGAGGACTAGAGTAGAGCCCCCTGAGCCAGTTTCTTCAGATGGCTCCTCTGATGAATCAGATAATTCAAACCCTCCAGAGGGCCCCTTTTCTCCTTATGAGGACTCTGATGCAGAAGACTCCATTCCTTCTGCCTCTCCGCCTGAGGAATTTTCTTTTGGGGAAACCTTGCATGCTATGAGGGAACAATTTCAATGGCAGGGCCAGGATTTTTCAGACTCCAGGAAAAGGCTTAGAACCTTTCTGCATTTGCCACAACATAGGCCTTTAGCCATTCCTCCAGTACTTACTGTTGTGGATGACGCATTTAATGATGCTTGTACTGCTCCTGATTCTCTTCCTCCGGCCCCTGCTAAGCCCGATAGGTACTACAGGGTTCCGGACACCCATTATCATTTGTATAAGGCCCCTTTTGCAGATCCCAAAACTATCTCCCAGGGACCCAAGGCTGTAGCAGCTACTTCTACCAAACCCCCCCCCTCCCCTCTGAAAGGGAATCTAGGTCCTTAGAGAGATGGGGTAAAAAAGTTTACACTTCTGCTACTCTTTCAGCTAGGGCCTTGAACTGTCAATTCCACATGATTCAGTATCAGGAATTTATGTTAGACCAATTAACTAAAAAACTGTCCTCGGATGAACCATTAGACAAAAAATCTGTACAGGAAATGGTACATAACATTCAACAGGTCAGTAATCATTCCTTAAAATGTGGCCATGATGCACTGGAGGCTTCCTTTAGATCAGCCATGACTGGCACAGTGATCAGAAGACATGCATGGTTAAAAGAGCAGTCCTTACCAGACCATGTTAAATCAAAGCTCCTAGATGCTCCCATGGATAAGCTCAATTTGTTTGGCTCCCCTGCGCAGCAGGTGCTGAAGAAGGTGGAAGAGAAAGCAAAATCTGTCCAGACAGTCAAGGATTTCTTACAGGTCCAACCTCCAAGGTTTAGCAGGAACTGGCCTTCCAAAAATTGGTCCTTTCCAGACTCCTCCAGAGCTCCAAGAGGCAGGAATAGGCGCTCAAGAGGCAGGGGTCAATCCAGAGGTGCCTACAGGGGATGTCAGTGGCAGGCTAACAACCAGCGAGGTACAGCCACAGATCCAGCCACCACCACCTCCACAGGACAATCACAGTGACTTGGCTCTGGCACCGCCTACCAGGGAACAACTAGAGGCACCCCTAGGCGGGAAGCTAGCCTTATTTTCAGTAAACTGGCATTACATCACAGGAGACAAATGGATTTTACAGACAATAGACCAAGGTTACAGGTTTCACTTCCATACTCTACCAAGGAAGAGAGGAATGCCAAACCTATCTCCAAATCAGAAGACAGAAGCTCTAGAACAAATAACTCACTTACTAAGGATGAGAGCTATAGAAAGGGTACCATCTATGGAACAAGGGCAAGGATTTTACTCCAGACTCTTCCTGGTACCAAGAAAAGAAAACCAATGGAGACCTATTCTCGACCTGTCTGCTTTAAACACATACCTCATTGTTCCAAAATTCAAAATGCTGACCCTACAGCAGCTTCTTCCCATGCTGGGCAAGGAGTCTTGGCTGGTAACTCTAGATCTCAAGGAGGCATACCTGCACGTCCCTATACAACCAAATTGCAGAAGATACTTCAGATTTCTTGCAGGATCAGAGCATTATCAATTCTCAGCATTGCCCTTTGGCTTATCTACTGCGCCCAGAGTATTCACGAAATGCCTGGCATCAGTAATTGCTCATTGCAGGCTTCAGGGAATTCAAATTTACCCTTACCTGGACGACTGCCTGTTACAAGCGGACAACAAAAACAAATTAACAAAAGATTTGGAAAGGGTCATTCATCTACTACAAGCCCTGGGATACACAGTCAATATAAAAAAGTCAAGGCTGATACCATCCCAAAGGATAACCTTCTTGGGTGCAGATCTGGACACATCAAAACAAATGGCTTTCCTGACAGTAGAAAAACAGGAGCAACTCCCTTTGTACTTCATGGCATTAACAAAGCAGAACCAGCTAACAGCAAGAAAAGTCCTGCAAGCTCTCGGTTACATGGCATCCTGCATAATATTGATTCCACATGCCAGACTACATATGAGAAAGTTACAGTGGTACCTAAGGAATTTATGGTCTCAGCACAAGCACAGCCTAGAAACCCAAATTCCAATAATTCCATGCCTGAAACAAGAATTCCAATGGTGGGCTCAGGCCTGCCAATCAAACAAGGACTGCCCTTCCACAGCACTCAACCAAGCCAGACCATCACAACAGACGCCTCAGACCTCGGTTGGGGGGCACACATGCTGGACAAGTGCATACAAGGCTTATGGACTCAAGACCAGCTGCACCTACACATAAATCAAAAGGAAATGCTGGCAGTAAACTGGCAATTCAGGCATTCAGACCATTTCTTCGACAGGGTCAACTGCTGATAAGGACGGACAACACCACAGTTATGTGGTACATCAACAAACAGGGAGGCACACATTCATACCCTCTTTGCCGGATGGCAATGGACCTCTGGAATATGGCACTGAGCTTCAACATTCAGCTACAAGCACTTTTTGTGCCAGGAAAAGAAAATATACTAGCAGACATCCTAAGCAGAACTACCACGGATGCCCACGAATGGATGCTGCATCCGGACATCTTCAAAACCATTACAGGGAAATGGGGACTACCAGAAATAGACTTACTTGCATCCCCACACAATCACCAACTGAAAAAATTTTGCACAAGGACGTACCACCCACTTGCTTGGAAAGTGGACTCCCTATCTTTCAGTTGGGAAAACCTGACAGCATATGCATTCCCACCTCTTCCTTTGATGCACAAGGTGCTATTGAAGATCAAAGAGGAACGTCCAAGGATAATCCTGATAGCTCCAGACTGGCCAAGGCAACATTGGTACCCATTACTAAGGAGTATGTCTCGGGAACAAATATGGCCTCTACCCCTAGTTCCCTTGCTGTTAACACAGAACAACTTCGAAACCCTGCATCCAAACCTGAAAACACTGCAGCTGGCTGCCTGGAACATTGCATAAGACCAAATAACCCAGATTTATCTCAAAGGGTTAAAGACATTATCAGGGAGGCTCGCAGACCCTCAACAAGAAAAAATTATTCAGCAAAATGGAAAAGATATCTCATTTGGAGTACTGCAAAAGGAGAGAATGTGTCACTGGTAAACATAGCTAACATCCTAGAATACTTGGCAGAGCTCTTCCACAATGGCCTGTCCTATTCTTCCATTAAGATTCATGCATCAGCTATTTCAGCAGAATACAACTTGGATCCTCCAGTCTTCTCACATCCTCTGCTCAGGCAGTTTCTGAGAGGGATTAAAAATGTAAAGCCACCTAGGAAACCACCATTGCCAGCATGGGACTTGAACTTTGTGCTAGAAAAGTTGACACTCCCTCCTTTCGAGCCAGCAGCAACAGCAGAATTACAGTACTTATCATGGAAAACTGCTTTCCTGCTTGCAATCACTTCAGCAAGAAGGGTATCTGAGCTACAGGCATTAATGGCAGTACAGCCCTTCCTGATCTTCCATCAAGATAGAGTGTCCATGAGAACTAATCCTACTTTTATGCCAAAGGTGGTCTCCAGGGTATCTTTAAATCAAGCTATCCACCTACCTACATTCTTCCCCAACCCACAGAACAGGGGAGAAAGAATGTTGCATACCTTGGATGTACATAGACAATTGCGTTACTACCTGGACAGGACCAAGAGCAATAGAAAAACTGACCAGCTACTGGTAGCATACGCAACAGGAAAGGAAGGAAAAGCAATTTCAAAACAGACAATCTCTAAGTGGACAGGAAATTGCATTAGATTTTGTTACTCCTACCATGGGAAGAAAACTCCAGAGAACATCAGGCCTCACTCTACAAGGGCTACAGCCACTACCACAGCTTTTTTACGAGGTGTGGCTACCAAAGACATTTTAGAGGCTGCTACTTGGAGCTCCGTGCATACATTTGCCAAGCATTACAATTTACCTTTATACTCCAGATCCCGAGCAGGTTTTGCCACTGCTGTTTTGCAAGGGATCTTAACTACACCATAATCTTATTTCTCCTCCTCCCCCAGTTTGGCTATGGTATTCTACCCATTTGTAAGGACTGCAGATGCATCCTTGAAGGACATAGTACAGTTTTGTGCCTACCATAAATGTAGATGTCCAATAGGCATGCATCTGCAGTCAGGATTACCCACCCTCCTTCCCCTCTGTGGTACTCCTAGGGTATTTGCCCATCTTGTAGCTAGCTGGGGGAATCCATTATGGTGTATTTGTTTGTATATATGTACATACATGCTTATTTTTTGTTTGCTCTCTACTATTTGGAACCATTTGCATTTATCCAAATTTAGCCTTCCTAGAGGGCACCTGGCGTCTGGGGCAAGAAACACTGAGGAAAATGGCGTCGGCTGATGCCTTTATACCCGAAGAACTGCAGCTATGACATCGGGTGAAGTGCGACACCAGCCGAGGCCAAACCCAGACTTTGGAATCCGGCCGACCGAAGGGCTGCCTGACGACAGGACAACCCATTTGTAAGGACTGCAGATGCATGCCTATCGGACATCTACATTTATGGTAGGTACAAAACTGTACTTTAGTGGATGGGGTACACAATAGCCTTAAACGGTTAAATTTTGAGATGTTAATTAATGATGAGGTGTTAAAATTCCTATGGATAGAAAAAGCTGTTATTCCTATCTTTAAAGCCTTGCCTAAAATTCACAAATCAGTGGCAGACCCTCCTTTCAGACCCATTGTCTCAGGGAGAGGTTGGGTAACTGAGAACATCTCTATCTGGATAGAACATACACTTCGACCACTACTTGACAGGGCAGGATCTGTATTGAAAGACACAGGTGATTTTTTGAGAAGGGTAGGTGATTTTAACCATAACAAGCCACAAGGAAAATTTATCATGGCTACCTTGGATGTTCACAATCTTTTTACTGTGATCAGTAATGACTTTGGTGTCCAAGCCATAGGTGAGGTTATGAGTGATTTGGGTGAAGATGACAACAAAATATCTCTGATCAAGGTTATGCTGACCTTGGCTTTAGAGAACAATGTCTTCATAGGGGTCAAGCAAACATACAGACAGGTACAGGGGGTTGCCATGGGCACCCCCTGTGCCAACACATATGCTAACCTGGTCCTTTGGTTCTGGGAGAGAGATGTTATTTTAGATCATCCAATATGGGAAAAAACATGTATATATGTACACACGTTTTGTTGATGATGTTTTTTTTCTTTTGGAGGGGGGATGCAGACATGCTAACAGATTTTGTAAGTTATTTACACTCCACTACATCTTTCCTTAGGTTCAAGCTGAACTTTTCGGATACCAGCATAGACTTTTTAGATGTTAGCATCACACAAACCAGTAATGGTTTCTCTTCTAAGTTATATAAGAAGGAGTGTTGGAAAAACAGCTTGCTGTGCTTTGACAGCATGCATCCCCGCTATATATTCCCCAATATTGTCCAGGGCCAGGCTGGGAGGGTATCCAGGTTATCACTGGATGATACACAGTATGAGAAAGACATCGAGACTTTGAAGCATTGTTTTCTGGACAGGGGATATAAAGAAGGCATGATATGTGATGTCATAAGGGACAGCAGACAGAAAAGAGATAATAAATACCAACCTTGGCTTAAACAAGGGCAAGTTGCTGCTACGGTCAATGCTTTTCCTAGATATACATCAAGGGAACCTAAGTTATTTGTTACCTATAGCAGTAACATAAAAGATATAAAAAACATTGTTTTTAAAAACTGGAATATTTTAAGGAGTGACAGTAAGTTGAGAGATCTCATAGGGACTAGACCCAGTTTTGGGTATAAGAGAAATAAGAATTTGAAGGACATTCTTTGCACTGAAAGGGTTACCACCACATCTACCTCGTTCAAAGATAGCTTGGGCAGCATTCCTTCTGGCTTGTGTAAAGCATGTCCCTCCATTAATAAAGACACGGTCTTTAAACATCCTGTTACAGGCAAGATTTATAACTTCAAGGCAGAGGCTACTTGTAGGACTAGTCATATAGTCTATTTGGCTACATGTGAACAGTGCACAGCTTATTATGTTGGGATGACCAACAATATGTTCAAGATCAGAATTTTGCAGCATCTATCTAGCATAAGGAATAAGAACATGCACAATGCCCTTTATAGGCACATTGAAAAGTACTCTACACATACCTTTAGTTTCAGGGCTGTGGTCAATGTAAGGTTAAATAATAGGGGAGGAGATATAAAGTTATTGACAGAATCCCTTGAATCCAAGTGGATCTTGGAGCTGATGGCTCATAGGAGCCCGGGGTTAAATGACATGGTACCTTTGAAGCCCGCCCTACAAAAAAGGCGGGTAGCATACTGATTATTGATTGGTTGGTTATCAATTTAAATTGATGGAAATGTTTGTCTTCTCTATCTGATGAAGGGTATCACACCCGAAAGCGCTCATCTTTGGTTGATTTTTGTGTCTTTTAATAAAGAAGAATTTACTCCAGCAGTGTCCTGCCATTCTTCTTTCTGGATTTTATATTAGCTGTGTGCTGTTTGGTGGGACTCTAGTCATAGCACAGAACTTTCATTAGGTATTGACAAGTTAGTTGTAAAGGTTGGCGTTTGATAAATGGTGGGTCAGTGGGCTACAGGTTGTGTGATTGCTGTTTCATGGATGTTTTAAAGTTAGTAGTTGGGTGGTTTGGGATTACAAATGTTTTCTTGCTTTATAAGAATAGTGGGTATGATTACTAGGCAATTGATCGACTAAGAAAGGAAAATGAAGTTGGTGATTACTGTATCTTTTGGGTGGATAGAAGGGTTGCAGTTCAGCATGATGGCATGTCATTGCCATGGCTTTGTTTTCGGCGACATTGGGCTTCTTAGAGTTCTAGCGGTTCATTTGGTAGGTATTGATATGATTAAAAAAAAAAGTATATAAGGCTGCTGTTATGGGTTAGTTGCTTAATGCCATGTTGACCACTTAATGCATGTTATGTTGTAATGGACAGTTGATGATGTTAGGATTGTTACTGCACTGACTTTAAAGGGATTTCATCTGATTATTACATTCATTTGGGTGGTAAAATGGGGATGTAAGGGGCATGAAGGTAGGCAGTCATGTCTGCGTAGTTTTATTGGCCATGGGGCTTAAGGTTTGGTTGTACAGGTATTGTCTTTTAAATTCTTGAGGCTTCTGTTGGCAGTGAGTTACAGATTATTTAGTTCATGTGTAGTGGTTATACTGTGTTATGAATGTATGATTTTTTACAGTGGCATGAGGAAAGGGATCAGTGGTTTGTTTTCGTTTATTTGGGTAAATGGCTATTTTGTTACATGATAGAGCTTTAGGAGGTGATGATACAGATCCATTATAGTTAGTGGGGATAGGGTACACTGAATGATGTTAGCCTAATGAATTAATGGTGGTTAGGTTGCTGAAAGCTTATTGGAGAGAGGGAGGACAGCCTTGTTAGGCTGCTGGGTGGAGAAGAGGAACAGCGGTGCCCTCTTCTGTTCCCCTCCTGGTTTTTGATGGTCATTCCATTGAATTGGGAAAGGAAGTGATTATTGAAGGTGGCTAGAAAAATAAGCAAGCAGGTGTATGGACGCTGCTTATTTGGTTGGATGTTAATTCAATAAGTGGTAAATGAAGTGAGTAATGGGACGCTGCTTCATAAGTAAAATAAGTGTGATGTGTAATTCAATAAATGGCAAAGGAAGTGAGTAGTGGGACGCTGCTTCATAAGTAAGTGAGTTGGAGGTATGGACGCGGCTTACTGGGTCAGGATGAGCAAGGTCACGCCGTCCTGGTTAACACTGCATGGATGGAATTCAATCAGCTATATTGTGTTGTCATTTGTAATTAATAAATATTGGATAACAAAGTTATGTTTATGAAAGTTTAATAAAGGTTGTCAAATGACATTTGGTGTGATGTGTTTATTGAAGGGGACCTGGACAATTCAACCTTTGAATTAAAAATATGATTGTTTTTATGTCCCTCTGAATGGGTCCTTGTTTACTACAGGAAAGTGATTGTTAAAATTTCTTATCTCATTTTTATATTATGCGTGTCTTAGATAGACAACAAGTAAAACATGTTTGTTTTCTTACTGCATTTGCTTTTTGTGTTGTTATACAAACTGACACTGCATGTTTAAGTCACTCATTGAGCTAATGAGGTCCCCCTTCTTAAAGCTGTAGAGTACAGTTCACAATTCTCTATGCCAAACATGACAGTTATGGCATCACTTCAAGACGGGAAGTCTTTTCAATTCAAGGTGTAATGGCCATGTAGATGATTATGTTTGCAGTGGCAATACATTCCCCTCTCTGGGATGTGAGGGGCTGTGCTACCATCCCTCCATTTTTTGTGTGTGTGATTTTGTGGTAACAGACTTTTAAACATTTTGTTTTAGTCAAACGTTCAACCGGTAATTTTTTTTTCACAGATGTGACATAGATCTTTTTGGAAGGTTTGATAAAATACTTTGCAGCTCTCATTTATTAATTAGACAATAGTCCAGTTAATTTCCTCCAAAAACTTATTGCTAGATGAAAAACAAAATCATCTCTACAGTCATCTCTAAATTTTAATCTACTACCAACTTGTATAAATATTAGGAAATGCACATAGAATTATAAAATTACAAGATCATTGGAAATACAAAGCAATGGAATTTTTGTACAATTTCAGCCTTGCATACCCACCATCAGACTGAAACACTTCTGCTAAGATGGTTCTAGCCAATAAAGCCAGTGGTGAATGTGTCAATGCTCATCCTGTTGTCCAGTTCCTGATTGAAAGATATTATAGCAATAACCCACGCCTGGGTGTGGATAATGCTGGATTTACCCACGGTTGGTGTGGTTTGGTCCCGAAGCCCGAGGACCAAACAAAGCCAACCGTGGGTAATCAAGCATTACCCACACCCAGAAGTGGTTATTATATATAATGACATTATTTAAGAAAAGAAATAATTACTTTTCTTAAATAATGGCATTGTATAATGCCTCTTACTGCCCTTCCGCAGCTGTCTGGTATTCTGCGGCAGTTCTGATGTACTGGCGCCTTCGCAGTACATCAGAGTTGTGAGCAAAAGCAACGGAGAACGCAAGATCTCCGTTGCTTTTTACTGTTTCGCTGTGTTAAATGGGTTTAACATAGCGAGACAGTTTAAAATAAGCAACGGATATCTCCGTTGCTTATTGTAAAGTTGTCTCGCTATGTTAAACCCATTTAATATAGCGAGACAGCTTAAAAAAGCAATGGAGATCGCAAGATCTCCGCTGCTTTTACACACTGTGTCGCTATGTTAAAGGAGTTTAACATAGAGACAGCTTTAAAAAAGCAACGGAGATCTCCGTTGCTTTTATAAACCTGTGTCGCTATGTTAAACTGTTTTAACATAGCGAGACATTTATACTAACGGAAAAGTCGGCGACGGACCTTTTTCCGTTAGTATATTGAGGGATTTACAACGGGCACGCTGGTTGGGCTGGCCAATCAGCGTGCACGTTTTAGGGGAGGAATTGTATAATAATGCACAATGCTTGCAGGGCCAGATTTATTAATCCCTACAGTAAGTGTACATGATCTGCATTCAAGAACATCTCTAGTATGTTTCTAGTCACTCAGAAAGATTACACTAAGTGTACATGTAGTCTACACTTTGTGATGACCTTTATGAATCCCCACTTGATATTTAGGTATGCAAGAACATCAGTAGAAAACTAACATCAAGAGAAAGAAGGTGTGAGTTATGTTTGTATTGTGTGTTTACTCCTAATGATGTACACTTAGTGTTGGTGTTAATGAATACTGGGGAGTCTATTCCAGAGGTGATGAATATGATGTGTAATGAACTGATCTTTCTAGCTTGTTTTATTTATATGAATAATGTCTTAGAAGAAAAAAACAACTTTATTCTGTCATAAATACAAACATAGGTGTAGCTAGAAAATGCGTATTTTAATTTTAGAAATAAAAGATTTGACATGGTTATAAAAGTAGTGATGGAAAATTAATTATAACTAATTATTAAGAAATCAAACTTTAAGTAAGGTATATGAATTAATCTCTGCTTTTGCTGCATCCAAAGTCAAACCTTTATAAATACTTTTCTAACTATTACAAGCTGGGGAAAACTACAAATGTTTTTACATATGTTTGCTGTACTGTGATATCTCAGTACTTAGCCTTACATGGAGTTTCTTTTGTCCCCATAGTTGTACAACTGGGCATTTAGTATATTTACTACATTTACATAAGGGAAGCAGATGAACAGCCCCCCTCATACAGCTTTTTAAGAGCTGTCATCTGCAGATTTGGTGACTGTATTATCTAATAAGTTTACATCACTGAATTTATTATTGAGTCATTAAATCACTGAGATGAGGATCAGTGAATGTTTGGGGCAATTAGTACTAAAATAATAAATGAATAAGGATGCAACAAAACACTCGTAAATATTTTATGTGGATATAAAGCATAGCATATTACAGCTGTCAGCACTTGAAAGTGTAGTCATATTTATCGGTTTTGTTGATATATGCATGCATTTATCACAGGAAAATGTCATTAACTGAGAGAAACTGCCCAAACATTACCAAAAGGTATTCAGAATTAATTTTGGTAATTGGCTGAAGAATTTAACTATTTTTTGTTAAGAACATAGGTATTCTCATTAATTTATTAATTAGTTTATTCATTTATTTTTTATTGCAAATGCTGCCTACCTTTGTTGAAGGTACAATGCTGTTCAGTCACTTCAACAATAATTCAAAGAAAAATGACTGCAGTTCATACTAAACTAATGTCTCTGAATGAAAAGATTTCACTAGATATGCTAGTATAACATTTACATTAGTGTCATCTATTCACTTAACATCTGCTGGACAGACTATGGGTGTAACAGCATGTGATAATCTTGACTAAAATACTCAGTTCACCAGATGGCCAACTGTGGTCATGGGTAAAGCATTCAACAATAGCTTTTCACTTTTATGGGAACATTTTCATAATTGTTGGTCTCTGACAGACCCCACACAGAGGCTACAGCCAGCTCTCTGTACTGATTATAAAGTCCGATAATGGAAAAAAGCAGACATTGCTTATTGTATGTCTTGACTGGGGGCAAAAAAGAGAAAACATGAAAAGGGCTGCACCTGCCCATTATTTTATATTCATTTACCAATTCTTGACTGCCAGTCTCTGGCACTGGGCCCCTGTTTGCAGATAAGCCTAAACAAGGGGATGATCTTAAAGATTAAGAGGCAGCAAGGAGCAGTTGATAGTCACTAAAGGATGGGCAGCTTTCTTTTTTGGAGGAGATATAATGTAGACTTAGAAAGAACTCTTGACTCAATTGCTTTTAAAAGTCTAGGGGTTTCTCCCAGCGGAATAATAAATCCACTGGTTACAGTCTGAATGTTGGTATCAGAAGTCTGGGTTTTATTTATTTATTTTTTTACTTTTCAAACATCATGTTCCCAATAAAAAAATTAGCAGGATGATTAATTGTTGTTTTGTATATATAAAAAAGTAAAGGATTAAAATTTTACTTGGAATGCGTGGGTTACCATAAATGAAGTATTAATTAGTTTAGCTCACTCACTGTTAATTGCAGCATTTTAATGCTTGGCATTAGGTTTTAATGTTCAGAAAGAGTGTGCTACAGCAAATAAATATTGTGTCTTATTGCAGGCTCCCAGATTCGCCAAAATGTATTCAGCAGCATGTGGAACTGGGTAAGAATTTATTTTCAAGGATCTCATTTAATCTGATAGAGTGGTATCATTTTAAATTGACTAATTTTATTGTTATCTCTATGAGAGAGGATTAGGGATCTATTCTCAAAACAAGAGACAGACTACAATTCTTCACAAAGCCTGAAAAATCTCAAGCTGAATGTGAAGCATAGTATTGATTGTTTTAAGGGTAAGGACAAGGTAACGGTAAGGAAGTGATGGTTTATTCATGTAAGTATGTATTTATTTCTGTGGCAGGCCTAGCCACCTGGTCTGCATTGGCTCTAGATGATGGCCACTGTTGAGGCATAATCCCAACCCCATGTACAAAATGGGAAAAAGGGGTCTGATGCTGATGCTGATGTGTGTATTTACCAGGTTGGTGAACTTATTCTAAGGCCCCTTTCAGACATGACTAGGGTTTACAACGGAAGTATAAAATTACAGTGAAATACCATTCAAGCAAAGTTGCATATACCATACACTATAAGTTAGTTTCTTTACAAAAAAATAAAAAGCTCAGTACAATCACAGTTACATTAAAGTGTTAGAAGTATACAAGTAATATGTTTCAAATAAACATTTCAGATAATTATTTATAATAATTTGCAGAGAAAAGTATCTGTCCCATCAAAAAATGTATCACATCAAAAAATATGCTTTGTATTATATTACCAATTTGGCTTGACCTCATACAAGTTGAAAGGTGATCAGTATCACATAAGCACAACTGAAAATGTTCTACCATGCCTCACTTTTGTATTTAAAATTGTATACAGACGTGGTATTCCATCTGCTTGACTTGAGAAATATACAAGGTTTGTTGCATCTGCACATCTTAAACAGGCATAAACACCAGTCAGATTAACCTTGATATAAACAATAAAAAGAACACACCGTTAAATAAACCACAAGCTCAGCAAAGCATAGACTGATTTTGTTCACTGGGTAATTAAGCTAATGAGTCATAATTTTAAACTGCTGTAACCAGCAATCAGAGTAGCTTTGGTGCAAGAATAATAAAATAATTAGACCATTAAATAATGATGGGTGGCTGCGGTGGTGCAACGGTTAGTGTTGTTGCCTCACAGCAAGAGGCTTACTCGTTCGATCCTTGGCTGGAGTGCCTTCTGTGTGGAGTCTGCATGTCCTCCCTGTGGTCACGTGGGTTTCCTCCGGGTGCTCCGGTTTTCTCCCACATCCCTAAGACATGGTGTAGGTGGATTGGACACTTTAAATTGGCCCTAGTCATGAGTGCGTGCATGTGTGTGCCTTCTGTGGAAGGTTGGGCACCAGGCAGGCAACCCGACACCATAAAACTCCACTGCCAATCATGAGTGGACAGGTGATCTGCTGTGGCGACCCCTAATGGGAAAAGCCAACAGAAGAAGAAATAATGCAGACTTGCCAGATTTGTGGTATACAGGGATAACTCCCTGTCTAAAACCCAAATGGCCAAGGTTCAGTTATCAGGCTGTGTACTGAAGAAGCCAGTTGGAGAGTGAGACAGGGAGAGACAGTAGAATATTAAGGCAGAACCTGACAGCTGTCCATGGGGGAAGAGTTGAAAGGTGCATATGCAGGATCTAGAGTCCAAAAAAAAACCCCTAAGCAACTCCCAAAGACCAGTGTAAAACAAAAAAATACCAAAAAAAAAAAAACCACTGGAAAAAGCTGAGGAAATGAGAGAGACCACAAAATGTATGTTTTAGTGTAGTTAGATCTTTAATAATCTTTATTCATCACTAGAACTTCAGAAACAAAAAATCAGTACCAACTTAGCTTAAATAATGAAACCAGTAATAACCAATTAACAATAGATGAATCAAAATTATTAAACAATTAAAAACATTAAACAATTAAAAATGTGTAAATGCCCTAAAAACATTGAAATACATACTTTATTTACTTTATGGCCAAATTTCTGTCTAGTAAAAACATTTAATGTTATTATAGTCATTTAATCCTGGAGAAGAATATTAAGGCAGAACCTGACAGCTGCCACTTGACTTCCCTTTTTTCTACCACATTTTCATAATTGCCACCCCATGGATCATCTTTAACCACATCTAATATTGTGAAAGTGAACATTTTCTAGGTAGCACACACTACAGAATGTTTGTACAAGGCATTGTTCTCATTTTTAGCCTTAATAGCGTAACGATGTTTATATATCCTTTTACTTAAACTTCTGGTGGTCATTGTTACATAAAATGCAAGACAAGCTGAACACAATGTAATGTAGACAACACCAGAAGTGTGACAATTGTACCTCCCTGGGACTGATATGGTGTAACCTACATGCTCCAAAGAGATGTATGGACCTTCATGAATGTATCTGCAGGCTTTGCAGCCATAACACTTATACATTCCAGATAGTTTCTATGTGAAAACAGGGTCCAATCTATTGTTGCCATGTTCCAGTAGTTGTTTAATACTGCAATGTTTCTTATACACAAAAATTGGGGAACTTCCTAACACCTTCACTACCTCACCATTTTCCAAAATAACTTTCCAGTTGTCACAAATAAGATTCTGTAGCACAGCATTGTCCATACGCATGCCCAAGCAAAATATTGAAACAATGTCCTGTTTAGGATCTTCTACTACTGGGTTCAACTCCCTCTTCTTAAAAAAAAAAAACTTTTAATAAAATAGGAGGAAAATCACTTGCCCTTCTAGAACTTATTTCCTGTGCTAAGTTATTCAGAAGATCAGTGGGATAACCCCTTTCCAAAAACAATTTGGAAATAAATGTAGTCCCCTTGTCAAACTCACTATTACTACTGATCATTTGAGAAACTCTAATATATTTGCCACAACGAATATTCCTTTTCATGTACATAACTACTTTTAAAATCTACATAACTGTTACCAAAAGTGTCCTTACAGTGTATACAACTAACAAAACTTTGCTTAGTGCTATCCCATCTTAGATCCACATCTGGGAAATGCACCCTGCTTCCCTGTTCACCTAAAATAAACTTCAAAAACCCAGTGCTCTTGTTTAAGGTTTCCATAAAATCTGATAGTTTGAAACTACTGTCCTTGGCTATAAAGATTAAGTCATCTACAAACTGCCTATAAAAAAATGATCTTATCATAAAAGGGGAGCCTGGTCAATATTTCTCTTTATCACCATCCTAAAACTAAAATAGCATACACCGGGCCAACAGCAGCACCCATGATTACCCCTTTTAACTGTTTGTAAAACTTACAGTTGAAAATAAAAGAAAAAACTATTTTCTAATAACAGTTCCAACAAGCACAAATAAGTGTTAATATTCCCATGTTCAATGGTAGAATATTTAATTAAATAACTCCTGACATACTCTGTTCCTTCATCTTGTGGAATGCTGATAAACAATGAGACGTCAACTGTGAACATAAAAAGACTCTCTGTTATGCCATCCAAATCCAATGAAAATAGCCTTAAGTCATTCAAAAAATCCCATGAGTTTGAGATATAAGATGGTAAAGATTTTTTAGACCATTTACACCTTTTTAATTGATTGATCTATTAATTGGTTATTACTGGTTTTATTATTTAAGCTAAGTTGGTACTGATTTTTATGTTACTGAAGAAGTCCCAGTGACGAATAATGATTATTAAAGGTTTAACTATGCTAAAAACCTACATTTTGCAGACTCATCATTTCCTCAGCTTTTTCCAGTATTTGTTTAGGCTCTAGATTCCATCTTGAATCCCTCTTGAAGAATGGAGATCAATGGGCATGCTTGCCTTGATGGGAGACTGCTATTGATGGGGTGTTACTGTGTCACATGTAGAAACAGAAGACAGACCTCTGCTGATACCAACATCACAGCAGCACCTTGGGATTAAGTAGACAAGCACAAGGGAATGATATGACTAAGTAGGACCCCTGATCTTCATTATATGCTGCAGCCACTCCCATCACTTGACCATCACTCCTACAGGAGCTAATGGGTTATATTGGGCTCTCATCTCTGGGGGAAGGAACGGGTGGACTGGGCATATGGGAGGGAAACTTGACAGTTACAAAGATCAGAAAGAAAGCATGCTCACTGAATGTTATTTATATGATGATGTGAAAGTAAACATGTAGACCACCATTGTAGGAAGAAGTAACACGTCATCAAAAACTGAAACAAGTGATGCAATGTATATGCGTCTCATATTAGGAAGGTATATCATTGTCAGCCTAGTCACAATAGAAGGTAATCTATTGACAGGAGTTTTAGGCTGTTTTGAGATGAATGAATGGGACATTTTAGCAGTAATATAGTGAAATGTGAAGCAGGGAGAAGTAAAGAAAGACACAAAAAACATAAAAGTAGAAACATATGTAATGTCAAAGTGTTCATGTATTTGGAGTTGAACAGAACTTGTTAGTCTTTTTTTTTTTCAAAACAAGTTTATTGTTTCAACATATAAGAGAAATATCATAACAATTTTATACAAATAATTAAAAATAGGTATTATTATAATATTCAACAAAACAACTAAAGTATTTACAAAGACATCCACTACAATCAGATCAATTAATTAAACTAAAATACTGTGCTATTGAAATTAGAATTTTTTTAACAAATTTTGTAAATTATCCCATACAATAAAATGTGATGTTTTTCTAGTTGTTCTCATTCTAATTGTGCTTATTTCCATATGACACATTATATTCATAACATTTTTAAATTCATTGAACGAAGGAGGTGTATCTGAAATCCAATTTCTAGTTATTATTTTCCTAGCCACTGCTAGGATAGACCATAACAAGGGAAGCTTAATCTTTTTAACACATTGAGGTACAGGTGTGTTGAATAATATAAGAGACTTAGAAATAATGAAATTATCTGTAAAAGAGCCTGCAAAAATTCATTAATTGACTTCCAGTATTCTTTCAACTTCATACAGTCATAAAACATATGAGCCCAGTCAGCATTAATTTCTACATTACATCTCTTACATAGATTATCTTTATTATTAATTTTATTCATCATCAAAGGTGTATAAAAAGATCTATGTAAAAATTTCCATGAATAAAGTCTCCAGACAATGGAAGATGTAGTTCTATAAGCAGATTCCAATATATATTGTTTATCTTGTTGAGTTGGTGGGTCCCCATTAATAGAGGTGAAATAATTCCAGTATGAATCTACATTGTAAAAAGTTTATTGTCTGATAATTTTATGTATATATGAAAGTTTACCTTTATCAGAAACTTTATGCTGTAAATTTATTATCAAGTAATCAATCAGTTTTGGAATAGATTCTTTAACTGTTATAGACATTAGATCTATTATATCAATGAGATGTTGTCTAAAGATCTGAACCTCTAACCAGCAAGTTTCTCTTAGATCAAATTCTTGTTTTAAGAAATCTAGATTTTTAACTTTATTATCAGATATCAGCTGATACCAGTACTTTAGATTATTATCTATAGCTAAATGAGCTCCTTCAGAAGTAGATGACATAAGCATACCCTGAGTATAAATTATAGGAATACAATAAAATTCCATTCCCTATACTTAGGGTGCATGAATATAAAGTTACGATAACTAATAATAATATTTAATGGGTAACAGACCATATGTTTAGGTGTAATAGGTGAAGTACAAAATTCCTTTAGCAACCACAACATGGAGTTATTTATAATCATATTTTTATGTGTTAAGGAGATTTTCATGAAGTGCATACTAATTAGCTCCCAATAATCTTTCCATTTTGCGACATATGACCGATCTATTAATAAAGTAATAACTTTTATAATCGAAGAGATAATATATAAATTAAAGTCTGGAAAAGAAATACCCCCTTGAGACCAGCTATTAGTATGTTTCTTTAATGCAATCCTAGGTCTATTAGGTGCCCATAAGAAATTTAACATTAGTGTATTCAGTTTATTGATAGTTATTTTGTAGGTGAAAGTATTATTGATTGTATTAAGTATAAAATCTTGGGGAATATTATCATTTTAATAATTGTAAGTCTCTCCTCCATAGTAAAAACATATTATTCCAGGTATTAAAAGATTTTGTATATTAAGAAAACAGGTATTATAGTTATTATATATAATAGATTTAATATCTTTAGATAGTATTATACCTAAATAAGTTATCTGACCTGAGTTGGGTACATATTTAGTAAAATCACTAATGAGAGTATTTTTTCGTGTATATATAGGTAGTATTTTAGTTTTTCTTCATTGAATATTAAACCAGAAATACTTTTAAAATTCATCATTTTATCAAATAAAGACTGCATAGAAGAATTAGATCCTGCTGATGTAATTAGAACATCATCTGCAAAAGTTGAATTTTGATGTTGTATTTTCTTCTATTTCAAAACCCTCTATGTCAGTACTGTTTCTAATCAAATTAGCCCAAGGCTCCATTACTAAAGTGAATAATAGTGGAGAAAGTGGACATCCTTGCTTTGTACCTTTAAGAATGGGTATTTTTGTGAAACATATGTTCCTACCTTAATATAAGCCAGCGTTCCTTTGTATAAATGCTCAATTAAATTTACAAATGCATCAGAGAAATTTGTGCATTTCAGTAAGGTAAACAGATAGTCCCAACTTACTGAATCAAATGCTGAACCTATATCAAGACTAATAAGTGTTAAATCTTTCTTTTTCCTATTTGCAAAATCAATTAATGTTAAAGTTCTTCTTAT
>NC_056744.1:1168209843-1168238711 GCF_019279795.1 Protopterus annectens
ATTTTGCCTAAGTATAAATGATGTGGAGCTTTTCTCCCCAGGCCTCCACTGAAAAAGGGCTATCAGCTCAGCCGGACAAACCCAGTCAACAAATGTAAAATAAAATAAATAAATAATGAATTTATACAGTGGAAATTCAGTATCCATGTCTATTTCTTAATTCCAGAGTTTTAATATTATTCTTTCAGTAGCCAATCCAGCTAAAAGAACTTAACTGATTGATTTATTATCACCTAAGTTAGAACAAGAGATCTCCCCTAAAACCCAACAATTGTAAGTGTGAATAAATTGTAAACAAATCAGTGGTGTTACCAGTTGAGTTGTTTTCTTCAGCTATAAAGAAATTCATGGGCATTTCCACCATTCATGCTTCCATGTGGCTATCTTTTCAAAAAAGGTAAAATAAGTTATCAATTTTAGACAGTAGACCATCTTTGCAGAGTTATTTTTGAATAATTCTTATTTCTAAATGAGTTTTCTTAATTTTATACCATTTGCATAAAAACGGCAAATATGACAGGTTCAACACTAAAGTTACTTCTAGATCAAAATCTTGAACATTCTTAAATAATATACACAATTGTTCTTCCCGTGTTTAGAAAGTTGTGTTCTAGTGGTGTTGAATGAAGATAAAAAAACTAAAGCATTTTACAATAATTTCTCTAATAATTAAAGAAAATAGATACAAATAGTTTTGGATGTCTTTCTTTAATAACATTTAAAAACTGTAAGCATTCAGAAAGATAATTTTTGACCTTTTGACAGAATCATAATTTCATGAGACCAATTAATATTTGAAGAAAATAATAGACTATGGCAGGTGTAACTTAGGTATCAGCAAATTATGCCTGTTAGTAAGATTCTTCAGAATTACTAAATATTAGTCATATGATTTTGGCAAATTATATACTTGCCACCAGGTGGAAAATCTGAGTTGCCATATTGAGTTTAATATATTTAAAAAAGATAGTTCTGAAAGGTTACTCCATTTATAGTAATTATTCATTTGTGAATAAGAGTACATAGTTTTAGTTCTTTTATATTATAACCTACACAGCACCTTAATCTAATTAAAATTCTCCATGCAATCCTGGGATAAATAACAATCTAAAAAATTGACCAGATGGCCCAAAATTTCCTTAAAGCAAATTGATTAAGAAGGGAGTATTGTGTTCTAAAAAATAAAATAAATTTAATAAGGGTACATCTTTAAGTTAAAGAAGCTTACTCTTTCTGCAAAATAAATGTTAATACTAAAAGAAGAATTTACTAAATTAAAAAGTCTGCATTACATGAAAAGGTCCAGTCCAAGAATTTTAAAGAATTAGCTTTATATTAAACTACCCCAGAATTTGTATATCTTTGTGGATAAATATAGCTTTCATTTTCTTTTCATTAATAACAAATCCTATGAGTTCTTTAAGGGAGAATACCACACAAAAGAAAAAAATGTTTTCTTTCTTAAAAGTGATTTTTCCTTCCCTGTAATTCAGCACTAAATACTTCACATACAGAAAAGCATAATTTAATAATTATGTTTGCCTTTTTTCCTGCATTTCTGTAATCTGTTACATCACAGAGTCTATTATGAGTGACCGAGTAAGCTATCCCAACTACAAAACCATTAAGAAAACAGTGCCTTTTTAACAATGACATTTAAATGTACCTTATCAGTTACAGATTACCAGCATCACACCTCTGATAAATAGCATAACTTGGAGTCTGAACAAAAGCAGGGCTTTCAAGCTTTTTAGATGCAAATGTCTTCCTCTTTAATAAAACTGTCAGTAACACAAAGAACAAAAATATGTTCATCTGACTTCTTAATTTCTGTCAGTGTTTGATTTAGCATTTTTCTACAGTGTAATTTCTGTAAAAATGCATGTTTCCTCTGGTGTTTTGTTGCAGCATTTTGCTTTCCATACAGTGCTTTGTTGAGTCAAGTCAGTGAGTTGAGAAAAGATAATATCAAAGAAATTCTAGTTACAACCTTTAAAACTGTGAACGCAACATAAACCATCTTAGCTCAAGTAACACCTATTAATCACAGGTGCCAGATTTTCACAAACGAACTCTGAGCTACAGATGTTACTTTGAAAAGAACAGTTAACTCAGCTACATTTTCAAGTCTTGCATGCAAACATTCCTTCAAATTCTGTAACAGAGATGGCCACTAATGAAAATCAAATGAAGCAAAGTAATTAAAATGCAGCGTGACTTTGACAGTGAAAAGTGGAGCAGTCATAGCACTGTGAATGAGAGAAAGAAAACCTCAGTAAATGATCCCCTCATCATAAGGATTTCTTTCTGTCCCTCTAACGTGATAACAGGAAGGTAAAGCCATGGGCTGTAAAAGAAAATAATGCTAGCATGGCAGCCTCCTTCAGATCACTTTGGAGTATAACAAATTAGATAATAACAGTAACCATTTACTTATATAGAGAGGCATTAGTAATGCAGAAAAGCTATTGAAAACCGTCTCTCTAATAACCAGCTAATACTTAATCCAAAGAAGACTAAACTTCTGCTATTTCTTCTCAAATCCCTTCTCACCTTAAACCCTTTTTTGTATTACATCCCTTAATAATACAACTATTACAACTGAAACACACACTAAGCTACTAGGAGCCATCATAGATGACCAGCTCAAATTTGACCTGCATGTACTACAGTGCATAAAGAAAACCCACCAAAAACTAGGTCTCATCTACAAAAAAAAAATCCTAACAAAAGGGTCTCAACTCTCCCTCACCCATGCCTACCTTCTACCTAGTCTCTTCTACAGCTCAAAAATCCTTATTTATCTACAATCTTCACTCTTAGCTAAACTTGAATCCACCTACAATAAGATTGCCAGATTTGCTACCAATAAAACCTCTAAATCTCACCACTGCCTTTCACTCACTTTAAACTGGTTAGAATTCCCACATCAACTGCTTCTCTCTCAACTGTTGATAATTCATTCCATCCTCTACATGCCTTCCTTCTGCCCCAATGTCTCCTCACTAATCTCCCTCTATGCTCCTCCCAGGCCCCTCAGAAGCCATGATAAAAATCTACTAGATATTTACAAGTCAAAAAGATCCACTGGACAAAATCTCTACAGTTACTCTCCCTACCTCCCTCTCCTGGAACAAACTTCCCCTGTCTATTAGAAATAGGAACCATCCACAAGAATTCAAAAATGTTCTCAGTCAATTCCTAATAAACTCCTGGAGTTGCCACTGTAAGCATCCTCCGTGAACATCTTCACAGTATCTCCACCCTGCCTATCTTCTATCCCTAACACTGATAACACCCCTCTCTCTACTTCAACACCTTAAAAATCCTCACTTCTCCTGCCTTACCTCTCTCATCCTTTCTCTTTAAACTTTTATACCTCTCTCTACTTCTTTAAACCTCCTCTCAAGCTTCTATCACCCCTGACTACAACATCTATTTTGTTTTTAATTTCTCCGAGTCGTTTAGGCTTCTAATACCACGATGGGAATGGATCCCATTCCTAAGTCAAAGTACAATTAAAGTTCATGAAATTAGTATTGTTTCACTCTTTGATGTCAGCCAAAAGAGCTCTTCGCAGCACCCGCAATGTGCCCAGTAATGACTCCTTCTGCAATTTGTACAGGATTACATGGATTGGTAGCATATCTAAATACAAGTGTAAATTCTTTTAGATAAGACCCATTGCTCCTACTGCTGTTGGAACTATATGGAGCCAGTCAATCACTCCAAAACTATAAGTTAGGACTGGAAGAGCAAATTTATTTATACTTTGGATTGGATCTTGTTCCTAGATGTCAATGCTGTTTTCAGGATTAATTTAAGTATTCTAAAGTACTCCTTACTGAGTTCTATTTGCATTTGTTCATGTTTTATTGCTAATCCTTCATCAATTCCCAAGTATTTATACACTTCCTCTTGCTCAACTTCTTTTATATCACATTCTTGTCCCAAACTGATGTTTTCCTGGTGCTGCAGTTTTCCTTTTTTAAAGGTTGCTTTTGCACATATATCAAGACCAAATGGCATTGCAATATTATATGGAAAAGTTTTGACAACCTGCAGCTGTGCTTTGAGCTCCTCATCTGATGAGCTATACAGTTTTAAATCATCAACAAAGAGAAGGTAAGTCATTAGACTTTGTTGTTTTCTAGGAGCCAAATTGTAGCCATGGCCTAAGCTGTTAAGTAAACAGCTTAATGGATTAATGGCAAGGCAGAATAGCAATGGTGATAGAGTCACCCTGGAATACCCCCTCTTTGAATTTGTATCCCTGTGATAATAATCTGTCCTTTATCATGGCTTAATTGCAAAGTGGTCTGCCACTGTTTCATGGTTACTGTAATGTAGTCAATCAGTGTAGGGTGTATCTTATACATTTTAAACACTCTTTTATCCATGAATGTGTGATACTATCAAATACTTTTTTGTAGTCAGTCCATGCCATAGATTCTTCCCCTTCTTACAGTTCTCCACTGTAACTTTAACAACAAATTATCCTTTGTTCCATATAACATTCTTTTATTTATTGCACTTTTGTTCTACTGCCATAATTGAGTTTTCTTCTAAAGGATTATAAACTCTATCAGTGTCAATTCCCATGTATAGTTTATACGTCGTTGGAAAACAAGTTACTGGTCTATAATTTTTAGGGTTGCTTGCAGGTTCACTCTTAAGTAAGATAATTGTTTTTCCTGTTGTTAAGCAGTGCAGTGTGTGTTCAGGGTGTGCATATATTCTTACTCATGGCTAAATCCTCGTGCAAAGAAATTAATACTTTAAGCCAAAAGTTAGGTACTGCATCTGGGCCTGAGGTTTTCCATTTAGAGGCTTTTCTCAACTTTGTTTATAGAACTATACAGTTATTAACTTAAGAGCACAGTAATATATTCTATTTAGGTTATGGCATGAATCTCTATGGAAAAAAAACCTCAGTAAATGATCCCCTCATCATAAGGATTTCTTTCTGTCCCTCTAACGTGATAACAAGAAGGTGAAGCCATTGGCTGTAAAACAAAATAATGAGCCATGGCAGCCCACTTCAGCGCATTTTGGGGGTATAACAAATTAGATAATAACAATAACCATTTATTTATATATAGACTGATTAGTAATGCAGAAAATCTATTAAAAGCTGTCTCTCTAATAACCAGCTAATACTTAATCCAAAGAAGAATAAACTTCTGCTATTTCTTCCCAAATCCCTACTCACCTTAAGCCCTCTTTCTGTATTACATCCCTTAATAATACAACTATTACAACTGAAACATATACTATGCTACTAGGAGCCACCATAGATTACCAGTTCAAATTTGACCTCCACGTACTCCAGTGCATAAAGAAAACCCACCAAAAACTAGGCCTCATCTACCAAAAAAAAATAAAAATCCTAACAAGACTCTCACCTCTCCCTCACCCATGCCTACCTTCTACCTAGTCTCTTCTATAGCTCACAAATCCTTATTAATCTACAATCTTCACTCTTAACTAAACTTGAATCCACCAACAATAAAGTTGCCAGATTTGCTGCCAATAAAACCTCTAAATCTCATCACTGCCTTTCACTCAATACCTTAAACTGATTAGAATTACCACATCAACTGCTTCTGTCTCAACTGTTGATCATTCATTCCATCCTCTACAAGCCTTCCTTCTGCCCCAGTTTCTCCTCACTAGTCTCCCTCTATACTCCTCCCAGGACCCTCCGAAGCTCTGATCAAAATGTACTAGATATTTCCAAGCCAAAATGATCCACTGGACAAAATCTCTACAGTTACTATCCCTACCCCCCTGTCCTGGAACAAACTTCCCCTGTTTATTAGAAATATGAACCATCCACAAGAATTCAAAAATGCTCCCAATTAATTCCTAATAAACTCCTGGAGTTGCCACTGTAAGCATTCTCCTTGAACATCTTCACAGTATCTCCAACCTGCCTATCTTCTATCCCTAACACTGATAACACCTCTCTCTATACGTCAACACCTTAAAAATCCCCACTTCTCCTGCCTTATCTATCTCAACCTTTCTATTTAAACTTCTATACCTCTCTCTACTTCCTTAAACCTTGTCTCAAGCTTATATCACCCCTGACTACAACATCTATTTTGTTTTTAATTTCTCCAAGTTTTTTAGGTTTCTAATACCATGACAGGAATGGACCCCATTCCTAAGTCAAAGTACTATTAAAGTTCATGAAGTTAGTATTATTTCACTCTTTGATGTCAGCCAAAAGTGCTCTTCGCACCACCTGCAATGTGCCCAGTAGTGACTCCTTTAGCAATTCGTATGGGATTACATGGATTGGTAACATTTCTAAATACGAGTGTAAATTCTTTTTGATAAGATCCGTTGCTCCTACTACTATTGGAACTGTATGGGTCCAGTCAAACACTCCAGAACTCTTAAGTTAGGACAGGAAGAGCAAATTGATTTATAGCTTGGATTGGATCTTGTTCCTAGATGTCAGTGCTGTTTTCAGGATTAATTAAAGTCTTCTAAAGTACTCCTTACTGAGTTTTATTTGCATTTGTTCATGTTTTATTGCTAATCCTTCATCAGTTCCCAAGTATTTATACACTCCTTCTTGCTCAAGTTCTTTTATATCACATTCCTGTCCCAAACTGATGTTTTCCTGGTGCTGCAGTTTTCCTTTTTTAAAGGTTGCTTTTGCACATTTATCAACACAAAATGACATTCTAATATCTGGAAAGGTTTTGACAACCCGTGCTTTCAGTTCCTCATCTGATGAGCTATGCAGTTTTAAATCATCGACAAAGAGAAGATAAGTCATTAGACTTTGTTGTTTTCTAGGAGGAAAATTGTAGCCATGGCCTAAACTGTTACATAAACAGCTTAATGGATTAATGGCAAGGCAGAATAGCAACAGTGACAGAGAGTCACCCTGGAATATCCCCCTTTGAATTTTTATCCCTGGGATAATAATCTATCCTTTATCATGGCTTAATTGCAAAGTGGTCTGCCACTGTTTCATGGTTACTGTAATGTAGTCAATCAGTGTTGGGTGTATCTTATACATTTTAAGCACTCTTTTATCCATGAATGTGGGATACTATCAAATGCTTTTTTGTAGTCAAGCCATGCCATACTTAAATTCTTCCCCTTCTTACAGTTTTCCACTATAACTTTAACAACAAATGATCCTTTGTTCCATATGACTTTCTTTTATTGCCCTTTTGTTCTACTGCCATAATTGAGTTTTTATCTAGATGACTAAAAACTCTATCAGCGTCAATTCCTGTGTATAGTTTATACGTCGTTGGAAGACAAGTTATTGGTCTATAATTTTTAGGGTAGCTTGCAGGTTCACTCTTACGTAAGAACATTGTTTTTCCTGTTGTTAAGCAGTGTGGTGTGTGTTCGGGGTGCGCATGTAAATAGTTCTTACTCATGGCTAAATCCTCATGCAAAGAAGTTAATACTTTAAGCCGAAAGTTAGGTACTGCATCTGGGCCTGGGGTTTTCCAGTTAGAGGCTTTTCTCAACTTTGTTTCAGTCTCTCTGGCTATTTCATTCCATTTCATATCCTGTACCTTTAAACTTCTTATTCTTTCTTTTATTTCTTCTATCCATTTAGCATCTTATGTTCCACAGGATCTTCATAGATACTTCTCCAAAATGTATCTACTTCCTCTTTTTTTGGCGGTCTTTCAATTCCTTTTACATTATTTCCCAATTCTCTATAAAACTTTTTGGGGTCATCAATAAATTGCTTATTTTTTACTTTTCTCTTATATTTATATTCATATCTTCTAAGTCTTTCCGCCTGTTTTGAAATTTTTAGTTTATCTCCAATTGTGCATAATAGATCCTGGTCTGTTCTGATACTGCACATTGCTTTTATCACGTCTATCTTGCTTAGTATTTTTGTTGATCTATTCCCTCTTCTATAATCTACTAACAGTGACACTTCTTGTCTTAGCTGCTTTATAGTTTTCTCTTTACGATATTTCACTGATATTATTCGCTTTCTCCCCCTCTTTTCCCTCGCTACCATGTGTTCCTGTAGTAGAACTTTATTAGTTATTAATTTAGAAGCACAATAAATATTCTGTTTACTTATGTTATATCGCATGGATCTCTATGGACAGTCCTAATTACTGTGTTCATTTGTTTTATCAAGCTTCTGATATTTGGGGTTTTATTAACCTTCTGCAGTCTATTTCTCTCATTGATCTTGATATATCTGTCTTTCGTCTATTAAATCAAGCAACTCTTCTCTTAACTCATTTTCTTCCACACTGAGAGCACATCCCTTGTTTTCCATTTCCTGCGGGCATTCTGTAGAAATTTCTATAACATTTTCATCCTGTGTCATCTGTTGTTCTGTCATATGGGAACTCACTGGCCTATCACTCCTCAACATTGACCGCATCAGAGTTTCCTGTTCCTTTCCTTACTGTCTAGCTTCAAATGAACATTTATACTGGTTTCCTGTGGAAGGCTCCAAAATATCTTGATATGGCATCTGACCAATTGCTTCCCATCCCACTGGTTTCCTCTTAATGTGGATATCCATTGCTCTATTCTGTTGTGGTGCTTTCTGTATTCAATTTACTACACTTAATCCTTTTCTTTGCAATTGTTCCATAACCTCAATTTCTATTTCTTTGACTTCTCCATTACTAATCTCTTTTTCTACTTTTCCTCTTAGTCTTCTTATTTTTTTGTATTGTAAAGTTTTCCATATCCGGATTCTTTTCCCTATATTTTTCTTCAAATATCTTTGGTGCTGCTCTTTTTACATTGGTAAGTTTTGCTTTCTACTTTGCATAAGTATTACACCATTTTCCTTTCCCCTGTCCATATTTCTTCTTCACATGTCTCCTGATAATCTTGCTTTTCCTTATTCTGGGGACTCGCTCCATCATACTGTGATGCAATTTGTTTTAGACCTTCTACATTAAATCCTTTACTTTGCAGGCACTCCATAACTTCAACTTCTGTTTCTTTAACTTCTGCTTTACTAATCATCTTTTCTACATTACATCTTTGTGCTATTAATCTTTTTCTTGTGAAATTTTCCATATCTGGATGCCTTTGCCTGTATTTCTGTTCGAATATCTTTGAAACTGCCTTCCCTATATTAGTTAACTTGGCTTTCTCCTTTGCATAAATATTGCACCATATCAAATATCTCTTTCTTTCCCATGTCCATATTTTTTTTTATATTTTTCAAATATTTCTAGGTTTTGTTATTTATATTGTTCAAACAGATCAAAATTTCTTGATCTATATACTGTTTTTCAAAAAGCTGTTGTATTAATGAACGCAAATATTTATTTGCAGCTTCTGACAGTTTTTCCTGCAGAAGTATTTTTCTTTCCTTTAATTTCTGTCTTAATCATTTTGTATATCTTGTGTCTGCAATTTTTGGGCTTTTTACATAATAGTAACAATAACAAGGAAACAAGCAGGTACTCAGCAACAAACTGCTCAGGATAACGTACAAATCCACAAAAAAAGCCACAAACCTGTGCAGAAACACAGCAATAAAACAAAAACTTAAGCTGTAGAGGCACAATGTAATATGGAACTCAGTTTAATAAAATGTAAGCACTTTCACACTTAAAGTGCTTCATCAGACAGTTTCACAATTAAAGTGTAATAGTAACAATACATAATTTCTTTCTTGTCCACAATAGTCCACTTTATCGTCTTTATGGCTCTTCTTTGGCCAATCAATTTTTGTCATTTTTATGGACTGCTTCTTCCTTCTAAAACAAGGGGGGGCATCTTCCCCCTGACCCTGGCCTGGCCCCATTGTAGTAATGTTTCTTTATTTTGAGGATTCTACACTGTCATTTTTTCCAGTCCTGGCACCAGTGCGCCTACCAGGATTGGGCAGTTTTTTATCCTGGGTCTTGTTCACTCAGCTATCTTTTTTATTTTTGATTTACTTCTGTCCATGATATATGCTATATAAATACAGTCTATATGTCAATGTCGCCTTGGTGAGATTTTGTGAAAAACAGGGTCCACCTCACGAAGGTACTCACCAAGACTTGAGGATGAATTCAGTTTCAGCACTACTACTCTCCTTTGCTTGCTGACTTTTCCTCTCTCCATCAGGTCCCCATCTATTTCCTCTAAGAATCCCTACATGATACTTAATTACTTCTACAGAATCTGATAACCTACTGTTTTATTAAGCTCAGGTCACTGCCACAGCAAACTAACCTGCTACTTTACTTTCTATTTTTTGATTTCTCCAAGTCTTTTGGGTTTCTAATAGCATGATGGGAATGGACCCCATTCTTATGAAAAGTACGATTAAAGTTCATGAAATTAGCATTGTTTCAGCCTTTGCTGTCACCCAAGAGTGCTCTTTGCAGCACCTGCAGTGTGCCCAGTAATGACTCCTGCAATTCATATGGGGTTATATGTATTGGTAACATATCTGAATACGATTATAGATTCTTTTTTATATGACCTGTTCCTCCTATTACTATTGGAACTGTCTGGGTATCTTTCTTCCACATTGCTCTCATTTCTGCCTGCAAATCCTGATATTTTATGACTTTGTGTCTCTCTGTGTGCAGGACACTGTAGTCACTGTGTGTGGTGACTTCAATGATCAATGCTACTTTTGTATTCTTTTCTTGGACCACTATATCTGGTTTTCTAGCATCTATCCTTTGAACTGTTGATAATGGGTGATCCCATGTGATGTAGACTTCTTCATTTTCTGTGATGGTTTGTGGCTCATTCTTCCAGTGTTCTTCAGTCACTTCAGTATCATAATGTTTGCAAAATCACCAGGGCAACCGTATTGCCACATTATTATGCCTTTCAGTATACAGTCCTTCTGCCATTAGTATGTCACAATTAGCAAAGAGGTGTGCAACTGTTTCCAATTCTGTTTTATAAAACCTACATTTGTCTGTTTCTCCCACATGTTCAGTGGACTTTGTAAACCAATGTGTACATAGCCCATTATCTTGGACTGCCAATATTAACCTTTCATCTCTTGGTTTTCAATTCACCTCTCCTTAACCATTTTTGCGTTTGATCCTGATCAACATGAGGTTCTTCCAGAAGTTTTCTATACTTGCAACTATATTTATGCATTTTCCACATTTCTTGCCTCCTCATCTGGTCCTTCACCTTATATTCTTTCTTTTGTTTTTTAGCACATTCAGTTGCTGCCTGATTTGTATTTACTTCTGGTTTGATTTTCATTCCTGCTTGATGCCGATATGCTTCTGCCAGATTAAGCAGAGAAGTCATTTTACATTTATTCTCCTCATATTTTAAAACATTCACTATGTTTGGGTCTTGTGAGGTCAGCAGATATGTGTGCAGTCCCAGAATTGCAGATCTATACATTTAATCAATTTCAAGGAGGCCCATCCCTCCTTTGGAATGGGAACATTTTGGTGAGCATGAAGCATCCTTCTTGTTTTCCTGTTTAATCTATCCAACATGTTTGGGGCCAGTCAATCACTCCAAAATTGTAAGTTAGGACAGGAAGAGCAAATTGGTTTATAGCTTGAATGATGTTCCTAGATGTCAACGCTGTTTTCAGGATTAATTTAAGTCTTCTAAAGTATCCCTTACTAAGTTTTATTCGCATTTGTTCATGTTTTATTGTTGATCCTTCTTCATTTCCCAAATACTTACACATTCCCCCTTGCTCAAGTTCTTTTATATCACATTCTTGTCCCAAACTGATATTTTCTTGGTGCTGCAGTTTTCCTGCTTTAAATGTTGCTTTTGTACATTTATCAAGACCACATGACATTCTTATATCATCTTAAAAGGTTTTGACATCTTGGAGTTGTGCTTTCAGTTCCTCATTTGATGAGCTGTACAGTTTTAAATCATTGACAAAGAGAAGATGAGAAGTCTTTACACTTTGTTGTTTTCTAGGCATCAAATTATAGCCATGGCCTAAGCTGTTAAGTAGACAGCTTAATGGGTTAAGGGTGAGACAGAATAGCAGCATTGACAAAGAGTCACCCTGGAATATCCCCCTTTGAATTTTTATGCCTGGGAAAATAATTTGCTCTTTATCATGGCTTAATTGCAAAGTGGTCTGCCACTGTCTAATGTTTACTTTAATGTATTTGATCAGTATAGGTTATATCTTAAACATTTCTAAGCACTCTTTTATCAATGTATGTGGGATACAATTAAGCACTCTTGTATCCATGGATATGGGATACTATCAGACACTTTTTTGTAGTAAATCCAGGCCATACTTAAATTCTTCCCCTTTTTACAGTTCTCCACTATGACTTTACCAACAAATGATCCTTTGTTCCCTATGACTTTCTTTTATTGCCCTTTTGTTCTACTGCCATAGTTGAGTTTTCTTCTAAATGACTATAAACTTTGTCGGCATCAATTCCAGTGTATAGTTTATACATCATCTGAACGCAAGTTATTGGTCTATAATTTTTTGGGTAGCTTGCAGGTTCAACTAGTAACCACAAGCCACATGAACACGTAGCAGCAAAGCACTTATACCAACTCGAAAATGCAAGTCCACTGTTTGGAACAATAAAGGTTGTCCTCCAATACCACAGTACTATAGAAAGGCGAACTCTTACAAAGTAGAACCAAAGCTCTTTTTTTCCATATAAAATACACAGATTGAGTGCGCTTTCATCTCGTATCACGAGACTTCACCAGAATCTTTTTTCCTGTAATATCTCGACACACCAGTTTTTCTTGGTTTGCAATCTTGGCATCACTTCCTTATTTCATTATCTATTGCAATATTTTGGTACTTTTCTGTTGAAGTCAACACAGATGCAGGGGAGAAACAGTTATCCCTGCTTAGTACAGCACGAATACCTACACTACCCTCCCTTTTTTCCCCTCTTAACAGTCGTTCTGTAACAGTAGCTTGCAGGTTCACTCTTAAGAAGGAGTATTGTTTTTCCTGTTGTTAGCTAGGTTGGTGTCTGTTTGTGGTGTGCATATAAATAGTTCTTACTTATGGCTAAATCTTCGTGCAAAGATGTTAATACTTTTAACCAGAAGTTAGGTACTGCATCTGGGCCTGGGGTTTTCCAGTCAGAGGCTTTTCTTAGCTTATAATCTCTCTGGCTGTTACTACATCCCATTTCATATCATGTACCTTTAAGCTTCTTTTTCTTTCTTTTACATCTCCTATCCAGTTACCATCTTTATGTTCCACAGGCTCTTCATATATACTTTTTCCAAAAATATATTGCTTTTTTTTTGGTGGTCTTTCAATTGCTTTTATTTTGTTTCCCAATTCTCTATAAAACTTTTTTTGGGTCATCAGTAAATTGCTTATTTTGTATTTTTCCATTATACTCATCTGTGTATCTTCTAAGTTTTTCCACCTGTGCTGATATTTTTAGTTTATTATTTGCAACAGTGCAAGCTAGATCCTGATCTGTTCTAATACTTCGCATTGCTTTTATTACGTCTATCTTTCTAAGTATTTTGTTGATCTGTTCCCTCTTCTATACTCTTTTAACACTGACACTACTTGTCTTAATTGCTTTATACCACTGTTTCCTGTTCCTTCTCTTGCCGTCCAGCATCAAGTTAAAGTTTATACTGGTTTCCTATGGAAGACTCCAAAATATCTTCATATGGCACCTGATCAATTCTTTCTAATTCGACTGGTTTCCCCTTAATGTGGATGTCCATTGCTCTATCCTGTTGTGGTGCTTTCTGAATTAGATTTTAATACTGAATCCTTCACTTCACAGGTACTCCATAACCTCAGTTTCTATTTCTTTAACTTTCCCATTACTAATCTCCTTTTCTACTTTTCCTCTTTGTCTTCTTATTTTTTGTGTTGTAAAGTTTTCCATGTCCAGATTCCTTTGCCTGTATTTCTCTTCAAATATCTTTACTTTCTGTCTCTATGGTATCAAAAATGTTACCAAAGAACCAGATGACAAAGACGTTGTATTTTACTCAGGACATTGCCTCTACATACAAAGATTCTTCTAAATCAACTATCAGTTTTACTGTTGTACATATGAATGCTTCCTGTAAATATCATTGACAAACTTCATTTGATACAATCTGTGTATTTAATTGTACTAACTGATCATCTGTCTAACCTTGAAGCATGATGTGTAACCTTATGATACAACTCTGAGTTTCTCTTGTTAATGGGCTGTTACTCTCTATATTTGTTACTGTGTTAAATTACACTAATTATGTATATGTTTGTGGAGCTTTTCTCCCCAGGTCTCTGCTGAAAAAGGACACTAGCTCAATCAGACTATCCCAGTCAACAAATGTCAAATAAATAAACAAATAAACAAACAAACAAATAAATAAATAATTTTTCACTCCCTTAAACAATTCTTGGCAGAGGTCAACCAGTTAACAGGTTGGAAAACCCCTCCTAATACTCTCTGTTCATCCTCTTCCCTGTCATCCGCAGACTTTAATACTCACTTCTCCACCTTCCTCTCCATCAGCTCACTTACTTCACACCCTCAGTCAACCTCTCCCTCACTCCATTATACTCCCCTCTTAGACTTTAAAAAGATCACAACCAAAGATATTATATACTTCTCCTTGAAAACCTAAAACTTGACTCACCTGCAGGAACAGACACCCTCTCCCTCTGGTTTATATTCCAATGTGGGGGAGCACATTGCTAATCCTCTGCTACATATCTTTAACCTTTGCTTAACTGAAAACTGTATGGTCAATATATGGAAAAAAGCAAAATCATACCTCTCCACACAAAAAAAAACTCCAACTTACCCGACGATTGCCACCCAATCTCCATCCTCCCTGCCCTTGGGAAAATCTTAGAAAAACTGGTTTGTAGTCAACTCTCAAATTACACAAGTCAGTACTCCTTTCTCTCTTATAAGCACTATGGTTTCTGGTCTGGCCTCAGCACTTCCACTGTACTTTGGATCTTCACTGATCACACCCTTTTAGTTAATGAAAATATTTCCTTTCCTTATCACCTCCATATTTATGGATCTTACCAGAGCCTCTGACCTGGTTAATCAGCCAATTATAATTAAACACCTCACTGACATTGGGATTAGCCCTGACTCTCTGCCCTGATTTCTAACTTACAAGTCCAATTGAAATTTCTCATTACATTTTAACAACAGTACATCAGCCACCATGTCCTTACTTAAAGGAGACCCTCAAGGCTCCATACTGGCCCCTTATCTTTTCTCCATTTTTATAAAAAAAACTTACACTCAACATCCCCAACTCACAGTCTTACTGTATGCTGATGACTTGGTTATCTTCTACTCCAGCTATACAACCTACTCAGTTCAACATGATCTGCAAAAAAATTCCTGTTTTTCATTAACTGTCTCAATAGCAAAAAAAAAAAAAAAATATATATATATATATATATATATATATATATATATATTAGTTAACTCTTCAAAAACAAAAAATGATGCTCTTCGGAACCTCCGCCAAAGGGCAGAAGTACTCTATCTTCTTATTCTTGATCACATTAACAATGCCATTGAGTATGTTAATACCTTTAGATACCTATGAATCTGGCTTGATCCCTCACTTAACTCCCACCAACCATGAAAATGCTTGGAAAAAATTAACTCCCTACTGTTCTGGGTCAATGAAATCTCCTCTTTCCTCTCCCACTCATTAAGAAACGCCATTGGCAAAATAATTTTTCTAGCCCAATTTGAGTACTGCCTCCCTCTTGTAGGATCTGCCTCCAAAAAAAACTCCATCATCATCCAAAGAATCTCTTACTCCATCTGCCACTTTATTACCCTTTCCCTAAAGTGTGAACATTGCTGTCTTACACAAGCCAAAGCCAAGTGACTGCCATTTCAACAATGAGCTAATCTACTCTTTGGCTCCCAACTTTTCTGGCTTCTGAAAGAAAACTCCTGCCCTTCTCTTTCCTCTGGTTTACTTAGACAGGCTTTTCCATGTGACCATAAATCTCATAGCCACTCAGGACCACACTTGCAAGCACCTAAAACCATGCTTCAGTGCTCTAACCAATTCCTTTTCACCCTTGGACTCATGTTCTGTAGAGATCTTCCCTCAAATGTTAAAAACTACTCCTCTTTTCTGGCTCAGCTTAAGGAACGACTCACAGCACAAGCTGCTTGTAGATGCCCTGCTTTAGGTCACATAACCTAGCCGCCCTAATCTCGGATACATACTGCTTATCATTTTCACTGTAGTAACTCTTCTCTTAACACTTAACGTGTTTCTTCTGTAACTGATATAAATATTGTACATAGTGGCTTCTGTTCATTATCTTCTTAAATATTTTTTTTCTATTGTATATTTACTATTGATTTGTTGTTAACATACTCTTTTATTGTGTAAATTTTTTTCATTTTTTTCACTTGATGTGTGTTCACATTTTGGGCTGAGAATGAAATTGGTCCAACACAGTCAGTGCTTTACTCCAGCTAACTAACTAACTAACTAACTAACTAACTAACTAACTAACTAACTAACTAACTAACTAACTAACTAACTAACTAACTACCCCCCCACACACACACACATTTGCATCACTGCAATGTAGAATACTTTTCAACTTCTTGGCTGGCAAGAGGACAGTCAAGTTGGCTCCTACATGCCATTACTGGTAGGCCTGCCCTGTGGTGTATTGTTTTGATATCCAGTGTTTCATCAGGTTAGCAAAATAGCTAAAGTAAAATCAACTGGTTCATCATCTAACCAGATCATAAGCTTCCCATATCACCAAGCACAGCACGGGCAGTACTTCAGGCTGGCATTGATAGTTACTTAAAGATTGATTCTGAAGGCATGGAAATAAAACATCATAAAAGGGTTTTCTTTTAGCTTGTTGGTGCCACTACTTTCTAAAGTTATCCCATTATGAGGAAATTTGGGAAGAGCTGCTAGGCGGAGAGGAATGAAATTCTACAGGTAATAAGTTATGTTCTGTGGTTAAACGTACCATTGTCACTACACTGAATAAGTTCACTAATGAAAATAAAAAGTAGTCTTTGAGTTCTGTAGCAATTTACAGCACAGGTAACAGAGTACCAGTGATGATCCCACCTTGGTGTCAGAATAAGGAACAGATAGCTTCAAGTTAAAGGCCTTTGGCAGGGTGGGTACATTTCTGCTGCTTATAACAGCAGAGGATGGTTGTAGATGATCATTGGTCATAGCCAGTGCTTTAACAAAGTTTGTTACCTGACTACCTTGCATCCTACCCTGGCAACTTGTCAGCTCACAGTACGCTGTATGTCACCACATGCCCGGATCTAATATACCCACTGGCCACAAGGGGCTTTCAGTACTGAAAACATTATACCTAGTGTTCTTTCGAAATATACATTCCTGTTTGTGTTGCTGCTGCTGGGTATCTTATTCTTATGAATTATACGCAAATGCTAGTCTAGCAAAAACTCCCTTCTCATTGAGAACAACTTTAGTTTATGTGAATTCTGGAGTATAGATGAATTAGCTAAATTAATCATTATGTATTATAAGGTGAATATTCCCACTCTAGGAAAGGTACTTACCTTGTATAAGTGAATATTGTCGTAATCCTGAGAAAAATGTAAATCCTGTATTGAGGCATACTATAAAGTGGTGATGACAGTCAACTTTTGTATTTTTTATGTTCATTTTCCCTCTCTGCCTAACAACTATCAATCCCTCTTCCCATAGGTCATGAGTCTATTTGTTCTCAATGCATGCAGCCCTATCTGTACCAAGTGAAAGCTCAGGAAAAAAAGGTTGGAGTATAGGGAGCCACACAGGAATTTATTCCCCTTCCTACAGTTAAGCGTCTGCTTACTATCAAGGGAAGGTGTCTCTGTCCCAGTAGTCTGAAGGTCTGGTTCACCTCTTATAATGTGACTGTCCTTGTTTCACTATATACCCTTGTCCATTTTAGTCACTAATTGCACCTTGTGATGGTTGATTTGAGTGCACATGTCACTACAAGTGCCCCAGTGCTCCTCCCTGTGCATGTATGTTCCCACACATCCAGAGTGAGAACTACCACCACTGGCTTGGGAGCATCAGCCCTCATGTCTCTAGTTTTGACTGCAGTCTCATTGCCATACATGCCTCTCCTTGGTGTCAGTAGGCAGATGACCACACCAACAGTCCTTTACTCTCGGATGGGTGAGCCAGCATCAGCCACTCACTAGCACTCCCTTCCTGGATCCTCCAGTACGCCGCTGCTACCCAAACTCAGATAATCTCGGTCATGGTCAAGGCTCCATACCTCCAGGCCATATGGCTGGGCAACATTATATTGTTTTTGTTTATCAACACTAAACTGGTGAGCTTGGAGAGAATTTACATATTATTCCCCAAGGGACAAAAAAATGGGCTAGGCTACGGAAAAATTACATGCGTATTTAACTGAACGTTTTGATACAGATTCAGTAACTATTTCAGATCGTGTGTCAGTAATAACTAAAATAAAAATGCAGGATAATGAAAACAAAGAGATGCTGGTGCCCCTCCCCCTGTCTGTTAAACAGAGAGGAATTTAAGGAGTGGGTAGTGGAAATTATTCAGGAGTTACTAGGAAATACAGACATTTTTTCAGTATGTATACCTAGAGGGTGGGGTAAAATAAAAGTGGAATTTAAAAATGGGGTAGAAATAAAAGAAAGAGAGATATGGTTAAGATGTAACAATTATTTAAAGGGACTAACAAAGGTTAGAGTATTCCAGAATAAGGGGAATCTCACAAAACATGAGGAGGCACAACTGCAGAGTGCTAGCGAGAAAATAAGGGACTATCTTGATAATATGCATGAGTTTGAAAAGATTGCCATTAAACAACTGTTTTTGGATAATTCCACAAAAGCTTTTAGCAAAATGGCTCAGGCAAAACAAAGTAGAAGGGGTTTTCACCAACCTTAGGGAGCCTATAACTAGGAAAATAAACAGAAATGCTGTAGAGGTATTAGAAGTATTTTAAACATTTTATGAAAATCTGTATAAAGCAGAGGAATGTGGAAATCAAGAAAGAGTACAAATGGCAATGTTTATGGATGAATTAAATATGCCGGGTTGATGATGCTCAATTACTAACAGTTAGGCTAGACGGAGATGAAATAAAAATTGTGATGTATACAGGAAGGTCTCCAGGAATAAATGATATTCCTCTGGAAGTTTGGAAGTAAGGAGGGAAGAAAGTGATAAAAATTAACAGTAATTTAAAAGAAAAAGAAACATCAACATACTGGAAGAAAACTGTGGTGGCTGTAATACTAAAGATGGTAAAGACGCTTTAGATCCAGCTTCATATAGGCCCATTTTGATTCTAACCCATGATTATAATGGCTAAAAGAATGGCAGCTGTGATGTCAAAATTGATAGATATGGATCAATATGTTTTATGGAAAGGAGGCAAACACTTCAAACATTAACAGAACAATGATGATCCAGAGGGAAGCAGAATGTAAGAAAATAGCACCGTTGTTGGTGGGACTTGAAGAGAAAGCATTCAACAGATTTTATGAACATGGCAATGAAGCACTTCCATTCCCAGATAAAATAATAAGGTTGATTAGGAAGATATATGAGGGATTAGAGGTGAAAACTAAAGTAAGTGTGTATGTGTGTGTGTGTGTGTGTGTGTGTGTGTGTGTGTGTGTGTGTGTGTGTGTGTGTGTGTGCGCGTTTTCCTCTATGATAAGTTCTGTTTGAACAGAGGAACCAGGCAGGGGTGTCCTCTTTCCCCTTTGTTATTTGTGTTATATTTAGAAACATTGTCAAAGAAAATAAGGGACTCAGAAATTCAAGGGTAATCAAGAAAAGTTGGCTCTATTTTCAGACGATATGATTTTGTACCTGATAAAAACACAAAAGGACATTTCAGTGTTGTGGAACATTCTGAGTTAGTTTTAAGATGTTCTTCATCTCACATTGCTGCAGTCCTTACTTATGGGTAGTCCACTGTCCTCGGTCGGCCCGAATACCAAAGTATTAGGCTGACGTCGGTCATGGGCGCCTAGATCTGACATCAGAGCATCAGGGTATAAAGGCGCATGACCGACGTCATATCCTCAGTCTTTTTTGCCGCATGGTCCGATGCAGAAGCAGCGTTGCAAGTGCCGTTCGGCGTTCTGAAATTTTTCGCTTTTGAGTTTCAGACCGATACCAAGTTGGGCTAAGTACCCGTGGGAATATTTTTGTTTTTCTTGCCTCAGTTACTTACGGATGTCAGAAAAAGTGAATAATTGTATTTCTTGTGGGAAACAGATACCGTGATAGGGATTACCACTTTCGCTTTGTATTCCTTGTTTGGGACCGGAGCACGACGTAGTCAGTTGTCGGTTTTGTGCTAGGTTTAATAAGCGCACTATAAAACGGAGGTTAGATTGCGCTAGGTTAGTCTTTGGCAAGAGGTGTAATTATAATATGCCGTTGGATGTTCCGACGCCTGCTTCTACTAAGAAGCGCAAAGACAAATCTTTAAAGCCTAGGCAGGATGATTCGTCCGTTTCAGACGCCGGACCTTTAGAAGCTACAGCTGAACAGGTGGAACCAGCTGAAGTTTCTGTTGAGTCCCAGGGGGGGAAACTTTGATTTTACAGGATGTGGCCTCTCAGGAGGCAGGTCAGGCGGAAGGGGCCTCTCAGGTTACTATTCTCCCTTCTATGCCTAAGGTGGTTAGGCCTTCTGCTACTGTTTCTAAGGCTCCTTCTAAGGGCAGGTCTGTCTTGCCTTCCTCTGGTGTCAGTTCTGGTTCTTCAGGGTCTGTGCCTAAAAAGCACATGCTTAAAATGGCAGAGGATTTGATTACTTTAATTAGAGGTTCTATTCCCCCTCCTGATAAAAGGCCCAGGATGGAGCCAGAGTTGGAAAGTTAGGAGCAGGCCTCAGATGATTCAGAGTCTTCTGCTGAAGACATTCAAGATTTCCCTCCTTATTCTGATTCTGATGCAGAGGATTACACTCCTTCTGCTTCTCCTGCAGAGGATTTTTCATTTTCAGAAACTCTGCATTCCATGAGGGAGCATTTTCAGTGGGAGGGACAGGATTACTCTGATTCACGGAAGAGACTTAGGGAGTTCTTGTTTTTACCACAGCATAGACCCTTAGCTATACCTCCGGTTTTGGATGTTGTTTCAGATGTTTTTTCGGAAGCTTCCCTTAACCCAGATTCTGTGCCTCCTGCCCCAGTGAAACCGGACAGGTATTACAGGGTGCCTGAGGCTCATAAATATCTGTATAAGAGTCCTAGGGCGGACCCAGAAACTATTAGTCAGGGGCCTAAGGGTGTTAGAGCCTCTGTTGTTAAGAATCCGGTTCCTCTGGATAAGGAAGCTAGAGCTTTGGATAGATGGGGTAAGAAGGTGTATACCTCTTCTACTTTAGCAATGAGAGCTTTGAACTGCCAGTTTCATATGTTGAAGTATCAGAATTTCCTCCTTTCTCAGCTAAGGTCTAAAGTGGATGCTTTGGCAGAGGGCATAGAGTGTAAAGAATTGCAGGATTTAGTGCATGTTTCTGAACAGGTGGGTAAGCACTCTTTGCAATGTGGTTTTGATGCTTTACAGGCTTCTTCTAGGGTGGCTGCCACTGGTTCAGTTATTCGTGACGCCTGGCTTAAGGATCAGAATTTGTCTGAGCATGTTAAGTCTAGAATTCTGGATGCCCCTTTACAGTCTGAAGTTTTGTTTGGTCCTCCTGTGGAGTCTGTCTTAAAGAAAATGGAAGACAAGGCTAAGTCTATGCAGACTGTTAAAGATTTTTTGCAGGTACAACCTCCAAAGTTTAGTAGAAATTGGCCTACTAAGGGGTGGACGTACCCTTCTTCTGATTCTTAGTCTAGGGGTAGATCTAGGCGTGGTAGGGGCAGAGCTCAGAGTACTTTCAGGCCGAGACAATGGAGTTCGCCTGCTCAATCTGCTGGTGAGGGCAGAGGCCAGTCCTTTCGTAAACAGGCCCAATGACCTACATTTTCAGCTGCCAGATTCTTCTTGCCTGGCAGCTCCTTTGGGAGGAAAGTTGGCTCTTTTCAAGCAAAACTGGCATTTAGTCACCCAGGACAAATGGGTATTGGACATTATAAACCGAGGTTACAAGTTCTATTTCCATACCATGCCTCCTTTCAAAGGCATGCCAGACGTCCCTCCTTGGCAAAGGATAGAGGCTCGCAGACAAATTTCTTTACTTCTTCAAATAGGAGCGATACAGCCAGTTCCTCTGTCAGAAGTGGGCCTAGGATTTTATTCTCGCCTGTTTCTAGTTCCAAAGAAAGGGAACACGTGGAGACCAATTTTGGATTTATCTATCCTCAACACTTACCTGACATTCCAAAGTTCAAGATGCTGACTTTACAACAACTTTTACCTCTGTTGGGAAAAGATCACTGGATGGTTACTCTGGACCTCAAAGAGGCTTACCTTCATGTTCCTATCAGGCCCAGTTGCAGGAGGTACCTGCGTTTTGGGCTGGAAATTTACATTATCAGTTCTCTGCATTGCCCTTTGGCTTATCTACTGCCCAGAGTGTTCACAAAGGTTCTGGCTCCAGTGATAGCATTTTCAGACTAAGAGGAATACAGATTTATCCTTATTTGGACGATTGCCTGATTATTGCACAAGAAAAGGACGAACTTCTTCATCATCTACAGTATGTGATGGCAGTGTTAAGATGCCTGGGGTATTCTGTGAACGAAACAAAGTCCAGTCTAGTACCCTCTCAGGACATGTGCTTTCTGGGTGTGAGACTGAATACAGCTTCCCAGATGGCCTTTTTGACCCCGGACAAACAAAGAAGTCTTTCTCTTTATTTCCATCAAATGTCTCTACGGTCCAGGCTGACTGCAAGGACAGTCCTTCAAGCCTTGGGGTTCATGGCCTCTTGTATTCTGGTGCTTCCCAATGCCAAATTGCATATGAGGAAGCTTCAATGGTATCTCAAAAATGTATGGACACAGCACTGCCAAGATCTAGACACTGTCATTCAGATAATACCTTGCATTCGGAAGGAGTTTTTATGGTGGGCTCAGGAATGTCACATAAACAAGGGACTCTCTGTGACCCGGCCAGAGACGAGTCAGATTCTAACGACAGATGCCTCGGACAAGGCTTGGGGAGCACACCTCAATGGAAAATGGGTGCAAAACACGTGGCCTGTCAAACTCCAACATTTGCATATCAACTTCAAGGAAATGTTAGCAGTCCAGTTTGCATTGATGGCTTTCAAAGATTTACTTCACCCAGGGCAGGTGTTGATTCAAACAGACAACACTACTGTCATGTGGTACATCAACAAGCAGGGGAAACCCATTCTTACCTCTTTGCAGGCAAGCGATGATTCTGTGGGAAACTGCTCTCAATCTACACCTCAATCTTCAGGCAAGGTTTCTACCAGGAGCACAGAACTCCTTAGCAGATGTATTGAGCAGACAAATAGTGGGTCCTCACGAGTGGAAATTGGATCCTCATGTATTTCAACAGTTGACAGTGTTATGGGGAACTCCAGACATAGATCTGTTCGCTTCTCCACTAAATTATCAGTTGCCAAAGTTTTGCACAAAAATGTTTCATCACACAGCTTGGAAGGTGGACGCTCTATCATTCAGTTGGAACAATCTGCATGTATATGCCTTTCCACCTCTGCCTCTTCTTCCCAAGGTACTCTTGAAGGCCAGACAAGACAAGCCAACCATGATTTTGATAGCACCGATTGACCTCGACAACACTGGTACCCACTACTGAGGAGCTTAGTACGAGAACCTCCATGGCCTCTGCCTTTGATTCCGCACCTTTTGTCACAAGAGGACAGTCACTTCCTCAATGTCAAGATTCAGTCTCTACATCTAACAGCCTGGCATATTCTGTTTTAGACTCTGGAGGGTCTCAGCTTCCACAAGTTTTGAATGTTATTTTGGAGGCCAGGAGGCTTTCAATCTAAACTCCTTTTTCATTTGAGAACAAATTTAGTTTATGTGAATTCTGGAGTATAGACGAATTAGCTAAATTAATCATTATGTATTATAAGATGTAACATTCCCACTTGTTTGTTTGCCACCTCTATAAATGAGACTCTAGGAAATGTACTTACCTTGTATAAGTGAATATTGTCATAATCCTGAGAAAAATGTAAATTAGGTATCGAGGCATACTATGAAGTGGTGATGACAGTCAACTTTTGTATTTTTTATGTTCATTTTCCCTCTCTGCCTAACAACTATCAATCCCCTCTTCCCATAGGTCATGAGTCTATTTGTTCTCAATGCATGCAGCCCTATCTGTACCAAGTGAAAGCTCAGGAAAAAAGGTTGGAGTATAGGGAGCCACACAGGAATTTATTCCCCTTCCTACAGTTAAGTGTCTGCTTACTATCAAGGGAAGGTGTCTCTGTCCCAGTAGTCTGAAGGTCTGGTTCACCTCTCATAATGTGACTGTCCTTGTTTCACTATATACCCTTGTCCATTTTAGTCCCTAACTGCACCTTGTGATGGTTGATTTGAGTGCACATGTCACTACAAGTGCCCCAGTGCTCCTCTTTGTGCATGTATGTTCCCACACATCCAGAGTGAGAGCTACCACCACTTGCTTGGGAGCATCAGCCCTATGTCTCTAGTTTTGACTGCAGTCTCGTTGCCATACATGCCTCTCCTTGGTGTCAGTAGGCAGATGACCACACCATCAGTCCTTTTTTCTAGGATGGGTGAGCAAGCATCAGCCGCTCACTAGCACTAGCACATTTTCCTGGATCCTCCAGTACCCCGCTGCTGCCCAAACTCAGATCACCTCGGTCATAGCCAGGGCTCCATACCTCCAGGCCATATTGCTGGGCAACGTTATACAGTTTTTGTTTATCAACACTAAACTGGTGATCTTGGAGAGAATTTACATATTATTCCCCAAGCGACAAAAAAGTGGGCTAGGCTAGGGAAAAATTACATGCGTATTTAATTGAACATTTTGATACACATCCAATAACTATTTCAAATCGTGTGTCAGTAATAACTAAAATAAAAATGCAGGATAATGAAAACAAAGATATACTGGTGCTTCCCCCATCTGTTAAACAGAGAGGAATTTAAGGAGTGGGTAGTTGAAAATTTTCAGGAGTTACTAGGAAATATAGAAATTTCTTCAGTATGTATACCTAGAGAGTGGGGTAAAATGAAAGTGGAATTTAAAAATGGGGTAGAAATAAAAGACAGAGAGATATGGTTAAGAAATAACAATTATTTAAAGGGACTAACAAAGGTTAGAGTATTCCAGAATAAGGGGAATCTCACAAAACATGAGGAGGCACAACTGCAGAGTGCTAGCGAGAAAATAAGGGACTATCTTGATAATAATCATGCATTTAGAAAGATTGCTATTAAACAACTGTTTTTTGATAATTCCACAAAAGCTTTTAGCAAAATGGCTCAGGCAAAACAAAGTAGAAAGGGTTGTCACCAAGCTTAGGGAACCTATAACTAGGAAAATAAACAGAAATGCTGTAGAGGTATTAGAAGTATTTTAAAAAAATTATGAAAATCTGTATAAAGCAGAGGAATGTGGAACTCAAGAAAGAGTACAAATGGCAATGTTTATGGATGAATTAAATATGTCGGGTTGATGAGGCTCAATTACTAACAGGCTAGACGGAGATGAAATAAAAATTGTGATGTATACAGGAAGGTCTCCAGGAATAAATGGTATTCCTCTGGAAGTTTGGAAGTAAGGAGGGAAGAAAGTGGTAAAAATTAACAGTAATTTAAAAGAAAAAGAAACATCAACATACTGGAAGAAAACTGTGGTGGCTGTAATACTAAAGATGGTAAAGACGCTTCAGATCCAGCTTCATATAGGCCCATTTTGATTCTAACCCATGATTATAATGGCTAAAAGAATGGCAGCTGTGATGTCAAAATTGATAGATATGGATCAATATGTTTTATGGAGAGGAGGCAAACACTTCAAACATTAACAGAACAGTGATCCAGAGGGAAGCAGAATGTAAGAAAATAGCACTGTTGTTGGTGGGACTTGACGAGAAAGTATTCAACAAATTTTATGAACATGGCAATGAAGTACATCCATTCCCAGATAAAATAATAAGGTTGATTAGGAAGATATATGAGGGATTAGAGGTGAAAAGTAAAGTAAGTGTGTGTGTGTGTGTGTGTGTGTGTGTGTGTGTGTGTGTGTGTGTGTGTGTGTGTGTGTGTGTGTGTGTTCCTCTATGATAAGTTCTGCTTGAACAGAGGAACCAGATAGGGATGTCCTCTTTCTCCTTTGTTATTTGTGTTATATTTAGAAACATTGTCAAAGAAAATAAGGGATTCAGAAATTCAAGGATAATCAAGAAAAATTGGCTTTATTTTCAGATGATATGATTTTGCACCTGATAAAACCACAAAAGGACATTTCAGTGTTGTGGAACATTCTGAGTCAGTTTTAATTTTTTTCAGGCTACAAAATTAGTTGTTGTTGTGTCTTTCGGCTTTTCCCGGTTAGGGGTCACCACAGCAGAACTCCAGTCCGCTAATGATTGGCAGTAGATTTTTACGTACCGAGTTGCCAGCTCTGATGCACAACCTTCAACGAAGGTATGCCCCATTCACACATGTCTCCACACAGAAGATGCTCTAGGTGAGAATCGAACAAGACAATGTCTAACTGTGAGGCGACAATGCTACCGCAGCACCACCACCGCAGTCTTTAGGCTACAAAATAAGTGAAGATTAAAAAAAGGCAATAGCAATATCTAAAACTATATATCCACATACGACTATTTATGGGACATTATAAAATGAAGTACTTAAGAGTATGGATTAAAAAGGATTCTCCGTTCAGCCACAGCATTCAAAAAATGAGCCAGATAGGTTCACAGACAAAGTTTAATAAAGAGTATTTAGTGCTTTCGCCAGAATGCAACAGAGACTTCATCAGAATACACACATAAAACAAATCCAAATGCTTTCAAAAAATTAAAACCAGTCAGGTGTCTGTAAGAGAACCAATAAAACCATTGTATCATTTTAAAGAAACAATGTATAAAATTTAATCAACACACACACAGGCTCATTACAATAAATGTAAACAAAAATACATCAGTAGTCCATTCAAACTTGTTAAAAACTGCATATTGTATTAAAAACTTAAATCAAGTGAAATAAGATCTAAGCTTTAACGGACTAATTATGGATACATTTTCATTAAGTCCTGGGCAATAACAAGCATTTAATCGAATCTGCCAGACCAGCTCTCTCTCCTCATTGAGCTCACTCCAACGAACCCTGTGGATTTTTAACAATTCTTTCTACACCAAAGAAAAGAACACAATGATTTGGATACTTAATAATGTGTTTATATGTAAAGAATTGTTGCTGTTCTTCCATCCTATGTCATACTGATGTTATAAATGTGATCTTTAAGTTTCCTTTCCATCTTGCCTACATAAAGCCCTAAGCACTGTTGACATTTCACTATATAAATTAAACCAGTGGAGTTGCAAGTACAATAAAAGGAACAACATACAAAATATTTGCTGATTTTGATCCTGTCCTGTTCCAAAATAAACTTACAGTAGGAACAGGACCCACATTTAAAAGTATTGTATTTTTTTCTACATTGCAGGACAAAAATTACTATTACCAATATCTAACAGATTTGTAATGGTCCTGCTTCTTCCGTACACTACTCGAGGCTTGTCCTCCACCTTATTTATTATATTGTCAAACAAACTGAAAATTCTCCAGTTCTTAAAAAATATTCTAATGGCAGAATAATCTGTCATAAAGATAGTAATAAAGGAGTTAGAATGAAAGGTATTATGAGTAGGTCAAGAATTCTTTGAAATGCCACAGTTTTCTTCAACATTAGATGTTCTAATGAGTGGGCAATATATCATTGACCAAATTGTTGGGGTATGCCCTGGACACAGACATCTTGGTCAAGATCTCATATTTTTTTTATAAAGAGATAATCTTTGGACACCATTCTTGCCAAATGTATAAATTGCTCTTTAACAATTCCTCCTTTCTGGTGAAAAGGTTGGCAACTGGGATAATGCAAAAGAGAGTTGGAATAAGTAGGTTTCCCATATATATATATATATATATATATATATATATATATATATATATATAAACTTTTTTTCCTAAATAGTCTTTCTTAATTTCTATATCCAAATAATCTTATCTGTTGCAAATGTGTGTGCAAACTTTAAAAAAAAAAGTTGTGGAATTAATGTATTTCATAAATTTGTCGAAATTGTCAATTGATTTATTCCATAAAATAAATTTGTCATATAAAAACAGGTGTATAATACCCTCAGACAACTATAGCTGTATTTAAGAATGAATTTCTTCTCTCACTGGATGATAATGATATTTGCAAATACAGGGGCACACACGGCCCCCATAGCAACTCCATCTGTTTGTAAAAAGTATTATTCCTCAAAAAAATATATAATTGTTCTTTAATACCAACTCTATCAATGATACCAATAAATTAATTTTACTGTTAGATAAGTCAGTACATTTGACTAAAACTTTGTGAAACCATTCTAGTGCAAAGTCGTGTAGAATAACATTAAATAAGTTGATAAAAATTACCTGTTAAAAAAACAACAATCATCTAAAAATGCAACCTCTCTAATTTTTGTAATAAGTCCCAAGAGTCTCTAAATTGATATACAAAACCTTCAAGCACATTCTTGAGACAAAGGACACCCCCTTTTCTAATAAATCCGCATGTTTGGACCTGATCACAAAGTCACTATAATTATATATTTTAAAGTCTCCTCTAAGATTAAGAACAATGGCAGGAGTGTCACTACAAGGTGCTTCAAGATTTTTGTCATTATCAGGGACCAAGTCTAGTGTCTCCCCCTTTCTGTTGTTGTTCCGTGGGTTCCTATTCCTCTTGCAGTTCAGTCCCTTAACTTGGCAATGGGGCAAGAACCCT
>NC_056744.1:1168241711-1168255249 GCF_019279795.1 Protopterus annectens
AGACAGGTAACTTGTAAATGGTTCATCTCCCAGGCCCATGCTTACATACCAAGGGTATCAGAACTAGTCAGAAATTTGGGATGCATGGCTAGCCTAAAAAGTCCCTTGCAGTTGTTAGCCTAGTAAACACCTATGAACCTGTGAAATTTCCAACTTCTAAGGCCCTTTGGAATGTAACTTTTATACATTCAATAAAATAGTTGTTTTCCATCTGCAATTACAATATTTGGAAAGCTTCCTTTCAAAACTAAACAAAGAAGGTCTTAAAGAACCATGTTCATTGTTGGAAATCCCAGTAGTAAGACTATCCATTCTTTTGTTAAGCCACAGGTCAATGTTGTTTCTTACTTCTTGGGTCTGGTCACCACTCAGATTGTGGATTACCATGGAAAAGTCCCTAATATCATATCGCTGTGCCAGATATTCCTGTTTTAAAAAATAGAGTCAGAAGGCAAATTCTCTCTGTTGTCAGCTCCTGTTGACTGTAATAAAGCTGAGTTTGCTGAAATAGCTGAAACCTGGTGGGTCACTTGCTGCAGTAAGTGAGTAAACAAGCCCATACTGTAAGCAAAATCTTTACTCATAACAGCAGGTGAGGCTGAACCAGGAGAAAGAATACCTGCTGAAGACATAGTGGAAACAAAAAAACTAATAACCAAACAAAAGGAACAAAACAGCTGAAAAACTCAAAATATCTCCGTTCAGCCACCATACTCAAAAAAAAAAAAGTGAGCCAAATAAGTTCATTGACAAAGTTTAATAAACAGTATTTAGCACTTTTGTCTGAATATAACAAAGCCTTCATCAGAATATACACAAAAACAAATCCAAATGCTTTTAAAAAGTCAAACCCAGTCAGGCGCCTCTAGGAGAACAAATAAAAAACATTATGGGCCGGATTCACGAAGGCTTGCACAGAGTGTAAGATGGCAGACAGGCAATATGTCTGCTGAGCGATTCAGCAATAGCTGGCAGGGACGTGCATGAGAGCTTCTAAAGCTACTCTTACATAGACAGTGTTATGGTATGCAAATTACCTCATTTGCTGCTGAAAGCTATGCAAACGAGGTAAATTTGCGATCCAGGAAACACTAACCTGTCCGTGTAAGAGTAGTGTTATCTGCAGAAATGTACTCCGTTGGTAATGGAGTACCATTCTGCAAATAGCTAAATGGAGCTATGACAGCTCCAAATAAAGGATGCATCTAGTTGAGGAAGCATGCCAATGGCCAAATATAAGGCCATTGGCATTTGCAAATGTTGTAAATCCTTAAAATACAAATTTTTTCCCCCATTCGCCGATGTTTAAGCATAGCGCAGCAGCGAGCAAACATGCTGCACTTTAAATAAAATGAAAATAAGCGAAAAATAGCCACAAATGTGCATTTTTACTAAAAACCTTGTTCTACCAAGCAGGTGAATGGCAGGCTGAAAACAACATGGCCACTGTGTAGTGGTTGCTAAGGGGGGAAGCTCAGTGTGAGAGATGTAATCAAGCATTAGCAGGCAATCCTATACAAATGAGGATAAGGATAGTGAATCCCAATTTTCCCCGGCATGTGAGCCATGTCCCTAGAGTGTAATTGTAGGAGTAGGGTAGTAGTAGAGTAGAAGATAGGTGACATCATGAGGGGCTATGTCTGAAAGACTGTAAGGTGATTGGAGCACAGTGGCTTGTGTTTGCCCTGAGTTGCTCAGGATTGCAAGAGGCATGTGTACAGTGCTACTAGCTGAAAACAAGAAACCAAAGGTGTACGCCGTGGATATATCTGAAATTACTTGCAAACGGGCACACAGCATGTGCACAGGGGTGCGCTTGTTTGCATGCCATTGCCCCTTGTGGAAACAGAAAGGAAAAAAGGAAGGAAAAGAAGTAGTAGGAAGTTAACCAAGGAGAACTAGCAGAGCTGCCAGGTGAAATATATCAGAATCAGCCAATTACACAGGCAGTACATGTACCCAAATTGTCATGGTATGTGCCATGCTACACAATATGATCCTGCGAAAACAGGTTGCCCAGCCCAACCCAGCACTTTAAACTCTGCTAACAGCAGTCTGCCTTGTTTTTTCACAAGAACTCTGCAACACTGCAGTATACAAAGAGTGAAAACTTAAAAAGCTTAAGGCTGACAACATGTTAGGGGCTGCTACAGCTATCATAAATGAACATGTGCAAGGTGCTGAGGGTGGTGATGTTGTGAATGCTGCTGAGCAACCCATAGTGAGGAGACGGAGAAGAGTGTACAGACCCAGGGTAACCTACCAGGGGCTACATGAGCTGGAGATAGTGGAGCACTATAGGGTGGACAGAGACCTCCTGCAGCAGATTGTTGAGCTGTGCTGGCCACGCCTCACACACAGAACCAACAGAGGGGAACCCATCCCAGTGGATAACAAGGTATGTATTGGCCTATGAATACTAGCTACAGGTACTTTTCAGAGACCAACTGGTGACATGATGGGGGTTTCACAGGCATCAGCATCCAGGATACTGCACCGGTTCCTGGATGCCATGTCAGCACATGTCGGTGAGCATGTATATTTCCCCAATTCCAGTGAGGCATTGGCCAGCAATATGCGTCTTTTCCACCAAATAGCAGAATACCCTGAGGTGGTGGGTGCAATAGACTGCATGCACATACACATCAAAGCACAACCCAGTGAGCGGGGTAGTGTCTATATCAACCGCAAGGGCTTCCCGTCCATCAACTGCCAGGTCATGTGCGATGCCCAGGGCATAATAATGAATGTGTGTGCTGGCTTCCCTGGAAGCTATCACGATTCCCACATCTGGCATCTGACGCAGCTGTACCAGAGATTTGCCAATGGGGACATCCCTGACGGTCACCTAGTGGGGGATGCTGGATACGCACTGGAGCTGTGGCTGATGACACCCATCAGAAATGTACACACACCCAAATAAGAACTCCATAATGAGGCACACACACAAACAAGAAATATTATTGAGCATGTGTTTGGGATGCTCAAGTCATGGTTCCGGTGCCTGGACACATCTGATGGAGCCTTGCAGTACTCACCCACTACATGTACCCAAATTGTCATGGTATGTGCCATGCTACACAATATGATCCTGCGAAAACAGCTGCAGCAAGAACAGCATGAGGCAGGGCCAAACAGCCCCCCACCATTGCCAAGGCCTGCACAGGCACAGCGTGACTCGGAGGAGGAACAACCTGAGCAAGCCCCAGTAGGCAGAAGGAGGTGTGCCCAGTATGCCCTGACCTTGGCAAAGAGGCAATGCATAGCACATACACTGACTCAGTAGGAACCCTGGAAATGACACCTCTCTCTGACTCGCACATACAATAAAAAGGATGCCTAACTTGACACTACCTGTTATCAAACATGTATAGGGAGTGTACCATGTGCATCCGACATAAGCAGCCCTGCAGCACCACCTGAGGCATGATTGCCCTATTTTAAGCAATATAAAGCAGTGCTAAGCACATTTTACCACTGTTTAGCATATTTAAGCACAATTGTGTGGAGCTGCATGCCGCGCAAACCAGCGCAACGTTGGGCAATGTTGGGCAAAGTCGAGCAAAGCCAGGTAAACACGCTCACACCTGCTTTACTGTTCCTTAACCAGTCAGGTCTGCCTAGCAGGAAAATAAAAAGCAGTGACAGGGCTGGAACCCAGGATACTGTGCACTATAGTCACAGTACTGAACCACTAAGCCATGACAGCATTTCACTGGCAAAGACAAAGCAGGGCATTTGTAGACTAACGCAAACACAAACAAATGTTGTATCATGCCCTCTGAACATCTCCCCAGGTCTATGCAGACAGATAGCAGGCTAGGCAGTGTGATGTGGGTTGGGTAGGCTATGAAGTCATAAACTAATATACGTGAAATGGGAAGCTAAGTTCTGTAGTACAGTAGTATGCCTCAGGCCAGTACGATAGGCAACAGTACAGACTGAAATGGAGTACCTGACATAGCAGTGCAGGCCTAGCAAATGTGTATAAGTGTCAGGTGAACCCCTCATCCTATGTACACCCACAGTAACAATCAGGTGTACCCCCTGGGTAGAAATGTACAAATAATAGCTGTCCATCTCCCCTGTATGTAGAAATGTTGATAAGTCTATGCAAATCAACTCATGGAAGCCCTGCAGGCACAGCTAGCTTCCTGTCAATGTACAACACAAAGGTGAGCCCTGAAGTAAAAAACAACTAGATTTTTCACACACACATATAGTATATATATGTCCATACTGGGCATGCTCACACACTTCAACAAGTATAGGAAATTACAGTCGGCAACATACTGAAAGGTCGTACTGGGCATGCTCACACACTTAATTAAACAAAGCAAATGTCAGTTAACAACATACTGAAAGGTCATACTGGGCATGCTCACACACTTAGGCCATGTCTGAGTTCAGCAGTGGGCCACACATATCTGGCAGTTGCAGTTCATACCCCAGAAACTTGTCACTATTTACCAATCCTGCCTTGCGCACACAGTTATATGAAAACAGACCGACATAATATATTGGACTCCTGTCATAGTCAAACTATGTACTACAAGCATTTAAGTTGTTCAAAGAAAGTGGAAATTCAAAGAAGATCAATAAATCTCCAATCAGTGTCATCAATAAACAATGAGCACTCCTAACATTACCCAATCCATGTTTTGGCAAAAATATTGTCAAAGAGTCCATAGAGAACCATGAAGCTTTCTTTCGCAATGTCATATATATCAATGTAAACACATATATGTTCTGAGTCAGTGCAAACTGTAAAGGAATACTTGTACATGACTGACACTGCCACCAACTTGTCAGACAGGTTCATACATATTTACCCCCCTCTCACTGGCAAAAGGGCCCATTATCATACCTGGAGATAAAAACCCAGAAATCACATATACAATGGTTAAACAGCACTTTCCAAACCTAAAAACACAGCATCTGCGGGATGACATGGTATCCCTAGCTGTGTCATATGTGAACTCCAAAACAAACAGACCCTGCACCTGAACAGTCTGTTGAGACTCACCCTCTGTACAGGATATGAAACTGTTGAATGCGTTACAGCAAAATTTGGCACATTCCACAATTGTTGTTGCACAACAGACCATAGGAACTATTGTCTTATAAGCGTATTAAGCCTGATCTGCAAGGCCATGGAGTCCATCATGATGAAACTCATAAACAGAGCTATTGTGAGCCTACAAACACCCAACCCTACCAATTTTGGTTTGGTCAGGGGCAGATCATGGTTCCCAAACCCGCTAGACTGTTTTCAAGGCAGTCACCCAGGACATACATCAATGAAATGAGCTACACACGTCCCACATAGACCTTGCAAAGCCCTTTTCCAACATCCCAGACACATGTTGTATCCACAAAATCAACAACCAGTGCATAAATATGTATGTCATCTGATGGATTGCCAACTGGGGCACAGATAGATCCCACAAGGTAAGAATTGTAGTCTCCTGTTCAAGCTGGTAACAACTGCTGTCCCCCATGGCTCAGTCCCGGGACCCCTCCTGTCTGGTGTATACTTTTCAGAAATACAGTCAAACACACGAGGGCTATGTTTACCAAAGTTTGTGGATAACTGCAAAAAACTTGTCATAATCAAAGTTTGGGACAACAAAGACATCCTTAAAAAGGGTCTCAGTCAGACATATGTGGTGTAAAATTCATGGCCTCGAGCTACAGTCATACAATTACCACATAGGTGCCAACACCCTAAATATGTAGGTGATAATAAGGGATCTATGGACACATGTGGATAGTCATCTCCAATTCCAGAAACATATTCACAAAGTGGTTATAAAATCATGCTATGTGTTCCCACAAACTGCCAAAGTCTTTGCATGTAGGTCAAAGGAGGTTCCCTCCACACATCAGTCATCAGACCCATCAGAGAGTACAACAACACACTTGCGATGAATCTGAATATGCACCCTCAGTAGCTGGAAAGACCACTGAAGTACCTCAACAAGAGGATTATTGGCCTCAAGCAGTTGCCCCATGCAACAAGACTGAATTTAACTCAATCTGTACTCTGTTGCATACTGTCTACTCAGGAGATCTCTGCCCAGCAGACAGGTCCATGTCCAATGCAGAACTGATGTACATGCGCTATCTGAAGTAAACCCAAGCTCACTGTACCACATGCTCTAGGGATATCATCATCACAACATTAAATAGAACATGTTGGAGGGATACATCACTAACTCACAGACTTCTCTTGCTTTGGAACAGGCTCCCAACTGATATTAAGCTGAGACCCTGACTGACACAATTCCAGAGGAGCCTTGATGAGTGTATGTGAAACTGAACTGTCACACCATGGATCACTTCATCAGCTCAACTACACAGAAGCCTAGGGGAACTAATTCCATGGGTGGTGATAGCTGCACACTCTGGCCATACTAATATATGCCTTCAGGCAGATAGCCTATTACCTACCTATGTACCTCTATATATATATGTAGGGGGAACACAGTATAATAAGCCAAAGATGGATGGGCAGAGATGTGTGTAAGTGGGTGACCATGACAGGGAGCCATCCAGGAATGTCCCACCCAGCACACATCCCAATGGCACAAAAGACATGAGGTGCACATCTCTCCCACTGTACATAACAGCCACCAGTATCTGTAAGCATTACAGTGTATGTGGTCCATGTGCCTGCTGTACATCATGATTGTACAATGAAGTACACATCTACTATCTGTAGACATGTACCTGTCACAGAGGTTCATAGGTATGTAGTAGACTATCTCCACAAAGGCATATATCAGCCTACGCAAGTTGTGCAGCTTCCACCACAAGATTGGGTAGTCTCCCAAGGCCTAGTTCTAATAGTTAGTACCCTAAGCCCCTTTCTAGTGGGGCTGCTGATGTGATGCCTGACATGGATTTAGAAACTTTCTTCACAGTGGTTTCCTTGACTGTCTATTTCCCATCCACTCATCAAGGTTCCAGTTGAAGAGTGTCAGCGAGCGGTTCTGTCTGATTTACATTGGGACTCTTTTCCACAGTAAGGCAAGTGTCTGGGATGATACTCTATCCCACCAGCATGTTGTATTCATCGTTCTGATGAGGTTCATATCCGTGGAATGTGTAGGGTGACTCAATGTTGTCATGTGTAGATGGAGCATGTTCAACAGTTATGTGTTGGACATGGCTCTGTATGTTAGGCAGGGTGTGCCTCTGAGTAGGCGGTACGCAACAAAGAACAGATTAGTTTTCCCAGTTGTGTTGCATAACACAACTGTTCGAGGCCAGTAATCCTCTTGGTGAGGTACATATGTGGTCTCTACAGTTGCTGGATGTGCTAAGTCAAGTACATCCATAATGGTGCACTGTATTCAATGATGGGTCTGATGATGTAAGAGTAGAGTGCCAACACTACCTCTTTGGATCCTGATGCAAACCCTTTGTTGATTAGGTGGGCCACATAGGATCTCCCAATCACTTTGGCAACATGGTTGTCAAAGAAAAGACGACTATGTACATGTGTCCCCAGATCCCTTATCACATTGTCATTTTCAAGGGGGTAACACCCATGTGGTCGTTTGTGGGTATTTTGTTTTCAACAAGGAGGATCACTATGCATTCCTGCCCAGTGAGCTTGAGGCCATGATCCTGACACCACACATCTGTCTCATAGAGTCCCTTCTGGAGAATATGTCTGTCTTCCAGAGAATCTATTATGGCAAACACATTACAGTTCCCAGCAAACTTAGTCAACCACAACTCTCCTGTGTTGGCATGTACATTTGAGAAGTCTATACCAAACAGGAGGGACCCCAGAACTGAACCCTGGGGGACACCAGTCATTACCGGTGTAGAGTCTGACATGTAGCCAGCAACTCGTAATGTGTGGGATCTATCTGTGAGCCAGTTTGCAATCCATCTTGTGATGTATGGATTCATGGCCAGGTTGGTGGGTTCATCTATGATACCTGACTAGGCAATGGTGTCAAAGGCCTTAGCAAGGTATAGGTAGGCTGTGTGAAGCTCATTTCAATCATCTGTATCATGGGTAACTGTCAAACAAATCCTCCCAGTTCAGGAGGTGTGGTCTGCATTTGACAAAGCCAAACTGGGTGTGCTCAACCTTGTGAAGGTTCCCAATCTCTGTATTATTGACTTCCATTATGATTGGCTCCATTTCCTTGCAGAACACACTTGTCAGGCTCATAGAGCATGAATGCCAAGGGCTTTTTGTGACCCCACACATGTGGAGTGTGAAGAACTTTACTGTGCAACATTCTATGGGCACATATCCTGTAGACAGCATGTAGAGAAAGGTGTAGGTATCCCTGATGAATATGGATACATCCTCACCTTATGTGCTATGATTCAGGTTCTGATGCTGGAAGGTATGGAATGAGTAGTATCCTGGTAGTGCTGGTGTGCTGTCTGGAGCCTTGAACTAGGTTACTGATACTGCACAGATATCAATATTCTCCATAATGAGAAGTGCCTCGAGTGTGTGCATCTTGAGGTCGAGACTTCTGGCAATGAGTAGCATTTAACTCACTTTGTGGTTATTTGTGTTGGTTACGGGGTTTGGTTTGTCCTGCATGACTGGTGTTCCACACCTGACGTCAGCACCTCATTGGTCCCATCTGACCATAAGCTAATTACCCTACATATACACATCCTGGACCCACACCCCCATTAAGGAAACCATGTTAAAAAATGTCTCCAAAGCTAACTTCATGCTTCTTATGGCAGAAGTGCTGAACTGCAGGACACCCATGTAGATGGACAATACAGTTACAACTACTGAATCCTTCACAAATGCACTTTATAAGCACTTACATGACTGCATGCATCGTGCTATCCCAAACAACCAAGATGCTATCCTCCAAGAAAAACAAGCCAATCTGGTGTTCCCCTGCCATAAACAAACTGCACAACAGAAGGAAAATAATGAAGGTAAAATCCCATGAGGGGAAGAGCTCCATGGTCAACATCAGTAAGAAGCTGTGATCCATGATGAAATCCTCCAAAGCTGGTTCTGAAAACAAAATTTTCACTGATTATAAAGAAACCACAAAGCATTCTATAGCTATGTCAAGAATCTCAATGGCAACACTCAGATCTGCTCTGAGTTACAGCACAATGGCACTGAATATACAGACCCAACTGATATTGCCAACATCCTGGCAGATAAGATCAGTGCTACCTTTACCCCCCTCTCACCCATGAAAGAGCACATCTCTATAATGGAAGACTGCAAAGTTGCTGTCATCATGGTTGCACAGGTAAAACACACTCTCCAAAGCCAGGAACACAGCATCCGTGGGACCACATAACATCCCAGGCTGTGTTCTACACAAACTACAGAATGAACAGGCACCACACCTATGTACCATGTTAAGTCATAGCCTCACCTCAGGCTTTGTGCCTGCTGAATGGCGCACAGCGACGGTTATCCCACTACACAAGGGGGGAGCCACCATGGACCCCAGGAACTAGTGCCCCATTAGCCTGATGAGCCTGCACTGCAAGGCCATGGAATGTATCATCATATAACTTATAAAAAAGGCATTGGTAATCGCCAAGCTCTGGACCACAACCATGTTGGGTTTGTAAAAGGCAGATCATGTCTCTTAATCCTGATAGATGTCATTGAAGCAGTCACCAGAACTGTAGACATGGGTAAGGTGGTTCACACAGCTTATGTAGATCTTGCCACGGCTTTCAACACCATCCCCCACTCTGGAATTATAGATAAACCCACTAAATTAGGTATAAATCGCTATGTCACAAGATGGGTTGCCAACTGGCTAACTGACAGAACACACACTGTGAAAGTAGCAGACACCAAGTACGACTTTGTACCAGAGACAAGTGAAGTACCACAGGGTTCAGTCCTGGGTCCTGTCCTGTCTGGTATCTACTTCCCTGAAGTAAACTTTAACATGGAAGATATGTGGCTAATGAAGTTTCCAGATGTCTGCAAACTAGGAGCCATAATCAAAACTACTGAAGATGTGGACATCCTACAAAAGGGCCTCACTGAGACAGATGCCTGGTGTCAAAGCCATGGCCTCAAGCCCAATGCCAAAATGTGCATTGTTATCCCCTTTGGTAAAAACTCTGTAGCCATGAACTACGACATAGGCGGTATTATTCTTAACACTGAAAGTGTAATAAGAGAACTTGGGTCACAGGTGGACAGTGGACACACCTGTGATAATCACATCCCCGCAGTAGTCAGGAAATCTTTCTACATGGCACACCTCATCACAAAAGGTGTATCATGCAGAATAGATGAGGACATTGTTCCCCTCCACTCATCACTCACTAGATCCATAATAGAGTACAACGCCCCTTTTGCTATGTACCTCACAAGACATCTACAACAACTGGAAAGCCTGCAGAAATACCTCACAAATAGCATTAGCAGCCTGAAATACATGCCATACACAGACCATCTCAAAATGCTCCAGCTGTACTCTCTCGCATATCGCCTACTCAGAGGTGATCTCTGCCTAACATACAAAGCTATGTCAAACACAGATCTGTTGGACATGCTCCACGTAAAACACTCACAATCCCTGTGATCACTGGCCCCAAAACCCAGAGTGAAATACAAAAGGAAGTGGTGTATCCATTTACCTTATGGATACCCACACCTTCAGGTTAGTGGCACAGCATGAGGCCTTGGAGACCATGCAAGTGCAACTAACATTGGGCAAAGCTGCTTATCAAATTGTAGCCTGCTACAGATCACCTACCTTGTCTCAGGAACCTCACTCAGTATTCCTGAGAACAGTGGAAAATATAAAGGTCCTACCAAACACCATTATATGAGGAGATTACAACTACCAAAACACTGACTGGGAGAATCACTCGTGTACTATGTCCTTTGCCCAATGCTTCCTAGAGTTTAAAAACTCAAACGCTCTGGAACAGTTGGACACCACGCCCACTAGAGGTGACAACATACTGGACCTGATCATCACCAACATGGGGTACCAGTTTTCCACAACAGAGATAAATCCATCGCTAGTAATAACAGATCATAAAGTAATCACACTGGACATCCACATCACGCCCCCCCCCCCAACAGTCAAGGAAACCACTGTGAAGAAAGTTTCTAAAGCAAACAGCACTCTTCTCAAGACCAAAGTGGAAAGTTCAAAAGCACCCTTGCTATAGGATAATGCTATACAATATGCAGAATCATTTACAAGTGCATTCTATGAGCATCTACAGGGATGCATGGATCGAGACATGCCAAATAAAACCAAGATGCACTCTTCCAAAAATAGGAAACCAATCAGGTGGTCATCGCACATAAATAAGCTATACAACAGAAGGAGGGAATGAACACATGATAGAGCAAACTTCACAAAAGGAAAGGCATCACTGATCATTATTAGGAAGAAACAATGATTGCTCATAAAATAATCCAAGGCCAGTTTCTAAAGACAGATTGCCAAGGAATATAAGAATAACAACCACAAAGCCTTCGTTAGCTATACCAAACATTTAGGTGGCAACTCTCAAATATGCTGTCAGCTACTGCAAAATGGAGAAAAGATACACTGAACCAACTTAAATGCCCATATCCTGGGGGACAAGTTCAGTGCAAACTCCCCCCCCCCATCACCCCCGAAAGGGCCTGTGTCCATCCCAGAAGAATGCAGAGCACCAGACTTCATGGACATGCAGGTCAAAACAGCCCTCTCCAAAACTAAGAACAAAGCATCAATGGGACTAGATGGTGTCCCAGGCTGATACTTACACCAGCCCTAAAAGGAACTACACCCTCACCTACATTCACTGTCCAGACTCAGCCTTACCACAGGCTATGTACCCAGAGAATGGCATACAGCAACAGTCATCCAGCTCCACAAAGGGGGTGCCACAACAGAACCAGGAAACCATTGCCCTATAGGCCTACTCAGCCTGGTATGCAAAGTTATGGAGCAAATAATCATGGAACCCACAAACAGAGATATTGGGGACCTCCAGACACTGGACTCTACCCAACTTGGCATTGTTAAAGGCGTAGATCCTGGCTCCTAAACCTGGTTGACTTATTTGAAACAGTTACCATGGACATAGATGGAGGTGAAAGTAGTCCACACAGACCACCTGGACCTCACCAAGGCCTTTCAACACCATTCCCCACTCTGGCATCATGGACAAGCTTACCAGCTTGAACATTAACAGCTATGTCACAGGATGGGTGGCCAACTGGCTCACAGAGCAAACACACATGTTCAGAGTTGTGGGTGCCATGTCCAACTCTAAACCAGTCACAAATGGCATCCCACAGGTATTGGTCCTGGGACCCCACCTGTTCAGTAGATACTGCTCAGAGGTACAGGCAAGCACGGGAGGACTATGGCTGAACATGTTTGCAGATGACTGCTAACTGTGGTCCATAATCAACTCCACGGCTGACACAAACATCCTACAGAAGGGTCTTACAGAGATAAATACCTTGTGTCAAAACAATGCCCTCAAGCAGAATGCCAAAGAATGCATAGTCATCCCCTTTGGATAAAACGTAGTGCACAGAAATTACCACATAGGTGGTAATCCAGTATGTACAGATAATGTAATTATGGCCCTGGGGACCCAGGTAGATAGTAAACTCTCCTTTGAAGATCACATTGCCAAATTGTTTACATATTCCTTCTATGTAGCCCATCTAATGTCACCTAATGTAACCCACATTGTCTAGTCTGATGATGTCACCATCCTACAAATATACCTGTGGAAAGAAGAACTCACAGTAATGTGTATAGCGTGTTGTGTAAATGCATACTGCTCTAGTATCATAAGGTAATTAGGTAGGGGTTTGAATCCTGCACTTGACAACTGTATGACAGTGTGTGTGTGTATCTCCTTGTAGAGGAGCAACCTTTTTGGAGACAACTACAACACCTTAAAAGTGGTATATTTATCTTTGTCAAGTCTGATGATGTCACCATCCTACAAATATACCTGTGGAAAAAGGAACTCCCAGTAATGTGTATAGCGCGTCATGTAAATGGGTACTGCTCTAGTATCATAAAGTAGTTAGGTAGGGGTTTGAATCCTGCACTTAACAACTGTATGCTAGTGTGTGTGTTTATCTCCTGGTAGAGGAGCAACCTTTTTGGAGACAACTACAACACCTTAAAAGTGGTGTACTTATCTTTGTCAAGTCCGATGATGTCACCATCCTACAATTATACCTGTGGAAAAAAGAGCTCCCAGTAATGTGTATAGCACACCGTGTAAATGCATACTGCTCTCGTACCATTAGGTAGGGGTTTGAATCCGGCACTGTGTGTGTGTATCTCTTGGTAGAGGAGCAACCCTTTTGGAGACAACTACAGCACCTTAAAAGTGGTATACTTATCTTTGTCAAGTCCGATGATGTCACCATCCTACAATTATACCTGTGGAAAGAGGAACTCCCAGTAATGTGTATAGCACGTTGTGTAAATGCGTACCGCTCTAGTATCATAAAGTAGTTATATAGGGGTTTGAATCCTGCACTTGGTGAGTGTGTGTGCTCTATGTGTGAC
>NC_056744.1:1168255749-1168284230 GCF_019279795.1 Protopterus annectens
ATGGATATACACAGTAACTTTCGTGCGACACTTTTGTGTTTCTGACTTCATCTCATTCTACATATGTTTTTCTAATACATATAACTTGTGCAACTTATTTTAAGTGTATTAGAGCAGTAGCTGTTATATATCATATATCCCTATTTGTACCCACATTTGTGGCATACTTTGTCCAGGCGTCTTGCATTAACTGGGTTAGTGTGGTATGATATTACTACATTTCCTGTACTTGTTGACTGATTGTGCTACATGATATGTTTGTGAAAACATCAGAGCTACGTATATTTGCTATGGTTTAGTTAATTAAATAAACTTTGTGTACATGGAATGAAGATGGTCCTGGGTTCAGGAGCCTTACAGAAGAAGTTTATTTTGTTGCTGGGCAGAACACAGGCCCGTTGGATTACAGAGTGATTAAGGCACTTTCAAAGCAGTTGTAGCGGTTTTGCATGGAGCTAAACACTACTAACTTCCGGTTACAGTTTCTTATACTCTATTTAGCTTCTAAATTCGCTTACCCCAGCGCAAACCAGTGAAACCAGCTTACTGCTGCTTAAAAGTGCACCTACTCCCGCTTGGCCAGCTAATTTTGCTTTAAAAGAAAGAAAAAAGGGTTGATAGGGAAGAGTGGTGAAAAAGGGGGTACAAAGAGGGAAAGACAGTAGGCAAGATAGCTAGGGATGTGCAGTAAGGGTGTAGGGAAGGGTCCATAGCTGCCCATTTCTTCTACAACCCAACAGCTGTGCATATGCAATGAAACTGGAGAGTACATTTGAACACTCCAACCCTGGGAGAGGGGTGAGGACAACAATAATATGTTGTGATGCCAATTCGAGCCAGATTATATATGTGCCCAGTGGACGTAATGTGTGCAAAATGAGCAGCTATGTATGGGGCGTGATTTTTTTTTTTTTTTGGGAACAGATTTCTCTTTTTTTAAGGAGAGAGTGGGATGTTGGGGAAGGAGAGTAGGTATGCTTGGGAAGGATTAGTTGGGTAGGATGACAGACAGAGACAGACAAGGCAACAGGGGTGGTATATGACACATAATGGGGGACACCTTGAGTGGGGAGGGGTGTTTGGGAAGTCCATGAAGCCATGAAGGCTGAATGGAAACAGTGGGACTAAGGAGTCCCACACACATGGAGCAGTCACCACTGCTGCCTTCACAACCCAAAGGTGGCTATGCTGGGGGCTGTGTAGGAGGGCAGGCCTCATGCTCTAATTGTGCCCTTCGGCCCTCAAGCTGGCATAGCTGGTCTCAAAACTCCATATCAAGCTCTCTACGCACCACGGCCTGGACCTGACGATGGGTGACATGTTCCTCTCCACGCCCACTCCCAGGGGGGGTGAGCCCCATCCCCTGCGGTGGTTACACCAAAGGTGGCACAGGACCAACAGAGGAGGAGGTTCCAGGCTGGGCCCCAGACATGCTGGTGCCCGATGCCATGGCCAGCTGAGGTGGGACTGGTGGGTCCACTGGGACCGGCCTTCCCATACGAGCTATGTTGTAGCAGGTTTATGACAAATATGGGTTAGTAATAGTCAACAACATTTGGGATTAGTTATAACAGCATGCATATGTATTCCCATTAACCCAAAATACCAGATTTAAAACAGTTGCAGAGCAAGCAGAACACATGCATACATGAAACAACAATGGCCATTACAACAGCATGCAGGTTTCATTGATGGCAACAGGCAACCAATATGGGTGTATTTTAACATGGCACATGCATAGAAACAAATGTGAATATTTATAAACCACTGGGCCATATGTCCCAACATAAGTTTGGAGTGTACACATACCGATTGAGGTGTGTTATTGGGCTATTTTTGCACATATGGTAGGGGTGAGAGAGAGAGTTCAATTGTCAACTAATATATCCTTGTAGTTTTCACAACATTCTTAGTCACTGCAGTGATCTGTCCCTTACATGTATTATTACACTACCCAATGGCCTTATATTATACACTGGTATGTTTATAGATTATTATATACGTGGCCTGTGTCTTACATACAGGCATGACAAGATGCAGGTGTTAATGCAACATATGTGGAGAATTGCTCTCATATACTTTGGGTGAGGTGCTAGAATGACAGGTTTGTTTTCGTATACATTCTCTGAGTATGTACACGTCTGACTATCAGTTATATGTCATTAATGGCTGCCTACAACACTGATTTTTCAGGGGAACAGGGTACCAGGCTGGTGATGTGGGCCATTTATCTGGACATGCTGGACAGCTTGGAACTGTTGTGGGGTATGAATATGCATACAACTTTCTATTTGAACATTCTAGCACATTGTGTACAATTGTTGGGTGTAATTATGCATACAGCTTTCTATCTGAACAATGTAACAAAATATGTACAGATGTGGGGTATGATTATGCACACAACTTACTAGCACTCCCAGGATTCAAACCCCTGCTGTGTGTGACAAACAAATTAGAGTTAACATCACAGTAGACTGCGGTATCAGGGAACTGATGTGAAGCTTTCTACCATTTTCTGTGTAAGTCTCCCTCACTTGTAGAATATGACTGACCTCTTGGCACTTCCAACATTGCTATACAGAACTTCATACACATTTTATCTGCATACCAGTGTGGGTAACACTGCTTAATACAACAGTACTATTTATAGTATGCAACAGTTCAACAACATATGAAAAAAGAGTAAACAGAAGCACTCCAGGGGTTATACCTTTATTCACAGAATATTGCACATTTATTTCTATTGGTACGACACTTTCTAAGGCTCTTATATTTATTTGTTATGACAGTACATGCTAAATAATTACTATCCTGCCTCGCGACACAGCCTTTGCAACCTAGTATCATGGGCTTGCTGGTTCGCAGCCCACTCATCTGCAGCTGTCAGTGAAATACAGTGAAATTTAGCCATGCCTATCCATAGTATACACAAGCTAGGCAATTATTAACTACTTAGTAAAATGAGTACTTAGTACTGGGACATTAGGCATCTGCTGTGACTCCTGGATCCACTGTTCCAGTACATCCCCCCTCCACTGCTTCAGGTCAGCATGGCGGTGCCTGACATGCTCACCAGTTCGGGGGATACCTTTGGCACTGGTGAGGTCTTGGGTGAGACTGACCCAGGCCTCCGTTTTATACTGTGAGCCCTGGTACTGGCCCTGCAGTAATCTCTGCTCAGGGTATTTTACCAGGAGCCATACCATGCATTTTGACTCCTGGATGCCCCAGCACTGTGCTCTAAATTGTGTGCCTTCACCCACACCAGCCATTCTGCCTACAGTAGGAAGCTACAACCAGTCATGGGAAGTATTCCCACCTGTGGGGTTTAAATACAGCCAATTTCCTGCACATTTCCATGATTAGCCAGTTTTGAAAATGCTAAGCTATGGGCACACCTGATTACCTAAGGTTGGCAGTGTTTAAAGAGGTATACCACTAGGCAGATTGAATTGGCTGCCCCACACATTGCTTGCACTTACTAAGTTGAGCTGTGCTGCGGTTAGCATTGCTTAATAGTTAATCAGCACTATATTTGCCTTTTGGCAGTGGTTTATTCTTCATTACAGGTTATATATGTGTCTGGTATCTGGAATTCATGTGTACATATGCTGCATGGGGTCCTGTGGACTTCTACACTTTATTACAATAACACCTCAAATCTATACTTACTGCAGTACTCCAGTTCACATATTTATGTTTTGTGGCAGGTTATACAACATCACACTGTACATAGATTCAGTTCACATGTTTGATTTGATTTTCCTTTGGTGAGGATTAGTTTGCTGATAACTCATTTCTATGCATTGCTATGATGGCTTAGTGGTTAACTACTGTGACTGTGGTGTACAGGGTCCTGAGTTTGAGCCTTGCAGAAGCAGTTTATTTTGTTGCTGGGCAGAACACAGGCCGTTGGGTACAGAGTGACTGTGGCACTTTAAAGCAGTTGCAAGTGAGTGTTAGTGGGTTTGCATGGAGCTAAGCAATGCTAACCCCCGGTTACAGTTTCCTACACTCAGTTAGCTTCTACTTTGCTTAATCTGTGTAGGCAATGCTTACCCCTGTGCAAAGGCACTTAACCACACTTACTAGTGCTTATATATGCTTACTACTGCTTATTTCTGCTTAAACCTGCTTACTAGTGCCTTATTCATTATGACACTGACACTTCACATGTGCATTTAATGCAGTACTCCAGTTCACATTTAAATGTTATTTAGTAGGTTATACAGCAAAAAACTGTAAAGAAATGTTCATATACAGATTGCACATGGTAATTGGTATGTGCTGCAGTGGGACTCGAACCAGGAATACCTGCTCGTTAGACAGATGCTCTGACCACTACACTATTGCTGTGCTGTTTCATTTGCATATATCTTCCTTATTATCCTCTTCAGACTTTTAAGCTGCTTTAACTATAGCTAGGCGATGGGCACACCCACGCACCTACGGTTAGCTGTACTCGGTGTTTTAAAAAAATAATGAAGGGGTTTCTTCTTTTTATTTTTATGTCCTGTTGCTGTTGTACACATGGGGGACTGTTGGTGGGGATATGCAGACACCTATGAGTGGTCTCGCTCATTTATTTACACTTTCTGCTGTTCTACTTTGCAGGGGCATGTTTATTCTGAGAGCTCTGCTCTCAGACACGCCCCCTGCACTCATCCACGCTCCGTGTAGGATTAAGAGTTCAGGCAGCCCGCCTTCATTAATATACATGGCGCGCTGCCATCCTCCTCCTAAATGGCCGCTTCAGTGCAGGACTAGACTAGTCCTGCACAGAAGGTTAGTGAATCCAGGGGAATATGTCACAATGGGTTGTTTTCATTTAAATACATGTATGACTGCCTATGTCATAAGTGATAATTCAATAAAAAATGTTTCTTGTTTAAAAAAAATAAACATTTAATTGGTAAAGTGTGAAGTACTTAAAATGATAGTCATGTTCTGACCAATCCCATTGTTAAGCTTAGTGTGTATAAATTAATTTTATGTACATTCATTGTATAACAGAAAGAACAAGGAAACTAAGAAATGCAAATATAGATCACTTTTCAGTGTTTTGTATGTAATGGATATAACAATTCTGAAATCATCTCTATCAGAGAAAAAGTACATCTACATTAATTTAAAGCCACAGTAATAATAAAGAAATGTGTAGTATGTTTTTCCTACAAAGACAGCACAGGTGTATTCATTTATATTACAAAGTTTAATATTTTCTTCTGTTATCGTAGGTCTGTCAAGAATCTCTGGAGACTACATGCAGATGCACAGGTATGTGTGAATGCAGTATTGCTTATTAACAGTTCTTATGTATTTATTAGACCCAAGATCGATAGACATCGATGCAGTTCATCTTGTTACTTGCACTATTCAGTGAAGTGAATGTTTGAGGTAAAGTATTTGTCAATAGCTAACAGTGTTAAAGAAATCCTGTTCACAGGTATCATTGTCACTGTCATCAGACTAATTGTTTCCTACTTTTACATGGAATATGGGTGTCATCAGGATTAGTCAATGTGACCAAAATGACATTAGCATGACAAAAGGGATGGTAAATAAAATGCAGGAAGGTCTAGGTAGCCATAGAGTGGAAAAGAAGTGTTGGTGTGTGAGCAGAAAGGAATACGGCTATTTCTTAAAGGGGTAGCTATGCAACGTCATATGCCATGGGAACTAAGGAAACTTAATACCATATGCAATAAGTTATGAATCAAACTGCTTTCATAATTAATGAATACATGACATATGATAACTATTATTATTATTTACTTTTCTTGACCATTTTATCCACACTAGAACTGGCCTGTTTTAGGAGAGATGTGAAATGATATTCATACTCAATAAGGGTCATTTTGTCAAGGACAGTAGGAGAAAATTTATCCTACTTTTAATTGATAAGTGTTGTGGGATCTCTTCATTCACCTGAACTGCCATGGGGACACTCTCCCTACTATAATTACACGATTGCCTGTCCTCCTAATCTTCTTTATCCTTTCTCTTGGCCTCTCTTCTTCCATCTACACTTTCATCTTGCTTATATTCTGTACCTGTCCATTTTCCTTACCCTTCCTACTGCTTTTTTTGCCTGCTTCACTACTTTCCTCTCTCCTTTATTTCCTACCTCCATTGCTGTTACATTGCTTTTCTCTGTTCCACACCAATGCACTCTTCCTTCCATGGTACTTTCCTTGAGCCATCCCAGTTGCCTCATTGTTTGTTCCTAGTTTTTCCTCTGTCTTTTCATTTACTGTTCTTCCTCTCTGTTTCCTCCCTTGTCCTATCATTCTGTATGCCTTTTTTATGGCAGCATTCTCTTCCACCTTCCTTCTCAACTAAAAACTGCAATCATCTTTATGTCCCAATCTACTGTGTATTTCAGCAATTTCAGATGGTTAGATGTAGTTTACAGCCACCAAGTTGCAAGGAGGGAGGTAGTAATGAAATCAGTAGAAGATTGCAGGAATGGGTAAAAAAATCACATTTATGGGAAATATCAATATTTTTGGAGCTTTAGTTTTCTAGCAGTTACATTTGCAAAGAAAAATACACTAGAGAGCACTCAACCAAGCTGGCTTCAGCCAGCTGACAGAAGGGAGAACCAGAAAATGGAGGATTCTCAACATTTTGCTGTCCTAAAGGAAGCCATGTACACAAGCAGGTGAGAAGTGCACCCTTAGCCAACAATGACAACAACCACTGTGTGGTTCATTGTGAGGAAATGGGATAATTGATACAAAAGCAATATTAAGGTCTGCTATTGCAGGAAAGTTGATGGCAGTAAGATAGGATGACATGATGAGGAAATGAAGAGCAACTGGGAGCCAACTTAGCGAACAAGGTCCCTGTGTGAAAACGAGCATTGTCATAGCAACAGAAATCGGTCTCTGCATAACAAGCAAGGTCAAAAGAAAGAGAGAGAGAAAAAAACAGCGTGGTTTTATCAGAGTTAAAGAAAGTAGTGAGAGAAAAAGAGAAGACTTAAAAGAGAAGGTGAGGAGTGGAAAGGCAGTAGGAGGAAGACAAGCAGAGAGCTTATGATGTATGACAAGCATAAATAAACAAACAAAAGGAATTTGTCACAGGCTTAAAAGTTAGAAAAATGGCTTATTTTGGTATATTAGTTAGTGGAAGACAATAAGGCAGACATCCACTAACTCACTGAGCATGGTAGGGAGTACAGACGGGGTGCTGTTAAAGCAGATTATACATGAGCCTTCATATCAACATTCGCAAAATAAAAGAGAGAAAATGGTACCAGATTGGAAGAGTAGAAAAGGAGCATGATGGGAAACTAATTAATCATGGGCTAGGACAAGAAACATGAGGTGTTGGTGGGACTGAAGAAAGACAAGGTACAGATCATGGATGACATATCCACAAGGCTTCTGAAGAATCTTATAGTCATACTGTCAATCCCTCTCAGAGATACTCAGACCTGTTTTTTTTACCTGCCCTGACTGATCTCTCATCAGTGAAGAGATTCCAGATAACAAGAAAGTAGCTACTTTGGTTCTATTCAGTAAGGTAGGGTCGGTAGAAAATCACCTCCAGATAGTTACAAACCTGTTCATATTACATCAGCAGTAATTAAAATAATGAAGACAATATTGAGGGAATTACTGTTAGAATTTTTTGGAAGTCAACAGCTTCCAGAATGAATACCAGCAGAGGTTCATAGCCCATTTATCATGCCAATCCAATAACCCAAAAAGAAGAAGCAAATTCTGCACAAACAAAACCACAATGTAACCAAACACCATGGGACCAGTCCATTAGGAAAGCCAAAAATTAAAGGCAGCTGATAAAAGTTATAAAAAATGTGTGGAACTTTAATTTAACAACTAATAAAACCCACATAACATCCAGTGGTTGAGCATTTTCATCCAGTAAGCTTTAACAAGGACTTCTTTAGAACAGGAAGTAGTTGGCTCAAGCTGTTTAAAAAACCTCACCTCCTCAGTGCTCATAAAAACTCTGATTATATACCAAACAAGAGCATACTGCATAGCTTCAGTGAAACACAGAAGAATCAAAGTAAAGACACAGTTGTTTAATATTACTAAATGTAAAAACTAATTGATCAAGTTGAGAACAGTAAATTGTTAAGAGTGCGATATTAAAAATATTTGAAAAACAGATTATATAAAACCAGTTGTTGTGAACACCAATGTAAGTCCAGAACAGAGGTGCCAAAACAACAACAACAATGAAATTAAAGTTTGGCAGCCCTCAGTTTAAGGACTGGTAAAATAGAAACCTGGTCATTGATTCCAGGGAGACAAGTGGCATCCAGCCTGACTTGCCAGTAATATTCCTTGTATTCTAAACAAGTTTCCCAAGCTCCACCCCTGGGGGTAGGTTTAACAATATCAGATGGCAAAAAATGAACTTATTGAAAGACGCACAGGACAGCGAATGCTCATAAAGAGCATTTTTAGAATTCTTAGACTGAATATCATATACGTGTCCGTTAATTCTTTTTCTAAGAGGGCATTCAGTTTTGCCTATATAGAAACCAGGACAGGATTCACACTTAGTCAGATAAAGTACTCTGCTCATGTTACAATTTCCTTTACAAAACAAATTTGGTCAGCTAAATTATTGTCCAAACCAGGCAGTTTAAATCCAAAATATAAGGACAATATGGACATCTCCCACATTTGTGAGTCCTGAGGCTGGGAGCCTTAGATTTTTGGGTAGATGTTTTTTTCTCAGATCATTTCTTTAGAATACTACCCAACTTGTAAACAAACACAGGCAGCTTACCAAATTTGTTAAGAACGTCAGCATTCATTTAAAAAAATGTGCCAGTTGTTTCTGATGATGTCAGTAATCTTGAATGTGGCCCCTTGGTACTTCACCACCAAGGCCCTAACCCAAGAGTCATGGCTACAACCAAATTGTCCTATATCCATGGTCAGGGTCAATGTCCAATATTAAACTAAACCTCAAAGGTCTTTCTTCCACCACTTCTTTAATAATCGTGTCAATAAGAGGGTCCGAGTGTCCTCTCTCAATGAACATGTTCTTATGATTGTCAGTTTCTGTATTGAAATATAATATAATATTAATATAATAATAATATAATATAATAACATGGTTATTTTATATTGTGAATTTTAGAGTACAACTCAGTACACACACCACACTAATATACAAGTGTCCTATTTACCATAGTTATAAATTTACTTTTCTCATCTTATTCTTTTTTATATATTCATATGGTCTTCTATTTATATGTTTTTTCATCTATTAGCCCTGCCAAGTATACCTAATATTTATTATTTACAAGTCTTATTATATATAAGTCACATTATTTAAGTTTATTTTTGGGATATAATAACCCACATTGTAGTTTAATACGACATAATTATAATAAGAAATATATTTAAATGCTTAACTAATTAAAATATATCAGTACATATTAACAATATATAAATTATAAAATATATAATATATGTAAGACAACATCAGTAGTTTTAAGTATTTATATGCACAGTAGCACTTTTGACAGTGGATTAAATAGTAGAAACACACCAATGGGTTAAATTCAGTTTGGATAACCTAACTAGTTATATTCATTGTTATATTAACTGGTTCATTGAATGATTGATTTGATTGTTGTAATTGATTAATTTGTTAATTATTGAATAATCACTGCAGTATTAGAATAGTATAAAAATGTGAGGCACTGTTTATTAATTATTCTGATGAAGTCTGCTTAGGGCAGATGAAAGCGCTCAATTTGGTGGATTTTAAGCTACATTAAAGACTATCTGTTTGTCTGAACGGAGCTTCGTATTCATTTTTGTTTGCAGTTTGGCTTTTTCTACATTTGTGTTGGTTTTTTCGGAGTCCGTCAACTCACAGTGGTAAAGACATTTTTTCGTGCAATTCACCGTTAATACTACTTTTATTCAGTGTCTCGGTCATGGAAAAAAGTTTAAATGACTCTACTATCGTTGGCTTTGATCTGGAGCTCAACGATAGTGCTAACTTGTTGCAGACCCAGCGAGAGGTTTCTCGCCTCAGAGAGGAGCTTTCTACACTCCGTGGGGATCTTACAAAATTAATTGAGCTATTTTCACAGGAAGACCATGTAGAAAGAGTGAGACAGAATGAGAATGCCGTTGCAAGCACCTCAGCGCACCCGGTGACGTCATCTCCACGCTCGGTCTCAGGGAGTTATGGTGGAATGAACAGAAACGACGGGGTGGAATTGCAGAGTAAGAGAAATATCGTTGACAGGGATGGAAAGCTGGTGGGTAACAACGGAACATCGCCGCTTGACAACGGAGGACAATCTCACTCAAACAAAAGCTCTAAAGGTACTGTAAATATTAACGTGCAAACGACAGATATTACGGCACCTTATTTAAACAAGTCACGGCAACCTGTGGGGGTTGGTGAAAGTCACTCTACAAGTTATAAAGACATTTTAGAAAGAGTTTATGTGTTTGATAAGTCTTTGAACTCTAATCGTGATGAGGTGCAACAACTTAAAGGAAACACTTTTAAAAGCAAAGAAGAAACATTGCAAGACAAGATTTTTGACTTTGAGAAAATGTTATATAAATATAAATGTCTACAAATAGACAATAATTATCTACATCAGTGTTTGATTAAAAAGGTAGTCCCTCAGGGACTAAGGTTTTACAAATACCCATTTGGTATTAATTATACAGACAATGTTTTGGCAGATTTTTATTCTTTTTTTGATGACTGTGGTTTTGCTTTAATATCTAAACTTATCAAATACAATGAAGTGCAGCTTAAGAAAATGTTGAATGAGGTTAACTGTGTTCAAATGGAAATAGTGAATGATTTAGTTTTTGAACAATATGAGGGTTTATATTTCAAAATTTTGAAAAGAATAGAAAGTAAAGTTGAAAAGGTATATGAAAGGAAACAGGGCAAACTATTAAGAGACAGAGAACAATATAAAAAAGGTAAAAGCTACCCTCTCCCTTTTCAAAAAGTATGGAAAAATACAGAAAATCAGGTGAAAAGGAAGGATAGGAACACTTTCAATCAGAATGAAGGTGGGAGAACTAAGAGGGTGGAATTTCATGAAAGATTTGAACAAGGGAAATATACAGAGAGAAGAAATGGTTATTTGGACGAATTAGATTCCTTTCATGAACCAACAGAAACTTTTTTAGGGCCTCGAAGATCAGAAAGATTAGCCAGCAAACAACTGATTCCTTCGGATCCAGGCCCACAAGAACACATGGGTGGGAACGATTTTGCATGGAAAAACATGGGAAGGAGAGGGAGACAGACATAATTAGGCAAGAAAGTAATGGGATTACCTTCCAATATAAAGGTTGCAAGATACACAACTATACGAGCTTGAAATTAGAAAAACAACATTTTGAATTATTTTCAAGGGGATTTAAATTTGTTAGGTCCACTCGTGGGGATTTAGCAAACATATTGTTGGAACTGAAGTTATACCTTAGAAAATTGAATTTAAGTTTAATTAATAATCAGAAAGAACCTCTTAACAAAAGTAACAAAAATATACATGGTGGTATTTCTGAGGGAGATACTGTTTTCACTTCTCCAATTTTAAACAGGAGTAGTATTTATAATCCCCCACTACATCCGGTTATTAACATTTTTGAAACCATAGTAACCAATGAAATTTATGAGACATATGGAAAATTTAGAGGAAAGACTACAACTAATAATTTAAATAAAGCTGAAATAAAACTCCTTGATTCCTTAAGGGAAAAGGTTGATTTAAGGTTTATGCAACCGGATAAAGGAGGGGGAGTGGTTATTTTTCAACAGGAAGCATACAATGATGTGTTAACTACTTTGTTGAATGACAAAGAAACCTATACAACTGTTTCATTTAATGAAGTCCAAATAGCTTATAAAAGGATAGACTCACTGTTGGAAGAGTACCTTATAGAAAACAGGATAGAAATTGGGATTTATAATTTTTTAAAACAAAAGTATCTACGTATACCCCAATTCTTTGGAATACCTAAAATTCATAAAAATATACTGGAACCTCCTTTTCATCCTATAGTTTCAGCAAAGAATTCTAAGACCCACCCACTGGCAGTATTCATTGACCAAACACTAAAAGATATTGTTAAAAAACAAGAACATTTAGTTCAAGATTCATGGGACTTCCTGGGTAAAATTAATGAATATTTGTGGTCTGAAACTTGCAAACTGGTTACTGTAGATGTTAGGGACCTTTTTACGTGTATTCCTAGGGATGTGGGGTTTGAATATTTTGAGAACATTGTCCATAGATACCTAGAGGCTTCAACTGATACAAAACTATTAATATTAGAGTTGACAGAAGTAGTTTTGGATAATAACTTTATATCGTTTCAGGGAGAATATTATAGACAAGTGATGGGGGTAGCTATGGGGCAGCTTGTGCCCCCATATATGCAAATCTTGTCCTCCTTGGTTGGGAGGAAAAATACATCTTTCCTAGTATATTTAAGAAAAATATCAAAATCTATCTTAGGTTCTTGGACGATATCTTCCTTGTTTGGGAAGACGATGATGAAAATGAATTGGAGGAATTCATGAAATATATTAATGAAACCACCAATTTTTTGTCATTTACCCATGAAGTACAGGATCAAAGTATTAACTACTTGGATATTACTGTAAGTAAAAAAGTAAAAGGTTTCAAGTCGAATATTTTTCGAAAAAGTACCTGATGTAATAGTTACCTTCATTTTAACAGCCTACACCCGTTTCATCAAAAGAAAAGTATTATTAAGGGGCAGGCTGTTAGAATTGCAAGAATGACCTCAGAACGTAAGGATTTATTGAACGAGTTTACATTTCTGATGGAAACATTTTTAGAAAGAGGATATCCTAGAGAATTAGTTGGTGAAATTTTGGATGAAGTATATACAGGGTGGGGTAACAAGTATAAGCCCCTGTTAGGACAAAAATTAACATATAAAGAACATCAAAGTCATAACACAAAAGATTTTTCGAGGGCATGTATTACAGAATACAATGAGTTTTCAGATTGTTTTACTAAAATTTTAGAAGAAAATTGGTCCATTATAAAGACCAACAAAGAAATATATGAAATTGTTGGAAATAAGCCATTACTGACCTATAAGACTGGCATGAATTTTAAAAGATTATTTGAGAGAGATAGAATTATATTTGACAAAAACACAAAGAAAGGAACAACTAAGCGTGGGAGTTGTCGACAATGTACATACATTAATCAGGCTGAGGACATAATACTCAAGAATGGTCTTAATAGTAAGGTATCCTTCTGTAAAGGCAATTGCCGTAGTAGGATGTTAGTTTATTTAGCCACTTGTACTAAATGCACCTCCTTCTATGTAGGTAAAACCGAGAGGGCACTAAGGGAGAGAATTTATGAGCACACCAATGACATCAAGGTGAAAAAAGAGACCAGTGCCCTCTATAAACATTCTGTAAATTGTGAAGGTTTTACAGATTTTAAGTTTGCTATTTTAGAATTAATGAAAACTGACACTAGGGGAGGTGATTTTAAGAACAACCTACTACTGAGAGAGATCAAGTGGCAGTTGAGACTGAAATCAAATTATTTTCCTGGTCTCAATGAATATATTAATATAAAGGTGATACTAATTGATAAAGCTGCCTCAGTTTGATCCTGTTCTAATATTAATATAACATTATTTATTTGGACCATAAATGATTGTTTTTATCAACAAATTTTAGATATTTATCATTTTTTAATATGTTATAATAACAACATATAATCTGATTAACATTAACTAAAAGGTTTTAATGATGAATATTTATTATTTTTTAACTAACATTTTTATAACAACATGGTTATTTTATATTGTGAATTTTAGAGTACAACTCAGTACACACACCACACTAATATACAAGTGTCCTATTTACCATAGTTATAAATTTACTTTTCTCATCTTATTCTTTTTTATATATTCATATGGTCTTCTATTTATATGTTTTTTCAACTATTAGCCCTGCCAAGTATACCTAATATTTATTATTTACAAGTCTTATTATATATAAGTCACATTATTTAAGTTTATTTTTGGGATATAATAACCCACATTGTAGTTTAAAACGACATAATTATAATAAGAAATATATTTAAATGCTTAACTAATTAAAATATATCAGTACATATTAACAATATATAAATTATAAAATATATAATATATGTAAGACAACATCAGTAGTTTTAAGTATTTATATGCACAGTAGCACTTTTGACAGTGGATTAAATAGTAGAAACACACCAATGGGTTAAATTCAGTTTGGATAAGCTAACTAGTTATATTCATTGTTATATTAACTGGTTCATTGAATGATTGATTTGATTGTTGTAATTGATTAATTTGTTAATTATTGAATAATCACTGCAGTATTAGAATAGTATAAAAATGTGAGGCACTGTTTATTAATTATTCTGATGAAGTCTGCTTAGGGCAGATGAAAGTGCTCAATTTGGTGGATTTTAAGCTACATTAAAGACTATCTGTTTGTTTGAACGGAGCTTCGTATTCGTTTTTGTATTGAAATAGTCATCATCAGAAATCATACATGATAACAATGTGATCAATTGTAATCAATGTGATTGGTCCCCCTTAAAGTACCTACACCTAGATCTAGCTGTTCAATATTTTTATGAAAACATTCTCACTATTCTAAAAAGTCTAGCTTCAATTAGAAAGATACATGTAAACTCTAAACCAGTACTATGGCTCTCTAATGATACCAAAAAACTTTTCAGAGAGAGACAGAGCATGGAAACATTATAATGACACTAAAAACCAAAATTCACTCCAAACCTATAATCAACTACATAACCAAGCCAAAAAACAAATTAAACATGACAAAAAGCTTTACTGTACAACAACCAACAACTGCACCAAAACAATCCCCAGGCATTCTGGAGAGCTATCAATCTGTTGTTAAAAACCTGGTCAGTCCAAAACTCCAGCTCCTACCATAACCAACTCCACTGATTGTATAGCCTCACAATTTAAGTCATACTTTATCAATTCTATACTAACTCTTCTTATTAATAATATCAATACATTACTGTCTGAACCTATAAAATCTGTAGCTAACTTTCACCACAACAGCAACATATCACACAGAATCTGAAACTAGCCTGAAATCCTTCTCCATCTATCCAATCCAAGCCTGCACCACCCTGCTGACCAACTACTAACAACATTTGTCAGACTAGCAGCAGACACTATCTGCTACCCTGTATCTCTCCGTATTAACAAGACTGTTACAGAGCAATACATCCCAGAGTCTGGACAATCTCCTGTATCACTCCCTTGACCAAAGGTGACACCTCCACTGAGTTTTCAAATTACAGGCCTATTGCCATCACCCCCCTCCAGCCAAAAGTCTTGAAAAATGTACACACACACAACTACTTAACTAGCTCCTATGCAACAACCTCCTATCCACATCCCAACATGTTTTTTGACCAAAACATAACACCACAACAGCCCTAGTCAGTTTCATCAATTCAGCCAACCAGCATAGAAACAATGGCCAACTTGTCTCCTCAGTTTTTCTAGACACATCAAAGGTTTTTGACACAGTATCCCACCAAAAATGTATTAACAATCTAGCATCCTTAAACCTCTCCCAATCAGCACTCTCCTGGATCATTAGCTATTTATCTGACCATCAGCATGCAGTCAGGTGGCAGAATGAACTCTCTACCCTACTACCCATCACAATAGGTGTGCCACAAGGCTCAATTCTTGGTCCACTTCTCTTCCCCATTTTCACAAACTCTGCACTGCCACTCAACATGCAACCATTGTCCAATATGCAGATGACTCCTCCCTTATCTGCTCAGCTGCATCCCTTCCAGAACTCCTAAAAAACACAGCAGTCCTTACTAGATATTGAAAAACACCTGTCAGACTCCCAACTTGTTCTCAGTCTAAACAAAACAAAGCTTACACTCTTTGCAGCAGTAGAACACCTGATCACCTTCCCCCTTTCATCGTCTACTCTTCCAATAAAGCCAAAATCAAACCCATCCAGCACACTAAACTCATCAGGGTCACAACTGACAACAATCTCAAATTTGACAAACACCAATCATTAGTTTTCAAAGAAAGTCCACATTAAATTAGGTTCACTCTACAGAGTCAAGCCCTACCTAGCTGATATCACCAGGCATTCCATTCCCAGAACACACCTTGTCTCTACCCTCTTATATGCCTCACTAATACTTACCAATGTCAGAAAAACAGACTTAAACAAACTAGAGTCATGTTTTGCTGCAAACCTCCCCTATAGATCTCACCATTGCACTGCACTCCACCAATTAAAATGTATGGAATTATCAAACCTGCTAAACTTTAACCAACTGTGTCTAGCTCATTCCACCCTTCAAAATCCTGAAAATTGCCCAGTTCTCAAGGACCTAGTTCAAACCCACTCCAGCCATAGATTACTAAGATCCTCCAATAAACTACTTCTCAAAGTAACTAAATCCAATAATATTCATGGTGATGCTGTTTACTCCAGCAAAATATCTACCTGGAACGCAATGCCTCAGAATATACTGTTTACCACAAATTCATCCAAATTGAAACTACTACTTAAGGAGCACCTAACCAACACCTGGGTCTGCCCTTGCAATAAACCAGGCTAACCATACTCCCTTCTATAACAAACGATCCTATAATCCCGTGTTATCGCTTTTTCCTTCTTCTCTAACTACTCTCACTTTATAATTCTTGCTATGCTTACACGAATACTTACAATTTTCTTCTAGCCTTGCTATATTGTATGAGTACAATACTCTTATGCTTCAGTACTTCTCTCTTTGCTATGATTCTCTGCAATTTTTCACTAGGGACATGCTACCCAGTAGATGCATAGTCACTCTCCTCTAAAAATTGTACTACCCATGACACTCATTTTTATGACTCAGTAGTTTCTGACTCTAATTTCAACATGAATTATTGTCAGCTGTTTATTATAAGCTAATTGTACTTCAAGAAATCTGATATTCAATCATAATTGTATTGCTGGCTGAAATACTGACATGCTTTATTTTTCAACTGTTCATTCTTATCTGAAATGTACTTTATGAAATGCGTTATATATTTGTAATTGTATTTCTCTATTCTTTGGAGCTTTTCTCTCCGGGCCTCCGCTGAAAATGGTCCAGTAGCCCAGTTGGACTTCTCTGGTAAAAAAATGTAAAATAAACCCTCTGACCAGACCCACCTTTTGCTTATAAGGATGAAAGCTGGAAAAGTACAAATAGGAGTTGCAAAATATGGGTTTACGATAAATAGTGGAAGTACTGTCTTTTTTATATATGGTCATATCCAAGTAGTTAATAAAGTATTCACTGACTGTGAATGTAAACCTCAAAAACTGAGTTGTAGAGTTTAAGTAATTGACAAACTGTGCAATCATATCATCTTGACCACTTGTCCCACAGGATAAAAAATATCATCCAAATATCTAAGGCAGAGTTCTCAGTGGGCATAAAAAGGATTTTCTTTGAAACCATAAGTACTCTCCCAATAGTACATGGCCAAGTTGGCAAACTGTGGAGCCCAGGCCGCATCCATAGTGACTCTCAATTCCCAAGTCTGTTTGTGAAATCTCTATCGGAAAATATAAAATTGTAAAGTTGCAGTCCAAAACCAGGAGCTTAAGTTCTGAAAGTAATCAAATGTCCTATCCTGTAAGGAATGCATTCTGAACAAGTGTTTCAGTAAAAAAAAATTCAACCCTAATCCTGAGGTATGCAAGTGAACAAATCTACCAAGTCTACTGTAAGAAAGCGTAGGTGGTTACTGTATAGCAACTGCTTGAATCGTCTTAAAAAGACCCATAAGACTTTAGTAAATGTAATGGAGTATATGGGTTTAAGAGAACAATGCAAAATAGAGCCAATGGGTAGGCTTTAGACCGTTGAGCCTCCAGAACTAGCCTTGGGGGGATCCCTGATATCCTTGTGCACTTTAGGTAACCTAAAGATTGAGGGAGTAACAGGATGGGTATTGTATAAACTGTTTTTTTTAATACTTTTAATCTCACACTCTTAATTTACTGTTTTCAACTTGATCAATTAGGTTTTTACATTTAGTAATCTTTAAACAATTGCATCTTTTTTACTTCCTTGCGTTTCACTGAGTCTCTGCAGTGTGCTGTTGTTTGGTTTCGAATCAGGTATCTGTCCCTTTAAATTTTAATTAGAACTGAGGAAGGAAGAGTTTTTAAACAGCTTGAGACAGCTATTTCCTGTTCTGTAAGTCCTTCTTACAGCACATGGAATGAAAGCACTCAACCACTGGATGTTATGGTAGGTTTTATTCATGTATTTTGTTTTTTATTAGTTCAATTTTTTATAGTGATCATCTGCTGCCTTTCATTTTTGGCTTTCTTGGTGGATCAGATCGCACAGTGTTTGGTTATATCATGCCAATCCAGTTTATCCACTTCTGTAACTGTACAGTATAGGGGAAAACTATTAGGTGTTGTGTACTTCACCTTCAAACAAACATCTAAGGCTGCTCCCACATACATTTAACTTACAACATAGGATAGATTGAGTGTAGAAAAGGCAGGCAGGTGTATCAATGAATGTCTCAATAGAAGGAAGAAGATGGACAGAAGTTAATAGTGAAAAGGAGCAGAGAAGGGGTGACATTAGCCAGCAAAGAGATGGTAAGTGGGGTTCAGAAAGGATTAGTCCTAGCTCAGTACTCTTTGGCATATTCACAATGGATATCACCAGTGGTACTGATGGCATGGATAACCTCTCTATGGATGTCACTGGAACCAGGGAATGACATCAGACTGGGAGAGGCATGTACTGCAGTAGGAAGCTACAACCTGAGCAAGGGCTGAGCAAGGGACAGCTGGGATTAAATGTTGCAATGTGCATGATTTTATGCCTAAGGATCAAGAATCCTAGAACTGTTAACTAGGTGGTGAATTACAAATTCAACACTGCATAGGAAGAGAAAGATTTAGGAATCCTATTTATTGCAGAAACTAGTTATCAGGTCAGAACAGAGAATTTTATGGTAAATATAAACAAGAATTTGGGATGTATCTAGAGATGAACTGATGAAAAAATTAGAGGGGTTATCTTAAGCATCTATATTGCAACATCAAAGCTTTAATTAATTAAATAACTAAAGCTCGATCTTGTAATATATGAAACCAGAAAATGTCAAATGTCCGTTTCCACCCAGGGAAACACTTCCCTTGGCCGCTTCAAAAAAAAAAACTTTGTGTGCCCCCCACACCCCCCTAACTAGCTATACCAACTCTGAGATTGTTCCAAATTGGAGAAAAGGGCATAATCCACAAAACGGCCAAGGGAAGCTCTTCCCTGTGTTGAATCGGCTGTTCGACATTTTACAGTTTCTATATTACAAGATCAAGCTTTAGTTATTCAATTAACTAAAGCTTCAATCTTGTAATATAGACCTGGTCTTAACACTATGCAGATCACTGTTTAGGTCATTACTGGAAAACGTGGAAAAGGGAAAAGGAGATTAAGGCTCAGCCGGTTGAAAGGCTCCAAGGGAGACTGTCAGGAATACTAAGGGGACAGGAGGAGAAGGAGTGCTAAGAGAAGCTTATAGATCTGGATTTGTTTGTCCTAGAGAATAAAATGAGGTGGGCAACATGATATGAGTATATAAAATAGTGATGGGCTGAGTGAAATGTTGACCTGATAAAGAAGAACAGATGGACATGAGATGCACTCCTACCAGACTGATGGAACCAACTTTAGTATAAACATGGGGCAAAACATCACAGAAATGATGCTGAATAAAATGAAACATGTTAACAAAGGAATTGATTTATACTGTAGAACCACTGAGGCTTTCAGGAAGGAATGGGATTGATATTTGAAGGTGAGAAGGGTGGAAGAAACCACAGAAAGGTGCTACCTGTATCAGAAGTGTAGGCTAAATTAGCTAGTCCATGGCATAGTGGAGTAAAGACCTAAGGAGGATACAATTATCCCAGGTTTGATTAGCAGCTGAGGTGTATGAGGCATGGCAGGGAAGAGGTGGGTGTGGACCTGAGTGCTCCTTGTGTTAGATTCCTGGTGGACAATGGATAGACTTATGGGAGTAAGTCCAAAAATGGAAATGGGTAGATATTAGCTAAGTTGCCACTGAGGCAGAATAATGTGCCACACATTCCAATTACACATCTGCCTATAAGGATTTACAGGTGTGAAAAAGACAGAAATGGGATGTTAGGACTTAAAGTAAAAAAAAAACCCTAGCAGGTATATGACACTGCACCAGGATGCCTCAATATTCTCTGCATTTCTGAGCATGGGTCAGTATATGTCTGAGGGTATCAGGAGTATCCAGTAAATAAGGAGAGACACTGGTGGCAGTCAATGCTCAGCTGCAGGGAGAAAGAAGTGCAGGCTAAATGGACAACTTTTTGTTATTCTACAACACACACATGTAGAGTAGAATCACTTTCATGGTTACAATTTCAAGCCTCAGTCTTGTAGTTATCGTAAGATCTGTAGGATACAAACTTCAGTTTAAACAATAATAATAACTGCATTTCTGTTCTACTTTTAGCATTACTGTCGAGAGTACATCGCTGAATGGATGAGACTGAAGCTTGATGTTCTTCTTTGCCCTGCACTTTGTCCTGCTTTTACCATTGGATACCCTGGACAGTTTTTAGGTAGGCAACTCTACACCTTTAAGTCACCATGATAGTAAACCTCTGTCCTGTCTGAGAATACATAGAGTAGGTATGTTGATACTTTATTGTTGCTGGAACAGCATGAAAATCTCATAAGGTGGAAAAAGAAGTACCGTTGCACTGAAGTTATATACTCTGGATATGTTAGCTATGCTTTATGTGGAGCTTCTGAGACTTTATTTCAGTATTACATTTTTTTGCAAACAGTGTATCATGTAAGTAAGTTGTTTTGTTTTGTTTTGTAAAGTACTGGAATACTAAGGTCATGTTTCATCATCTTTAGGCATCTTGCTTTTATTCATAGTTCATTTTCCTAATCCTGCATAACTACACAGTTGGAAAAAAGTAATGTGTTTTTTATTGAGGAAACTGAAGCAACTATGTACATTTCTTTATCTAGAGCTAAACCTACAACAGTGTTTGTATCAACCCGTGTGCGCCCACACACACACACACACACACACACACACACACACACTCACCACTCACAGAAATGTGCTTTATTAAAACATGAATAAAAGAACAATGGCATGAAACAATGACATTTAAAGTAATGATTAATGTCCTTTCCATACCACTATTTTATGCAATACTTTCAGAATGTACAGAATCAGCAAGTAACCACTTTATTCGTATACTGGAAATGTGTAGTGTAGAAGCTTATTTCATCAGGTACACAATAGGTATTTAGCACAAAAAGGGCCAAACATAACAAGTTCTCCTTGTGCAGAATAAAACCAAAACCTAAAGTGTATTTTCATCTTGACCAGATTGCTACCAGTCTCTCTTAGCACATCATTTCCACAACCTTTAATGCAGGATTTACCACAGTTCACCAAAAGCACCACAACCTACCCTGCTATCACTCTCCAGAATAAGTTCACAGTCTCCTATCCCTCACTCCCACTGAATCTGTATCTTACCATAATAACCTACTCACATACCCAAACATATTGGTAAAACCTAAAATTACTCTTTTTTCATTTGATCACTTCTTTTACTCTATATATCTGCAACTAATATTTCTATGCAGTAGCAATGCTGTCAACTTAAGTTACTTGTCATATTTCTTACTCTCTCACACATGGCAAGTTAGCATACTATATTCAATCCAAGAGCCATTAACTTCAACCAAACCACAAATTAACTCCAAACATGTGCCTTTCCCAATATCACCTATTCTATATGTTACCTCCTACAGTCACCTTCTCAAGCACACCAATATTAAACTCTTAACCCCTCACTTAATCAAAAACACAAAATTCAAATTCAGTTAGAAACTATAACCCAAAAAACACTTTACCTGACTAAAAATGCTTTTTATTTTAGGCAGGAATGTTATTTTCAGTTACAGGGTACTGCTGTGGGAGCCTCTTTTACTCCTATATATGCTGATTGGTTTATGGGATATGTTGAGCAATTTTTGATATATGATGTCAGTCATAACATTTATATTGACTCTATTGATATTTGGTGTCACTGTTTTTGTGACTGCTGGATTGTTTGTTTGTACATATGATTTGGATGTTTTGTTAGAATTTGTTCAATATCCTAATGATAATAAGTGGGGTCATAAAAGAAGATACTGCCAGCCCAGCTATCTGGAATTTTGTAAATAATTATGCGTCATTTGTGAATATCAGCATGAGTCATATGTTTGTGTTACAAATGTATTAGAACTGTATGTTATGTGGATATCAAACTGCTGCTACAGAAGTGTGTGTTGAAAAGGGTCTGTGAAGTACTGAGCTTAAAAATATAATCACAGTGTAACCTACTGCAAAAGAACAGAAATGTACATACACTATTGCAACTGTTTAAATAAATATATTTTAACAATGGAAACTGAGACATGAGAGGTTAACTTTAGAAAAATAGCTGAAATTAAATTACTTTATGGGCATGCAATAATAGGATGTTATCTTCCAGTTTCATTGCACTAACAGACACAATGTCTAGAACTAGAAGTTTTTGTATGTCTTGGAAGTGTTTTATTGTTTTATGACTTCTAGGATGTGCCTTAGATCTATGAAAAGCCCGCTTATGTATTTTCACAGATAGATGCTAAATGCTATCAGCTGCATCAATGTTTTTTTTTCCCTGGGTAGGAGTCAGATGACAAGTAATGATGTCATTCTGCAAGTCATCCCAGCAGTAGTATACGAGATACTAATTTAAGAACTCTCTGAGAGAGCAGGTGTCTTTGACCTAGCAAGAAGATCCATTCACCACACATCTGCCTTGCTCTGTAAGCAAGTCTAGGAAACAGTGCAATTCTCTTAGATACAGTCAGGAATATAGCAAAGCTTAATTTAGATGTTTTTCTTTATTTATTTGAGACTGTCCTGCAATGTTGTTTTAAATATTTCCTGTGATTTTGAGCTCTGATGTTATGTGAACATATACTGAGTATTTTCTTGTTCTTTTATTATTTGTTATTAAATATATTTAAACCTTTCATTGTGGTTGATATTTGTGAGACATATTTAAGTTCTGAGAGTACTTGCATATTTATTTGGTGACACTGTGTAGGCCACTCCTAATAGCCTTGCTCTTGGTCAAACTACCATTTGTATTGATAGTAACATTACACAATATGATTGGACACCTTTTGTTAAGGGCCTTAAAGTAGCTGATAAAGAGTCGTCTGGTAGCAGTAATAACTACCTTATAGTCTGTGCAGAAGAGTGCATAGTTAGTAAACCTGTGCCAGCCTTTCCCAGGTGTGTGAGTGGATACACTCAAACTTCAAAGAGTGTGTGTGTTAGCTACTTGGGCAAGGACACGAAGCACTGGTTGGACAAGAGAGGGTACTGGAGACTACACAGCTGAAATCCCAACTCTATAGCTGTGCCAGTGGGGAGTCTTATTGGAGATCTGGAAAAAAAGAGAAAAAACAGCTCTGAACTGACTGTGGTCTCTGTGTGCTCTTAAGGGAAATTGCACTTGATGCAAAAAGCTGCATCAGGAAATACTGTGTGTGTACTTATCATTCTCCCAATATATATCCCCCACTGGTGCTAGTGGTGAGGATTGAGGCTCCTTGATTATTGGTCCGGTGGTGGGGTGTCACACTTTTAATTATACTTCCAAAATTTAATTTTGGATTATTGATTGAAAAAAAGTTGGATGGAACTGTTAAAACTTCCTTATACAGGAAGGAATTCCATAAAAATTCCTTATTTCTGGCATCTGATTATCATCCTAGATATATAATTAATGACATTTCTTTATCACAGTATTATAGGGTGGAAAGAATTTGTTCTGAATTGGAAGAATTTAGTAAAAATAGTCTAGATTTAATAATAATGGTTATGATCCTAAAATACTACAGCAGGTTTTGGATAATACTAATAATAAGTCAAGGGACGGATTATTAAAATATCAAGATAAGAATGACTAAGGTTGGTTACCACCTTTGGGAGTAATATTAGTTCTTTTTTTGCAGATTGTTCACAGTCATTGGTTTATTTTAAAGCTGAACAAAGATTTGTTGGAAATTCTACCTGACAAATGTTCTTTTTCTAATAGACATGGTAAGAATATAGGAAATTATTTTAGTCATTACAAAAGTGGGTTAAATATAGTACAAGAAGTACAAACCACTTTGGATGGCAAGGTTTTAAAGGGGTCTTTCCATTATGGTGCATGTTCAGTGTGTGCTGTTATTTTCAAAAGTAAGGAATTTATATCAATGAACACTCATAGAGCTTATGAAATTAAACCTGCTATTTCTTGTAATTCACAATGGGTTATATATTTAGTTACATGTTATTGTTCTGCTTTTTATGTTGGAAAGACTTCTAGAGTTTTTAAAACACGCATATTTGAACATGTTAGTGACATTAGATGTCAACATGAATCAAATGCCTTAATTAAGCATATACTTAAGCATCCTAATGCCCAGTTTTGTTTTTTGGGTATTAACAAAATTATGCTTAGCGGTCCAAATAAATTAAGATGGGAAAACATGCTTAGTGTAAAGGAATGTTTTGGATCATGAAACTAGGAGCTTCATTTTCTTCTGGTTTGAATGAATATTAGTTTAAGTTTTGTATTTATATAAAAATATATGTCTTTAAATGTAAGTCCAAGGAGTTGTGTTGTCATCTTCAAGGAAGTGATAAGTAACTGCTGAATATTTAGCAGCGTTGTTACCTCACAACAAGAGGTTCTCCCGTTCGATTCCCGGCTTGGCTTGGGAGTGCCTACTGTGTGGAGTCTGCATGTCCTCCCCGTGATTGGATAGCATTCGAAAGACATGCGTGCATAAATGGGCATGCCTTCGTTGAAGGTTGGGCGTCAAGCTGGCATCTCGGCATTTCGTAAAAATCTACTGCCAATCATTAGCGGACTGGAGTTCTGCTGTGGCGACCCCTTACCGGGAAAAAGCCGAAAGACAAACAACAACATCCATACCGAGAAAGGCTGTTGCTGAAACCGTTATATGTTTTTTAAACTCACTAAATAAAGAATACATTTTTGGAGTGGGTTTGGAGAGTACTGGACTTTATTTTTTTTCTCTACAAATATATCTCATGAAACCCGATATTGGGTGAATTAAATGCTGACTGGAACTCCATTGACTTCCATCCCATTCCACCTCCATAAATTTTTATGACTTCCAGCAAGTCATCCAAAGCCGATCTGAAATAAACAAGCCCTGCAACAAGGAAACTATCAAAGATTGGATGCTTGTATTTAAACCTGCAAGCTTCTTGGAATCTGGCACCCTTCCAGACACCATAAGTGACCACCTTCCCATCTTTGCCATAAGGCACCCTAACAGTCCAGTTAAAAAAACCTCAATACAAACTAGTACAGAACTTATACCAATTCAGCAGTGAATTTTTCTCTACAATTTTAAAGCAAATAAACTGGAATCTACTAAAAAGAATGCCCCTAGGTGATATCATTCAAGAATTTAATAGAATCTTCCTATGTATACTAAATGAGCAGGCACCTCAAAGAAGAAAAAGGGTCAAAACTAACCCTGGCCCTTGGCTATCCAAAGACGCAAAAGTAATCCCGAAAAATTGATGCAAGGCTTAGAAAACTTGGTGAAGATTAAAAACTCAATAAAGCCAAGACTATTTCAGACAACTCTGAAATCTAGAAAAAAAAAAAAAAAACAAATATGATAAAAATGATAAAAAGAACTATTACACAACCCACAAATGAACAATCATAAAACCCCCAAACAAGTGTGTTACTTCTACTCCATAAATAACTTTTTCAATCCAGGTAAAACTGCTCAACCAAACCTATTACCTGGTACTCCCTGTAATCAAACTGTATATCTATTTAACACACCTCTTTCAAGCAGTCACCTCACTGCTTGCCATCAACATAACAATTGACACCACCTACAATACCTACATACTCATCTGTTTTTCTCTAAAGCTATTTTACTTCCACCATAAAAAGCTTCTCCACAAAGTCAAACCAACAACAATGGTTGCTGACAACCTCCCATCAGAATTCATAAAACCTGCTGTTGAGCCCCTAGCATACTTATCATTTCCTGTATCTGTACTCATAAGCATAACCACATAAAAAGAATATGTCTCCCACTTTTGGAAAAAAATGTACATCATTCCGTTACACAAAGGTAGTAACTACACAGATTTTTTTAACTTTAGACTGATAGCTATTCTTTCCTCCTTCTCAGAAATGCTAAAAAAATGTACCATATTCAATTTCTCCAGTATCTAACTGATAATCAACTCCAGTCACCACTTTGGTACAGTTTCTGCCCCAGTCATGGTTCCACCACTACTCTACTAAGCTTCATTGTCGCAATCAACAAAAAGTGTAATTCCAGCAACCTAGTTTGTGCCTTTTCTTGGAATTATCCAAAGCTTTTGATACCATCTCTTACTTCAAACTTTTCCAGAAATCCCACAGTCTTGGCTTTTTTCTCAATCCCTCCTTCTTTTGTCTCTAAGGTTATATATCTGACAGATTTCAAGTAGTCAAATGATAATCTACATTCCCCTCATTTCTGTCCATCTCAGTAGGTGTCCCCAATGCTCCATCCTGGGCCCCCACTTATTCAATATCTTTATAAATGATCTCTCATCTGCTGCTAAGCATGCCACTTTAATCCACCTTACTGATGACAACACCCTCATCTGCTCTGCCTCCATTCTAATCAAGCATTAACAACTTACCCAAGAATCCTTCACTTCTATTGAAATCTGACTCAACAATTGTCAACTAATACTAAATCCTAAAAAAATTACTTCTGTTCACCCCAAATCCATCACTGTAGATAGCAACAGGTTTAACATCTTCTCCATTACCAATACATCAATAGAAATTGTACCAAGCATCAAACTACTAGGTGCCACAGAAGACGACTCCTTGAAAGTTGACATCCATATTAATAAATCCACAAAAAAGACCAATTAGAAAGTGGGATCTGTATACAGAGCAAGGAACAGGAATGCTTTAACAAAATCACCAGATTCACCACTAATCAGCCATGATGGATGATTGAATGAGTAACAAAATGGGAAAAGTGAGAATAACATTATAAGACACAAGGGAGACATGCATGGTTCTGGAGTTGTATACAGAAATGCTATACATCACATATGAGCCCACAGCATGGAGACATACTCCTGTCGTCAATGTCAGCCAAATATGTTCAATTAACCTTCCACAGCAGTTGTAAAGCAAAGGAATTGCCATTTGCCAAAGGTGGTTAACACATAACACAGTGGAAGATAACATAATATGTACAGTACATCTCTGGCTGCATCTCATTAGTGTCTGCTTTCTACTGATGAAATAGGTCAGGGTGGCAGTACCTCAGGTCATCACAGCAATGCTTGTACAGTCCTGTACAGTTTCCCTGTACAGGTGATGTCTGTAACTTCACAGAACACCTATGACAGGTTAAACCAGGCATCAGCCTTTTTAAATGGGCATTAATACCTCTCGTAGCAGGTGATACTTATAGTACATATACAGGAAGAACAAGACAATCTTACTTTCCCTGTTACAGTTATCACATAAGGAAGTAGCCATGTCCACTTAGTAGGTCTACTCAAGAAGCAATGTGGTATACCTGTTTGCACAGACATATGTAGCTGAATCACATGTTGTGTACTGCAGCTGTGCATTGTGCAGTGGCTGTACTCAAGCTCACTTAGCTGGTGGACAAACATGGACATTAGATGGCTCATGCTAAACCCCATGTACCTGGCTCATACCACTAGGAATGGACCATGCAATATGCAGACTAAATGATTCACAGACATGGAAATTGTCTTCATTAGCATGTTTGCTGTACTAAATAGCCCATCTTAGTGCAATATAAAGTGGCATTTGCCCAAGACCAGTCTGAAACATAGGAACAGACTCTATTGGAATAACTGTGAAACAGCTATGTATGTGGTGACAATATAGAGAGACAGAAGGATAGGTGATCTGATAAGGCACTTGTTGCACCCCAGCAATTCTGTGTTATCTTAAGGGTGGGCCATTGTGCAGGTTATGTAATTGGCATATGTCCAAGGGTTGACCAGCTGTGTATGCCTGTGGGAAAGGAGTGTCCATAGGATACTGTATGAAATAGAGCAACATATATGGAGTGAGTGAGTGAGTGACATGGCCCTACATACCTGCAGGATATAATACCATACAAAGGGCTGAAGTCTGGTAACTGCAGATGATACTGAGGTGGGTATAGTATGAGTAGGCCATGGACAGTTGCACATGCAAGGTGTAAGTGTGCACATGCA
>NC_056744.1:1168284730-1168299730 GCF_019279795.1 Protopterus annectens
CTTATTATGGGGTTTCAAGGTTTCTCACATTCCTTCTTTACATGATACAGAGTAGCAAGGAGTCAGAGACAATCTGCCTAAGCAGTGGAAGTCTGAAATGTGTGCTGTTTTCATTTTTGTGTAATTTGTATGCTTACATTCTCATGTGAGCTATTATTCTTTCATCACTGTTAATATAACTTTATTCTGAATATGTCTGCTCATAATGTAAATCATTATAATTTTGTTATCTTATTTATTGTCTCATCACACCAATGTCAAATGTTCTTGGCTTCCTTTTTTTTTTTTCATTAATGTTTGCACACTGTTGGAAGGCGGGGGTGGCAGACATTTTGGAAGTGCAGGGGTTTAATCTACCTGAAATGACAAATCATGTCCTAGGCTAGGATCTGTTGTTTTTGATAAAAATACATTCTAGGAGTAACCACATTTCCTTGCACACCTCTCTGCCATATATATGCTTTGCTTACTTTACAAAAATAGCAAAAGACCCTACCATAACTCAGCAATGGTACTGTAACCTTGGTGGTTGAGACACAAATAGCTGGTTTAAAAACACCATTTTGGACTCCCTAGTTAGTGTGTGTGTGTGTGTATGTGTGAGTGTGTGTGTGTGTGTGTGTGTGTGTGTGTGTGTGTGTGTGTGTGTGTGTGTGTGTGTGTGTGTACTGCATATACATGTGTGTGTGTACTGCATATACATGACATGTATATGCTGATGACTGGACAATGGCTGATGAGTATGCTTTTGTTTATGTACATTTGGAAGGCCATAGCATACATTGGTTTTGTTGACTTTTTGCCTAATAGCATTGATAAATTATTTTTTACACAAATGTGAAAAGAGATTATGTGTTGCTTCTCAGATATAGTTTATTTCCCCAAATTACTTTTAATTCAAATCCATAAAATCAAATGTATTTCGTCATCATGAAGAAACAGTCCACGACCCCAGTTATGCACATCACATGCAGGCATCTTATTCGTCAGCAACCCCTAAATAATCTAAACAAATCCAGCTTACTTCCCATTGCACTTATTCAGTAAGTATGCCCCATTTAGGATAACTGGTGGTTGGTTACTTTGCTCATGCTCAAACCCTGTGCCTTACTTAGGGGAAACAAGAGCCTGAATCCTCTTCTCCGACCACCAAAGTGTTTAAAAAATGAGTTTCAGGAAGCTGAGTAAGTGCCAAGTGCAGTTTTCAAGGATCTGAGTGCCTAGTGCATTTTACAAGTTATTGAGTGTTAAATGCATTTTATAAGGAATTTAGAGCTTCAGGGGAAGAGAAGTTTAATGACGCTCATGCGAAGTCTGTTTACAATGTGCAACCGTTGCTTAGAAAATGGTATCACTATTGTGCTAAAGAGTTTGGAAGCATTGCTAACAGCACAACAGGTAACAACTTGCTTTTGATGCAAAAGGCTGTGGATTCTCCTCCCACATGTAAATAGATTGCTAATACTATGTTGTACTTTACGGGGGGGGGGGGGTGGAAAGTATGTCCTTCTATGGGGGAGATGCCTAGTCACTATGAACCTGTTTTCAGTTTGCCTTCCATTCCCTATTGCAATATTACTAACTTACCACTTTTTGTGTAACATAGGCAATTTATTCTTCAAGTTTAGCAGACACTGAATTTGTAGATGGAACACTGAAATATAAAGTTTACTAGCAGCAACCTCTTCATTAGTTACAGATCTCTTTAATGTGGATTTATTCAGATGACTTTTACTTCTGCAGAGATTGTGCATATTGGCTGATATTGATGGATTGTAATGACTGACAACAGAGTAGACTTTTATTGAAATGTTTTTATAACGGGTAGTTGTGTCATTATTGATTGATACACTTTTCATTGCTTAATGGAAAAATGTTCAAAACTACAAATCTAAAACACGCTCTGCCAAGTGGTGCTGTATTAAACAAGGAATATAATTTAATACAATCAGAAAGGTGAATCAAAAAACACATGCAGGTATGCATGGTACTAAAAATGTGAAAACATCACAAAGGTAAACTTTAGCCGCCACTGGCCAAATGCATTTTCTCTGCATGTGGATTTCAATGCTGTTTTAATGAATTGAATACAAATTTCAAGGGCAGAGCAGTTTTAATGCTAAGTCTGTTTTCATTGTGAGACTATATTGCTTTGTTTAACAGTGTCACTATCAGTGTTTGTGCTATAAAATTTGAAATAAAAGTATTAAATGCAATCCAAATGATCACTGTAGAAGTACAGCAGAAAACAGTATGCGCACTGAAAGGTTTGAACACTCTTTATGGTAACTGGAGAGAAATAGCCAAATAATGGGACCCTGGAATGGCTGTGAGGCAAGGGGATGAAAGGGGAGAGATATCCTATGTGCGCGTGCACACTCACATACACATTACACACACACACACACACACACACACACACACACACACACACACACACACACACACACGCACACACACACACATATGTATACACACATGGTTCCCCTTCAGAAGGTCGAACAGCTGAAATCTCAAAATGCATATGGTCGAGACCATATGCTTGAAATTTCAGAAGCTCGGCCTTCTGAATAGGGATTGGCATACAGTGCAGAATGGGAGATTTCCCTTTCTGTGCTGTAGTGTGATCTCAGAGTTGGAATAAATAAGTAGTGGAGGGTGTAGGGGGTGCAGGGGGCTTGTCCCCCTGCAGAAACATTGTTTTGTGTTTTGTTGTTTTTTTTTTTATTTCCCTTTCAGAAGGTTGAGCTTCTGAAATTCGAGCATATGGTTTCGGCCATATGCATTTCAAAGTACTGGGTAAGCAAATTGGTTTAAATAAGGAAATTATTTTTTGAGCTGTGATTCAGAATCGGAATTGCCAAGACATAGTAAGGCGTTGGTGAGTTTAATTCTGCTGGCTTCCAAAAATCATTTACTAGAAGATGGAAATGTAAGTCTAAACCAATAGTACTACAAATAGTGAATATAGTAACAGAGATATAAGAACTGGAAGTGGGATCTTTAGGAAAGCCTAGGAGCAAATTACATAACAAAAATGTGAAGCGTGGGAACATTTCATATAGAATAATGTTTTGGAGGAATGAGGTTTAAGGGAAGGCAGGAAATTAATGTGCTATGTAATGTTTGACTGAGAATGACAATGCAGAAGACTATAAGTGATGTACAATGTTTGCAATTGAAAATCCCCCGGATTCTCTATTCCCTGCATGGCATGCATGATTAGTGAAGGAACTCTGACAGGCAATATGTCTGCCGTGCAATCCAGCAACAGCCTGCAGGGGTGTGCATGAGAGCTGCTGCACTAATCATACACAGACTAAGCCCTGGTATGCAAAAAAAAAACAAATTTGCAGGAGGAATCCATGCAATGAGGTGATTTTGCAATCCAAGATGCTTGCAATAGTCTGTGCAAGACTAATGCTATCTGCAGAAATGTACTTGGTTAGTAACCAAGTACATTTCTGCAAAATCTGAAACGGAGCTATGACAGCTCCAAATAAAGGCTGCATATCATTGATGAAGCATGCCAATGGCCAAGTATAAGGCCACTGGCACTGCAAACTGTTTCAAAAATAAAAAAAAAATCAACTTTTATTTTTTTTAGCCGATTTCGGCTGTTTAAGCGTAGGACAGTGGCGCGCAAATGGGATCGGGGGAAAATAATAAAATAAACCTAAAATAAGCAGTCTAACTAAAGTCAGTATTTTGCCATGCAAGTCAATGGCAGGCAGAAGACAACCTGGCCAGTGAGTAATGGTTGCTACAAGGGGAGGCTCAGTGTGAGACATGTAACTATGCATTAGCAGGCAATCCTATGCAAATGAGGGGAAGGATAGTGAATCCCAGTTTTCCCCAGCATGTGAGGCAGGTCCCAACAGTGTAAGAGTATGAATAGCTGGGTGCAAGACTAGGATATAGGTGACATCATAGGGGGGTGTCAGGCATACTGTAAGCAGATTGGAGCCCTGTGGCTCGGGATTGCTCCTAGCTTAGCACGGCTAAGCTAGGGTGTGTGTTTAAACCTGCCTAGCACCCTTTACAAAGCCTAAGCGGGTGTGCGCGTCACGTACCAGGTTTTAAAGGGAAAAAAAAGTAAACCAGGAAATAGCAGCTCTGTGCACATCTGAGCACTCCATTTGCATGGCACGCCCCCAGGCTTAAACAGGAAGGCAATGGGAAGGCAAAATAGCAGTAGGAAGGTAACCAAAGAGAACTAGCTTAGCTGACAGGTGAAATATATCATAATCAGCCAATTACACAGGCAGCAGACCAGCCTAGCCCAGCACACCACTATAAACTATGCAAACGTCTTTCCCCCTTGTTTTTTCCCAAAAACTCTGCACCACCGGTGTATACAAATGGGAAAATTTTACAAAACGAAAGCAAAACAAAAAATGTTAGGGGCTGCTTTTGCTATCATAAACCAGAATGTGCAAGAGGCTGAGGGTGGTGAGGATGTGAATGCTGCCGACCAACCCACAGTGAGGAGACAGAGAAGAGTGTACAGACCCAGGGTAACCTACCAAGGGCTACATTAGCTGGAGATAGTGGAGAGCTATAGGTTGGACAGGGACCTCTTACAGCAAATTGTTGAGCTGTGCCGGTCACTCCTCACACACAGAACTAATAGAGGGGAACCCATCCCAGTGGATACCAAGTTATGTGTAGGCCTAAGTATACTAGCTACAGGTACCTTCCAAAGGCCAACTGGAGATATGATGGGGATTTCACAGGTTTCAGCATCCAGGGTACTCCACCAGCCTGGATGCCATGTCAGCATATGCCGGTGAGCACGTATAAATCCCCAACACCCGTGAGGCGTTGGCCAGCAATATGCGTCTCTTCTGCCAAATAGCAGAATTCCCTGAGATAGTGAGTGCAATAGACTGCACACACATACACACCAAAGCACCACCCGGTGAGAGGGGGTAGGGTCTACATCAAATGCAAGGGCTTACCTTCCATCAACTGTCAGGTCATGTGCGATGCCCAAGGCATAATAATGAATGTGTGTTGGCTGCCCTGGAAGCTATCACGATTCCCACATCTGGCATCTGATGTAGCTGTACCAGAGATTTGCCAATGGGGACATCCCACACAGTCATCTAGTGGGGGATGCTGGATACACACTGGAGCCGTGGCTGATGACAGCCATCAGAAATGCACACACACACCTGAACAAGAACTCCATAATGAGGCACACGCACAAACAAGAATCATAATAGAGCATGTGTTTGGGATGCTCAAGTTACAGTTCCGGTGCCTGGACACTTCTGGTGGAGCCTTGCAGTACTCACCAACTACATGTTCCCAAATTGTCCTTGTATGTGCCATACTACACAATATGATCCTGCAGAAACAGCTGCAGCAGGAACAGCATGGGGCAGGGCCACACAGCCCCCACCATTGCCAAGGCCTGCATAGGCACAGAGTGACTCGGAGGAGGAAGGAGGCATGCCCAGTATGCCCTGGCCTTGGTAAAGAGGCAACGCATAGCACATGCACTGACATGGTAGGGACCCAGGGAATGACACCTCTCTCTGACTCGCACATACAGTAAAAGGGATGCCAAACATGACACTACATGTGCTCAACCATGTATAGGGAGTGTACTATGTGCATCCAACATAGGCAGGTCTGCAGCACCACCCTCAATACTGGGACACCCACAAGGTAAGTGACTCACACATACCAGTCGGGGGGGGGGGGTCACATACCCAACAACAGTCACAGCCGGCAGGACAGGTGTATACAAACACAAATGCTGTACTATGGCTTCTGAATGAGGCCTATGGGTAACCTCCGCCAGGCCTACACAGACAGACTACAGCAGGCCAGGTAGTTGGATGTCAGTTGTAAAGGCTAGGAAGTCAGAAACTAATATGTAGGTAATTAAAAGCTAAGATCTGTAGTACACTGGTATGCCTCTAGCCAGCATGATAGGTAAGACTACAGACTGAAATGGAGTACCCAACATACCAGTACAGTCCTAGCAAATGTGTACAAGTGTCAGGTGTGTCCCCCCCATCCTACATAGACTTATAGTAACAGTCAGGTATGCCCCCCCACTCATGTGTAGAAATGTAGAAATAGTCAGGTGTACCCCCCATCCTACATGCAAATATTGTAACAGTCAGGTGTGCCCCCCTAAACCTATGTAGAAATATAGAAACAGTGAGGTGCCCCACCAGCTATGCAGAAATGTAGCAACAGTCAATGCCAATTGACCAATGGATACCCTGCAGACACATCATGTCACCTGTTGGTGTACAACACAAAGGTCAGCACCGCAGTACAAACTACCTAGACTTGAGCCACACATGCAATACAGATGGCCATACTGGGCATGTTCACACACTTAAACACATGAAGGCCATGTCTGCAAACACCAGTAGACCAGACATATGTGGCAGTCGCAGTTCTTAGTGCAGACGCATGTCAGTATGCACCACTCCTGCCTTGCACACACAGTGGATAGGAATACAGACATATATGTAAGGACAACACACTATAATAAGCCAAAGGCAGATGGACATAGATGTGTGGACGAGGGTGACCATGACAAAGAGCCATCCAGCCCTGTCCCACCGAGCACACAGCTAAAGGGCCCCAAACACATGAAGTGTAGATGTCACCCACTGCAGATAATAGCCAACAGTATCTGTCAGCATTACAGACTATGTGGTGCATGTGCCAGTTGTGCAACATGACTATACAAGGAAGTAGTCATGTAGTAGCTGTATACATGTACCTGTGACATATGACCCCATGTGTGCCCACATGTGGCGTGTCTACCCCTAGATGAATGGGTTCTGGCCCATGCACACACTGCCCTCCCCATAGCCTTACTATGACAAGCCTGCTGAGGTTATCCAATGTGAAATACACCCTTGGGAGAGCTGTACCCCATTAACTTCTGTGGTGTGTTCCATAACTGTGCAGTGTGATAAACAAGTTAGGTAGGAGTTTAAACCCCAGAATTGGCAACTGTGTCTGACTGTGTAGAGAGCAATGCATTTTAGGGTACTCACACTCCTCACAATTCATATACTCAACTTTGCCAAAGCTGCTGATGTCACCAACCTAGAAATACACCTCTGGGATAGCTGTAACCTAGTAATCTCTGTAGTGTGTCCTGCAACTGCATACTGCTGTGGTGTGAAAATGTAGTTAGGTAGGTGTTCTAACCCTGGACATAGCAATTGTGCATGTGTGTCTGTCTGATTGTGTAGAGAGCAATGCTTTTTAGGCTACTCACACTCCTTACAATTCATATACTCAACCTTGCCAAGGCTGCTGATGTCACCAGCCTGGAAATACACCTCTGGGAAGGTTGTTGCCCAGTAATCTTCGTAGTGCATCCTGTAACTGCATACTGTTGTAGTATGATAAAGTAGTTAGGTAGGTGTTCTAACCCCAGACATGGTAATTGTATGTCTATCACTAACTGTGTAGAGAAAAATGCTTTTTAGGGTACTCACACTCCTTACAATTCATATACTCAACTTTGGCAAAGCTGCTGATGTCACCAACCTAGAAATACACCTCTGGGAAGGTTGTAGCCCAGTTATGTCAGTAGTGCATCCTATAACTGCATACCACTGTAGTGTGATAAAGTAGTGAGGTAGGTGCTCTAACCCCAGACATGGCAATTGTGCGTGTGTGTTTGTCTGATTGTGTAGAGAGCAATGCTTTTTAGGCTACTCGCACTCCTTACAATTCATATACTCTACTTTGCCAAGGCTGCTGATGTCACCGACCTAGAAATGCACCTCTGGGAAGGTTGTAGCCCAGTAATGTCCGTAGTGCTTCCTGTAACTGTGTACTGCTGTAGTATAATAAAGTAGTTAAGTAGGTGTTTTAACCCCAGACATGGCAGTTGTGTGTGTTTCTGACTGTGTAGAAAGCAATGCTTTTTAAGTTACTCACACTCCTTACAATTCATATACTCAACTTTGCCAAGGCTGATGATGTTACCAACCTAGAAATACACCTCTGGGAAGGTTGTAGCCCAGTAATCTCTGTATTGTGTCTGGTAACTGTGTACAGCTGGAGGGTGGCAGTTGTGGATGCTTTGTGGGTCTTCCAATGTCTGTGTACAGAGCAATGCATTATAGGCTAGTCACACACAGTACATTCCAAATGCCCTACGTTGGTAAACCTGCTGATGTCATCCATTGTGAAATACACCTTTGGGGAACAAGCCCTGTAATAATTCCTGTGGTGCGTCCTGTAGCAGCTCCATGCTGTAGTGTGATATAGGCCTCGGTCAGGGGTTCTATATCCACACATATCAGTTGTGGATGTTTTGTGTGTGTGTCTCACTGTCTGTGTAGGGAGCAATGCATTTTAGGCTACTCACTTGCAGTACATTTGAAATGTCCTACTTTGGTAATCCTGCTGATGTCATCCATTGTGAAATACACCTTTGGGGAAAGAGACCTCTACTAATCCCTGTGGTGTGTCCTATAACAGCTCCATGGTGTAGCATGATATAGACCTTGGTCAGGGGTTCTATACCCACATATGTTAGTTGTGAATGCTTTGTGTGTGACTCACTGCCTGTGTAGGGAGCAATGCATTTTAGGCTACTCACTTGCAGTACATTTGATATGCCCTACTTTGGTAATCCTGCTGATGTCATCCATTGTGAAATACACTTTTGGGGAAGGACTACTTCCGTAATGTCTGTGGTGTGTAGTGCTATACTGTAATAAACTAGTTAAGTAGGGGTTCTACTCCCAGACATGACAGGTGCGTGTGTGTGTTTGCAACTCAAATCCTGTGTACAGGTGGTTGTAAGTCTGTGGCCAATTTGGAGTGGGTTTTGCATATTTCTTATATGGTGGCCCTACTATATATCACAATGTCAACTGTACTGAGATGACAGATGTAAAATAGCTGAGAGGCTGGGGTGCAAAGCCATACCCATACATGTAACATCAAGGCCAGGCAATGACAGTTAGCAACCCCAGTATTACTCAGACCACACTCTCTACCCATGTGTCATACACACACATGCCTAGGCAACAGCCAATATGTGGGTAGTAGACTGCATATTGGCCACCAATAGTGATTATGAAGTGATAGCGGTGGGCTACAGAGGGCATGTCACCCTGCCCATCTGTCCTATATGCACGTACATGCAGACAGTGCACCTCCCCCATGTTCCACAATGGACACCTGCACCACCTGTGGTGCCTTCCCATGTAACCCACAATGGACATACCATGCCTGACAACATGGCCTGTATGGACAGATGCCACTGACACCAGGGAATGCTTTTAGCATGCTATCAATGTAGGTGCAGGGTAAATCTGCTGCCCATTACCAGTTCCTGCCACAGGTGGGCAAGACTGGCACATCTGATAATAATTCATTTTTACAACATGGGCCAGACACCCCTGGTACTGTTCCACGTGTCACTGTACATGCATGTGGGAGGTGTGCACATCCTTGACGCCATCCATGTCATGGATTAAGGAACACATACATGGCAGGCAATGCACAGCATTGGCCACACACAATATTCACCCAGGTGACTGGATGGGGGATACAATACCCACCTGTATGGGAACATGCAGAAACTACAGCCCTGAGCCACAATGCAGACCATTGTCATGTGGCCTGATGCCAAGGTATACCAATCACCTACCCTTGTATAGCCTGCTGGCACAGTTGACCACCACACACCCATGCAGACATGCACGCATGCATGTCAGTACTGGCACCCAGTGTGTTTGTGTGTGTGTTGTATGGTGAGTATGGCCACATCCACACTCACTACAACCCCCATGGGCATACTAAAGCATGCTGTCCAATGTCTGACACCTCCTCATAATCTTTGCCCTTACGGCCTCCATATGACCCGTGTGGTGCATGTGATACCTGCACAGTGATGTGTTGTAGATATCCCACTAATGATGAGTTGTACTCCTGGCCCTGCCAAGTGTGTCAATGTGTGTGTGTCCCTGTGAGACTGTGGCTGTGTTGACACTGGCACCTGTTCATGCAGACAGTCATGTGTATGTCACCTACCTTATATGTACTGTATCCCTGTTGCAGATGTCACTCACCAACACATATATGTTCTGAGTGCTCCACAACCAATAACTCATGTGGTGCATCCAATAACTGCATCTAACTGTGATAGTACTACATAGTTGTTGGGGTTTTGATGATCTGTGCTGGTAGGTGTGTGACTCAAACATGCTGCAGTTTTACTCTCCCACCCCTCCCTGATAGGTATTTGCCTCTGTCTGCCTCTCCCACCTCCTCTCTGGTGGATGTGGAGACCCACACTTGCTATGCTTAGGCAGCAGCATGTGTAATTTAAGTGATGCTCATGATCAGCTGATGGCATCTGATGAATTGCAGCCCTCCCCTAGCTGATTGCATGTGGAACAGCTGTGGTAACATTCCCATAGCCAATTGCAGGGAAACATACTCCAATATCGAGGAACATTATGGTCGTGGTGTTGGCCCTTTTCATTCACTGTGAGCAGGAACTAGATCTGTTGTTTGGCAAACAGCATCTCAGATGGATTGGGGATTTTCCTCTAGCAACATACACTGTGGAAAGAAGGCAACAAACAGAAGGGGGATGTGCCTGACCTGACTACAGACTGGAAGTGCTGCTATACTGCATTTGGAGTAATGTTGGTTTAACAGTGTTTGTCTGGATATGGCTGTTGTACATGTTGCAATATCTGCCATGTCAGTTCCATGTTTATGAGGAATCCCCATCTGCAGGGTCATCTGCAGACTGGCCAGTGTTGTACCTTTGGTTTCATGTGTTAATCATGGAGAATCTATCTGTGGACTGCAGAAGGTAGTGTGAGGATTGCAGTCTGTAGATGGCGAAGGCCGCGACAGTTACTGACTTAATATCCCTCATAGGACATATGTTGCAACATACCCTGGTACAACAGTAAATGTATGAGGGTATCACAGTAACATGTCAATATTGGCCCTGTGTATGTGCTTCCAGCCACACCTCTGTCAACCTTTGTACATATGTCGAGCATGAAGTGGTGCATATGTGCCATGCACCATAATTAGTGTCATCATATCTGATAATAAGCCAGTGATTTATCAGACTGCTACACATGTTATGTACAGTAAGGATTATATTTCATGACATAACCTGGACATTCTGTGGATGATGGTACAGTACTGAGGTCTGTGTACTCTATGGTGAATGTTGGCAGTGTGTGTATTGTTAATATGTACATTAGCCTGTGTACAGACTGTGGTGGATGTCATTGTTCTAGCTCCCCTCCTATCTGATGTTACATGTTGCCCCATTGCATGGCACCGTATTGGCATACATGTTCGTACGGCCATACACACACATTTCCCATACCACAGACAGCCATCAGACCAAACTGTGTAGCAGCCCAGTATATGTAGGGTCATTCTGTGAGTGGCACATATGAGGATGGTGTAGAACAGATAGTCCATATACTGGAATATTATGCTAGCATACCATATGAGGCTGCGGCTGTGTTCACATTGGTTGTGGTTGTGCACTTTCACACAGGTGTATCTTACCCTGTGATATGACATTCCTGTGGAGCCTGCTATATATGCAGGTACATGTGCATTCCCCCATAGGGGTTGTAGGCCAGTGTTGAGCCAGTCCACCTGTAGCCTGCACAGTGCATTGTTACATACCTAGAAGCTTAGTATACTTACCCAGTGAGATGTCATGTGCAGATACTTGAAGACAGCAACAGTTGAGCGAAAAAGACCTTTATCAAGACAACAAAGCTTTCAGGTTAAAAAAACCCTTTTTCAATGTATAACAAGGTACATTCACAAACACCTGTATAAGTACAAACTAGAGAATCATGTGACCCGCAGCCAAGATCACATGATTAATTACAAACATAAAAAGTTAAAATATATATAAAAATATATATAAAAATACATATAAAAATGCACATTAAACCTTTATGTCAACTATACAACATCAAGAATTATTAAAAATGAAAAATATCTAAAAATTCATCATTTTAACCTAGTCTGCTGTATCCTAGATAAAACAGGTTTTAATGATACACTTGCATTTAGGCCAGGAGATACATCAGCCGAAAGCCTCACGATCCATTCATACTCCCTGAGGTCCAAAAGATTAGATAAATCTCCTCCCCTGCTGGTCATAGAAATATAATCAATCACCCTGAATTTAAAACAATGAGTAGCACCATATGTTTGAACATGTTTGGACAATGCATTAGTTTCACTACCTAATCTAATGTTAGACTTGTGCTCTATAATTCTCACTTTGAGCTTTCTAGTAGTTTTTCCTACGTAGAACGATGGATAGATCTCACAAGTTGCCAAATAAACTACATGACTAGTAATACAAGTAGCACAACAGTGAAAGGTAAATACCTTTCTTGTCACAGGATGAATAAAATTATCAATTTGGAGTGACCCAGTGCTCTCATATTTAAATATATCCTCACAACAACTACAGTTGTGGCAAGCATAAGTACCATTTTTATTTATGACATTTGTTCCAGATCTTATGCTAGTAAAATCCTTATACCCAAGTATACTCTTAAGTGTTCGCATGTTTCTATAACTGAAACGAGGTCTATCACCAACTAACAACTTAACATCTTCCTGTGCTAATAGCACTTCCCAATATTTGGTTATTATATTCCTAATAATATATGTCATAGAATTAAATGAAGTGGTAAATCTTAAGCCAGACGCATTTCTAAAGAGATCTGATGAATCATTTCCCCTACTGGATGTCTTAAGCAAAATAGATTCATAGAGTATATCCCTATGTGACAATACATGTTCCCTAATATTTGAAAGTAGTTCTACAGAATAACCACTTTTCTTAAACTCATCATAAGTTTCATCTAGTTGTTTTGAGAATATCTCGTTAGCAGTATTTAATCTACTGACCCTGGCCATTTGGGATTTAACTATGCCCCTGAATACATGGGGTGCATGCATACTAGTTGCATGTAGGTACCTACCAGATGCTACCTCCTTCTTAAACACAGTTGTATTAATAGTATTATTACATTTAGTAACTGTAATGTCCAAATAATTTATGGTTGTGTCAGAAAATTCTATTTTAAACCTCAAAAAAGTAGCTGCATTGTTTAAAAATGAAACATTCTGCATAAGGTTAGGTAGAGTCCCTTTCCAAAGAAAGAAACAGTCATCTACAAATCTTTGGTAAAAAATCAGGTTGTCATTTAAAAATTTTTCACCATCACTCACATACGCCTTCTCCCATTGGTATAGGACAAGATTGGCATATGTGTTTGCCACTGGTGTACCCATTGCCACCCCTGTTTGCTGCAAGTAGCAATTATTATTAAACAAAAATATGTTATTTCTCAAAACCAGGTCCAATAGCATGCAAATATTCTCTATGTGCCTTGTTGTGAACTTGGAACAATGTGTTAAGAAGCTTCTTATGCAATCTATACCATGGTCATTAGGAATAACGGTAAATAATGAATTGATATCCATGACTACCATGTAAATACTATTAATATTAACATCTAATTCCTTCATATTCAAATAACAATGCTTTAATTTAACGAGAAAATCAGTTGTATCATTAAGTACTGTTTTACAACCAGCCAACAAGGGCTGTAACTGTTTCAAATATTAGGGAACATGTATTGTCACATAGGGATATACTCTATGAATCTATTTTGCTTAAGACATCTAGTAGGGGAAATGATTCATCAGATCTCCCTAGAAATGAGTCTGGCTTAAGATTTACCACTTCATTTAGTTCTATGACATATATTATTAGGAATATAATAACCAAATATTGGAAAGTGCTATTAGCACAAAAAGATGTTAAGTTGTTAGATGGTGATAAACCTCGTTTCAGTTATAGAAACATGCGAACACTTAAGAGTATACTTGGGTATAAGGATTTTACTAGCATAAGATCTGGAACAAATGTCATAAATAAAAATGGTACTTATGCTTGCCACAACTGTAGTTGTTGTGAGGATATATTTAAATATGAGAGCACTGGGTCACTCCAAATTGATAATTTTATTCATCCTGTGACAAGAAAGGTATTTACCTTTCACTGTTGTGCTACTTGTATTACTAGTCATGTAGTTTATTTGGCAACTTGTGAGATCTATCCATCGTTCTACGTAGGAAAAACTACTAGAAAGCTCAAAGTGAGAATTATAGAGCACAAGTCTAACATTAGATTAGGTAGTGAAACTAATGCATTGCCCAAACATGTTCAAACATATGGTGCTACTCATTGTTTTAAATTCAGGGTGATTGATTATATTTCTATGACCAGCAGGGGAGGAGATTTATCTAATCTTTTGGACCTCAGGGAGTATGAATGGATCGTGAGGCTTTCGGCTGATGTATCTCCTGGCCTAAATGCAAGTGTATCATTAAAACCTGTTTTATCTAGGATACAGCAGACTAGGTTAAAATGATGAATTTTTAGATATTTTTCATTTTTAATAATTCTTGATGTTGTATAGTTGACATAAAGGTTTAATGTGCATTTTTATATATATTTTTATATATATTTTAACTTTTTATGTTTGTAATTAATCATGTGATCTTGGCTGCGGGTCACATGATTCTCTAGTTTGTACTTATACAGGTGTTTGTGAATGTACCTTGTTATACATTGAAAAAGGGTTTTTTAACCTGAAAGCTTTGTTGTCTTGATAAAGGTCTTTTTCGCTCAACTGTTGCTGTCTTCATTTTGACTTTTTATTGGTGTTTCGTTTATGTGCAGATACTTGCCAGATGTACTGCTGCCGTGCCTCCCTTAAAAGTCATGTATGACATACAGAGCAGTAGAATGCTGTACAGATGTATGTCAACATCTAGTATGTAGGATGTGGCAATGACACCCCTGCACCAGCAGTCATTATGTGTCAGGCCAGACAGGAGTGTGTGAATGCATAACCACTGGTGGCAAATGTATATCAGTCGTTATGTGTTATACCCATCTACATGGCT
>NC_056744.1:1168304730-1168359730 GCF_019279795.1 Protopterus annectens
CAGTAATACTGGGGTTACTCTAACTCACTAGGTGTGGCTGTTGTGGACACATCCACCATCATTGCAGTTACTGTTGCATCTATTCCCCCCACATAGCTGTCTGTAATAGTGTACAGTTTATTTTATAAAGTTGGTTAGTTGTTGTTTACACCATTCACAGTAGTAGAGCACCTCACACCCTCCTAAGATGGGTGTAGTGGTGTCAGCAGGCCTTCTACACTGGACACCAGTAAGTGTAATGGGTGGTACACATGACATGGCTGGGTACAACACATATAGCCTTTGGTTTGGATGCAGTACAGATGCAAGACTGTACATACCAATGTGGTTATGCCTATCCTGTCAGGTGACACATCTGTTGCTCATGTAATCCCACCATGACAGGATAGGCACAACCACATTGGTATATATGCAGTCTGCTATTTGGATGACAAAGAACATGTTAACAGCAGGGTGTATGTTGTACCCAGCCATTCTACTGTGTACCACCCATTACACTTACTGGTGTCCAGTGTAGAAGGCCTGCTGACACCACTACACCCATCAACCATGTAGCACATGGATAACCACAACACAATCAGCATAGATAATGGTGAAAACAATACAACATTGTTAATTACAGCTATAATGCATCATGGCTGCACAGCTTCACCTTCCAGAATATTAGCATTTCACTTTACTGCTGACAACATGCTACACAGCATTCCATTGCTACACTGCTGTACAGTCACCCTGTGCATCAGCACCATGTTAGCCTGTCCCTGTATCGATGTTACGGATGACAGGATGTGGCACAGGTATATCATATGCACAGGGTGTGTTGTTGGTTTGCCAGAGGCCTAGGCTGAGCCATACGGTTGACAATGTGTGTGTGTGTGTGTGTGTGTGTGTGTGTGTGTGTGTGTGTGTGTGTGTGTGTGTGTGTGTGTGTGTGTGTGTGTGTGTGTGTGTGTGTGTGTGTGTGAGGGTGCTGAGTAGTGTTATGGGCCAATGGTGATGTCGTGTGTGCAGGTATGTGGTTGCCATAGGGTTGTTGTTTATGTGTGTTTGTGTGTCTGCATGTACACAGTTCCACCATGTGGCTGCCCTATACAGGAATTTGTAAGACAGCTGCAGACTGTACCTGGCAGGGTTAGCAGTTCACCGTCTCTGGCCACGGACATGGGACCTGTGCCTGGCAGGGGTTCCACAGGCAGTATCAGGTACAAAGCCAGGTTGGGTACTGTCCCCCGAGGTTGACAAATGTTCACTGGATCCAGGTCCCTCCTGAGACTGATCAGGGCCATGTGCATGTGGTCTGCTATGATGGTGTGTGGACAGCACCTCCCCACAGTGCTGGAGCTGGTACTGCCACTACGGGAGCAGCTGTGACTGGAGTGACGTCCACAGCGACCTCCAGCTGCTGATGTTGCTGGCATACATCCATTTGGCCGTCGTAACCGTCCTGCTCTGTCCTGAGGCATGGATATGACATTGTTGATGAGATCCAATGTCTCACACCATTGTCTATCCATGACCTCAGTGTAATTACGAATGGCACCTGCTAGGTCATGGATGCTGTCATTTACAGAAGTGTGATGAGCCCTCTGCACCCTTAGACCCTGTCTGGTGTACCATTCCATTTGTGTCTGTGCCTCCATGGCAGCCTGGAACATGTGTGTGGTAGATATAGATGTGACACGTCTGCCAGGGGCATGATACCCAGCAGTGCTCCAACGAGCACCCCTGAACATCTGTCTGTGTGGTAGCCCACCAGACATCTGGCTATGGCTGCTGTTGTTTTGACACATGTGCCATAGATACCGCACTGTCCTGACCAATGCCAATTGTAGACTCTCCCTCAGCTAAGGCCAACAGTGATGAGATATGTAGAGGCAGTGTGACTGTGTGTGTGGATGGAGTGGATACTTGTGGGATGTCAATTGGTGGCCCAGTGGCAGCCCCTGATGACCCTGCCTGTGCCTCAACACACCTATCCTCATGGTCACTGTCTGTATCAGTGACATCAGATTCCCTGCAAGAAGGACCCAGCCCCACCTCGCCACATGTGAGGGGAAAACAGAGAACAGACTGTAAGACCTGTACATCGTTAAACAGTACATACACACACACGCACACACATGCAGACATGGCCACACACACAAGCATACACACATGCAGTCAACCTACATGACAACCCATAAACTCCACCGGACAGCACCTACAGACAACTCCAGCACCCCCATAACACACACAATAGCAGGTGATGGTGCAGTACAGTATCACACAGAAACCTGTAATTACACACATGTCAGCATGCAGGACATATGGTGCTCAACAGCATGCAGTGCAACTGTAGCCAATCCCTGTTACCAACATTATACATGGCTGTGACGCATGACTTCTGTTAGTAGGTGATGGCCCTCCCCCTGGAACACACTTCACCCATGTCTACAGCATTGCTGTGCATCTGTTCAGCCCCTTGGCATGTACTGTGCACCATACCTCACAGGTGTACACACCATTGCAGGATGTGTATTTGTGTGTCAGTTATGTTTCCTCTGCTGCTCACAGCCTCTGTGTATTTCTGGATTATATGTGGACACGTGTTTTGTGAATGCCTGATGTGTATTCACAGATGTCATCATAAGTGGTGCCTATATGAGTGATAGAATACCATTAGACCGACCACAGACACAATGTACTGTGCCTATGCTGAGTGTAGAGACCATTATTGACATGGCACTCTCTTCCATGACATGCCATAGTGCAACACTACTGCATAAGGCAACACTACACATACCTGATATGTGACATATGACCTAGGCAGTCAATTGCATTGCAAGTCATATATGCCAGTTGTGCAGATGCTGATTGGGATGCATACTGTTTGTGGGTGTATATGTGTTCACACACATATCATGATGGTGTGTAGCAATATCTGCTATGTGTACTACTGCAGTCACAATACCTGGCAGGGGTATAGTAGCATGGGCCATCATCATGAGCCAGTAGTTGGTCAGTCAGGTCTGCAAATGTTCCCCAAACCTGCATATTTGGATGATAAACACATGCACAGCCCTTGGAGGTCATACAGTACCATCACTGGTGTCGTGGAGTCAGGGTTATGTCAGCCACACTTCATGATCTTCACTGTGTGCAGATACAGCCATTCTCAGTGGGTTTGTCTCTCCCCTCCAGTGCATTGTTGTGTTTCAGGATGACACACCATCATCATCTCCTGCTACATTGCAAATGCTCGACATCTGTGGCCTACACATGTGTGTCATATTGCAGTATTCCAAGCTAGTAACACCATGTGTACTGGCATATTCCCTGCCAATGCAGGCCAAACATGCAGGTGTACAGTGGCACCAGCATTGTACAGATGGGGATGTCATCCCTAGGTTGGGGTGAGGTGTGGATTGTGCAGCACATGCATCATAACTGCAACTTTCTGGACTTCCCCAACATGGTGCTGGTACATCAGAACACATTGCAACACATGGCTTTGGCAATGTCCCACCATTAGGCACATCATATCTGTATTGAGCCCTGGCTGATGTTGCCTGTGGTACACATAGGTTCATAGGTGAATACTGGTCTATTGGTCCTGGGGCCTACATAACCCTAGTCACAGGGATTCCCAGGCATGCACCACCCAATAATGTTATTCCCCTGTGCCCCTGTCAGGCTGTGTCACAGATGTACTACCCAGGGTGAATTCCCCATTTCCCATCGAGTTGTCAAGTGTTTTTGTAAAGAGGGCCAATGAGTAGAATTGCCTGACATGAATGGGTAGTCTGTTCCAGAGTGTGGGAATTCCCCAGGACAGGGCCATATACCTCCAGTATGTTATGTGTAATGTGTTGATGAGGTTTAGGACCCTGGAGCATGTGTTTGCAGAGGAACTGGGATTTCTTTATGTGTAGCATGTTCAACTGTTCTGTGTATGACATAGCTGTGTATGTTAGGCAGATGTCAGCTGTCCCTAGGCAATGTGCACCGGAGTGTAGGCACAGTTGTCTGAGATGGTCTGTGTATTGCATGTGTTTGAGGCTGGTAATCCCATTAGTGAGGTATGTGCTCTGTCAGTGAACATGTACAGCATGTATTATGGGTAGGTGTGTTAGATGTGTACATGGCCTACACCTTAGCTATGAAATGCACAGTTATTACCAAGCATAACCTTAAACCATATTCACCAGCATCCGGCGGCTGCCTTGCTGGTATCCCATTGAGATGAGATACAGTTGATGTCGGTGGCCACAGCTGTGGCATTGCTACAGTGCGGGTGCAATATTACAGTAAAACAACAGCTGAAGTCCACAGTACTACATATTATGCACAACTGATTATCAGTAGTACACAGCAACAGACTCCATACCTCACATATGGATGATCTACCTGTACAGATGCATACACAACAGTGGTATAATGATATGCCTGGAACCTTACCTGCATGCTCCATGTCCGATGTGTGGGTAGCACCCACCTCCATGACTGTATATGTCTGTAGGTCTTGTGAGCTGGCAGGTGCCACTAGGCTCATGAGCAGCTCCTCCACTCTGGTGAGGGGGGGATGGATGTTAATGCCCCCCTGTTGCAAGGTGGTCACACTGCACAGCAGCGGCACGGTGACGTACATGGTGGAGCAGGTCACTACAATGATGGCAGACCTGCTCATATGTACGGCTGTGCATGCCCACCTCATTCACCCTGCGGACCTCATTGTTCCACATGGCGGTGCACTCATGCTGGTCATGGCTTGTCTGGAGAACAAAAGCTGGTAGTGCTGGATGAGGCTAGTGAGTATTATGTCATCCTCAGTGGCTCTGTAAGGTGGATTTCATGGGTGTGCCATTGTCCCTGAAAGACATGAAGATGGAAATATGTCTGAGCAACTCAGAAGGCACATTTGTTCACACAATGCAAGTGGTATGACTCTGGTTTATCTACCATTGGGACATATATTGTATTGTACAACACTTTCTGCTATGTGTTTATAGACATGCTCCTTATGGGGACACTAGAGGTGCTGGGCTATTACAGAGTATTTCACCTGTATTCCATTGTCACTGCCAATATGTTTCCACATATGCATGTGGTATGCTTGCTATGTGATTGTTACACATCTGCCATTCTGTGTTATTGGGGATATCTATGCATGCTGTTGGACATGTTCTGGGATTGTGTGGACTATTACAACCCACATATGTTCCATGACAGTGACACAACAGTATGTGTAGGGGTTATTTGCCAGCAGGAACACCATTCCCACCTAATGTGGACATGTTACCAGTCCACATCACATCCGCGACCCACCATGGAACCTCATTATCTACTGTTCCGGCACTACCTTCATGTGGAACCATCTCAGGGGATGGTGCCCCCACCCATGTAGCACACACAGACATATGTCTGTCACCCAGTTAGGTCCAGGGTCTGGTGCATAGGGAGCTCCACAGAGACATGGGGTATGTGCTACATCACCTGGAGGCATGCAGTCCACATACACAAGGTTAGACATGCATGTTCCTCCTGCTTAGCCCACAGCTCAGGCACCTTTATGACCATGTAGATGCTGTTGTGACTGTCCATGGGTGGGCACCTTGTTCTGTTTGTTCCCATATGGGGGCTCAATGGCCTCTACATTCCAAACAAAACTACATATCCACAGTGTTTACCCACCACATATGTCATATACCAGCCCTGTATGCTGTCTGGTTTGTCGCCCAACCAAACCTACATACCAATATGTGCCTACTACCCTTCACCAACATATATATCCCACCTTCTCAAATAATTGCGATGTGTTCCCAACATGGGTTACACACCACACTTCACACTCCATTTTGCAGCCATGTACTGGTGTGTAGATATGTTGTGTATTGATGTGTGATGTTCTTTAACATATGTCATGGCAGGAGACATGTATTGACATATATATATATATATATATATATATATATATATATATATATATATATATATATATATATATATATATATATATATATATATATATATATGTATATATATACCTATACATGTCAGTATTATTTATATGTGTGTATGTGTCTGTTTGTGTGTATATATATATATATATATATATATACATATATATATATATATATATATATATATATATGGATTCCATGCACTAGATCAAATTTTCACTAATTTGAAATAGTGCATGGAATGCTTACTGCAGCAAAAGTGCACTTAATCGAAAGTGCACTTACGCAAAGTTCAGTACAACAAACAGGTGTTGTACTGAACTTCCGTGCAGTACTCATGGACCTTAGGGTTAGGGCATGGGTCATAGTAAGTAAATACATATCTGTTTCACATACCTTTTATCTTTTTCCTCTATAACAAATCCCTGAGCTTTGTTAATTTTATTTAATTTATGTTTTCTCTCTCTTTCTCTCTCTCTCTCAGTCTCTCCATTAGACTGATTAAGCTGGTTTGAATAGATTGTAGCATGCATTTGTAGGTATTGCACATGATCAGGTGATGGCATCTGCACCAGTGTCCAATAGTTGCTAATTGCATGCATCCTGTTGTGTAGTACTTCAGATAACCACTGTCATGACAACCCAGTACTATAAATTGCTGACGTCTGTGGGCATTGTCCCTTCACCTTTCCAGTATGGTGGACATCCTTCCTGTGTGTGGACATCAGTGTTACAGACAGCAGGTAGCAATACCTCTTATAGCAGAACCTGCAGACACAGGCCAAATTCACATTTGGGTAAGGTTCCAGACCTACAGACAGCGTGAGTAGTGTTGTTGTGTACATTGTGTCTTGCTGGTCTTACAGGGTTTCTGTGTACATGGTACTTTTGCATGGAATGTTGTCTGTCTGCATAGCTTTCAACTGTGGGCCTATCCATATGATACCAAGAGGATTGGCTGTTAGGTTTTGTCTCTGCACAACACAGGCATTGTCCCAGATATATCAGTGGCATTCTGTCTTTTGAGCTCTATCAGTACATGGCTACAGCGATTTGTATTTCCATGTTGTATTCCTGCATAAGGGTATGCTGCAACAAATCCTGTAACACCAGCAATTTCCAGGGTGTGTAACAGCAATAATGCAAATATGGCCATATGTTCCTATCTCTGTCTTCCACATATATGACAGTCCTTGTCCTGCTGTGATACAGAAAGGGGTTGTTAGGTAATGGCCTATCATTATTTACTGCTAGCATTACTGCTATCATCGCAGTCATGTCATGGACTCCCACACCAACTGTTGGCCAATGTCCATATATATGGGGGCAACAGCTAGACAACACATATGTGCCCTTGTACAGCCTTTTATGGGGGGGGGGTTCACTGCCATTAACCTAAGCTGTGACACCTTTTCAGGGATATAACTGTTAAGACAAGGGTCATTCAGTGTGATAGTGAGATGGTAGGTTAAGCAATGTTATGTACAAGATACTGTGACATTAACACAAGTGCTACATTTCCCCCTAGGGCTTGACTACAGGGTGTAAATGGAGGCTGATGAACTACATCTGTAGTTGTTGATTGTTACGTATTCTGAAGGCAAATCCTGTGTCTACTGTTGTACTAATTGAAGGCCTTTGCCTGAACAGCATAGTATGGTATATATATATATATATATATATATATATATATATATATATATATATATATATGGCTTGTATCTACTGTTTTGTGCGGGCCTTGCATTCATCACTGATTACATATTTCAAACCTTATGTGGTGTAAGTACTGGCATACATTATTGTATAGTACACAAATAAAGGTTTTCTGTGTATGCATACCTCTGTGTCGTGTCATGTCATTTGAATTGTGGGTGAGTATATGTTTAATGTAAGTATTCTCCTTTGTGGGAATGGTTGCCACACTACACATTTCACAGGTGGCAGTTACAGGGCTTGTGGCTGAGGGATATACTTTGCACCCACTATTTCCACACTACTTCTACATATGTATGGCTATTAATACCTTTTGTCTGTGTATATGTGTATGTACCTATATATATCTCATATAGCTATATCTATATATATGTATCTATATATGTGTATATTAGATACACACACACACACACACACACACACACACACACACACACACACACACATATATATATATATTTATACATACATACATATGAACATATTTATGTAGCTATATGCAATTGATGTTATATGATTATTTGTGAGTCATACACACACACACACACACACACACACACACATATTTATATATATATATATATATATATATATACATATATATATATATATACATATAGCTGTATATCTGTCTGCATTTACAGATATATATGATATATCTGTCCATATGTCCATGCATGTTCAGCTCATATTTTGGCCTGTACCTCATTCTCTTGGCAATTGACATGGATGATCGCAGCACTGAAGTCAGTAACTAGTGCCGACACTTTTGTGTTTCTGACTTCATCTCATTCTACATATGTTTTCTAATACATATAACTGTGCAACATTTTAAGTGTATTAGAGCAGTAGCTGACATATATCATATATCCCTATTTGTACCCACATTGTGGCATACTTTGTCCAGACGTCTTGCATTAACAGGTTGTGTGGTATGATATTACTACATTTCCTGTACTGTTGACTGATTGTGCTACATGATATGTTTGTGAAAACATCAGAGCTACGTATATTTGCTATGGTTTAGTGGTAAATCGCTTTGTGTATGGAATGAATGGTCCTGGGTTCGAGCCTTACAGAAGAAGTTTATTTTGTTGCTGGGCAGAACACAGGCCGTTGGATACAGAGTGATTAAGGCACTTTAAAGCAGTTGTAAGCGGTTTTGCATGGAGCTAAACACTACTAACTTCCGGTTACAGTTTCTTATACTCTGTTAGCTTCTAAATTGCTTACCCCCGCGCAAACAGGCGGAAACCCGCTTACTGCTGCTTAAAAGTGCCTACTCCCGCTTACCCCCGCGCTAACTTCTTTAAAAGAAAAGAAAAAAGGGTTGATAGGAAAGTGGTGAAAAAGGGGCACAAAGAGGGAAAGACAGTAGGCAAGATAGCTAGGGATGTGCAGTAAGGGTGTAGGGAAGGTCCATAGCTGCCCATTTCTTCTACAGCAGCAGCTGTGCATATGCAATGAAACTGGAGGTACATTTGAACACTCCAACCCCTGGGAGAGGGGTGAGGACAACAATAATATGTTGTGATGCCAATTCGACCAGATTATATGTGCCCAGTGGACATGTGTGCAAAATGAGCAGCTATGTATGGGGCGTGATTTTTTTTTTTTTTTTTGGGAACAGATTGCCCTTTTTTTTTTTTTAAGGTGAGAGTTGGATGTTGGGGAAGGAGAGTAGGTATGCTCGGGAAGGATTAGTTGGGTAGGATGACAGACAAGACAGACAAGACAGCAGGGGTGGTATATGACACATGTGGGGGGGACACCTTCGATGGGGAGGGGTGTTTGGAAGTCGCAAGCCCATGAGCCCCCATATTGAAACAGTGGTACTAAGGTCCCCACACATGGGCAGTCACCACTGCACCTTCACAACCCCAAAGGTGGCTATGCTGGGGGCTGTGTAGGAGGGGCAGGCTCATGCTCTAATTGTGCCCCTCGGCCCTCAAGCTGGCATAGCTGGTCTCAAAACTCCATATCAAGCTCTCTACGCACCACGGCCTGGACCTGACGATGGGTGACATGTTCCTCTCCACGCCCACTCCCAGGGGGGGTGAGCCCCATCCCCTGTGGCAGTTCCACCAAAGGTGGCACAGGACCAACAGAGGAGGAGGTCCCAGGCTGGGCCCCAGACATACTGGTGCCTGATGCCATGGCCAGCTGAGGTGGGACTGGTGGGTCCACTGGGACCGGCCTTCCCATGCGAGCTATGTTGTAGCAGGTTTATGACAGATATGGGTTAGTAATAGTCAACAGCATTTGGGATTAGTTATAACAGCATGCATATGTATTCGCATTAACCCAAAATACCAGATTTAAAACAGTTGCAGAGCAAGCAGAACACATGCATACATGAAACAGCAATGGCCATTACAACAGCATGCAGGTTTCATTGATGGCAACAGGCAACCAATATGGGTGTATTTTAACATGGCACATGCATAGAAACAAATGTGAATATTTATAAACCATTGGGCCATATATCCCAACATAAGTTTGGAGTGTACACATACTGATTGAGGTGTGTTATTGGGCTATTTTTGCACATATGGTAGGGGTGAGAGAGAGAGTTCAATTGACAACTAATATATCCTTGTAGTTTTCACAACATTCTTAGTCACTGCAGTGATTTGTCCCTTACATGTATTATTACACTACCCAATGGCCTTATATTGTACACTGGTATGTTTATAGATTATTATATACGTGGCCTGTGTCTTACATACAGGTGTGACAAGATGCAGGTGTTAATGCAACATATGTGGAGAATTGCTCTCATATACTTTGGGTGAGGTGCTAGAATGACAGGTTTGTTTTCGTATACATTCTCGAGTATGTACACGTCTGACTATCAGTTATATGTCATTAACGGCTGCCTACAACACTGATTTTTCAGGGGAACAGGGTACCAGGCTGGTGATGTGGGCCATTTATCTGGACATGCTGGACAGATTGGAACTGTTGTGGGGTATGAATATGCATACAACTTTCTATTTGAACATTCTAGCACATTGTGTACAGTTGTTGGGTGTAATTATGCATACAGCTTTCTATCTGAACAATGTAACAAAATATGTACAGATGTGGGGTATGATTATGCATACAACTTACTAGCACTCCCAGGATTCAAACCCCTGCTGTGTGTGACAAACAAATTACAGTTAGCATCACAGTAGACTGCGGTATCAGGGAACTGATGTGAAGCTTTCTACCGTTTTCTGTGTAAGTCTCCCTCACTTGTACAATATGACTGACCTCTTGGCACTTCCAACATTGCTATACAGAACTTCATACACATTTTATCTGCATACCAGTGTGGGTAACACTGCTTAATACAACAGTACTATTTATAGTATGCAACAGTTCAACAACACATGAAAAAAGAGTAAACAGAAGCACTCCAGGGGTTATACCTTTATTCACAGAATATTGCACATTTATTTCTCTTGGTACGACACTTTCTAAGGCTCTTATATTTATTTGTTATGACAGTACATGCTGAATAATTACTATCCTGCCTCGCTACACAGCCCTTGCAACCTAGTATCATGGGCTTGCTGGTTCGCAGCCCACTCATCTGCAGCTGTCAGTGAAATACAGTGAAATTTAGCCATGCCTATCCATAGTATACACAAGCTAGGCAATTATTAACTACTTAGTAAAATGAGTACTTAGTACTGGGACATTAGGCATCTGCTGTGACTCCTGGATCCACTGTTCCAGTACATCCCCCCTCCACTGCTTCAGGTCAGCATGGTGGTGCCTGACATGCTCACCAGTTCGGGGGATACCTTTGGCACTGGTGAGGTCTCGGGTGAGACTGACCCAGGCCTCCGTTTTATACTGTGAGCCCTGGTACTGGCCCTGCAGTAATCTCTGCTCAGGGTATTTTACCAGGAGCCATACCATGCATTTTGACTCCTGGATGCCCCAGCACTGTGCTCTAAATCATGTGCCTTCACCCACACCAGCCATTCTGCCTGCAGTAGGAAGCTACAACCAGACATGGGAAGTATTCCCACCTGTGGGGTTTAAATACAGCCAATTTCCTGCACATTTCCATGATTAGCCAGTTTTGAAAAGGCTAAGCTATGGGCACACCTGATTACCTAAGGTTGGCAGTGCTTAAAGAGGTATACTACTAGGCAGATTGAATTGGCTGCCCCACACATTGCTTGCACTTACTAAGTTGAGCTGTGCTGCGGTTAGCATTGCTTAATAGTTAATCAGCACTATATTTGCCTTTTGGCAGTGGTTTATTCTTCATTACAGGTTATATATTTGTCTGGTATCTGGAATTCATGTGTACATATGCTGCATGGGGTCCTGTGGACTTCTACACTTTATTACAATAACACCTCAAATCTATACTTACTGCAGTACTCCAGTTCACATATTTATGTTTTGTGGCAGGTTATACAACATCACACTGTGCATAGATTCAGTTCACATGTTTGATTTGATTTTCCTTTGGTGAGGATTAGTTTGCTGATAACTCATTTCTATGCATTGCTATGATGGCTTAGTGGTTAACTACTGTGACTGTGGTGTACAGGGTCCTGAGTTTGAGCCTTGCAGAAGCAGTTTATTTTGTTGCTGGGCAGAACACAGGCCGTTGGGTACAGAGTGATTGTGGCACTTTAAAGCAGTTGCAAGTGAGTGTTAGTGGGTTTGCGTGGAGCTAAGCAATGCTAACCTCCAGTTACAGTTTCCTACACTCAGTTAGCTTCTACTTTTCTTAATCTGTGTAGGCAATGCTTACCCCTTTGCAAAGGCACTTAACCACACTTACTAGTGCTTATATATGCTTACTACTGCTTATTTCTGCTTAAACCTGCTTACTAGTGCCTTATTCATTATGACACTGACACTTCACATGTGCATTTAATGCAGTACTCCAGTTCACATTTAAATGTTATTTAGTAGGTTATACAGCAAAAAACTGTAAAGAAATGTTCATATACGATTGCACATGGTAATTGGTATGTGCTGCAGTGGGACCCAAACCAGGAATACCTGCTCGTTAGGCAGATGCTCTGACCACTACACTATTGCTGTGCTACTTCATTTGCATATATCTTCCTTATTATCCTCTTCAGACTTTTAAGCTGCTTTAACCATAGCTAAGCGATGGGCACACCCACGCACCTACGGTTAGCTGTACTCGGTGTTTTAAAAAAATAATGAAGGGGTTTCTTCTTTTTATTTTTGTGTCCTGTTGCTGTTGTACACATGGGGGACTGTTGGTGGGGATATGCAGACACCTATGAGTGGTCTCGCTCATTTATTTACACTTTCTGCTGTTCTACTTTGCAGGGGCATGTTTATTCTGAGAGCTCTGCTCTCAGACATGCCTCCTGCACTCATCCACGCTCCGTGTAGGATTAAGAGTTCAGGCAGCCCGCCTTCATTAATATACATGGCGCGCTGCCATCCTCCTCCTAAATGGCCACTTCAGTGCAGGACTAGACTAGTCCTGCACAGAAGGTTAGTGAATCCAGGGGAATATGTCACTATGGTTTGTTTTCATTTAAATACATGAATGATTGCCTATGTCATAACTGATAATTCAATAAAAATGTTTCTTGTTTAAAAAAATAAACATTAAATTGGTTAAATGTGAGTTACTTTATAATAGTAGTCATGTTCTGACCAATCCCATTGTTAAGTTTAGTGTGTATAAATTAATTTTATGTACATTCATTGTATAACAGAAAGAACAAGGAAACTAAGAATTGCAAATATAGATCATGTTTCAGTGTTTTGTATGTAATGGATATAACAGTTCTGAAATCATCTCTATCACAGAAGTACATCTACATTAATTTAAAGCCACAGTAATAATAAAGAAATGTGTAGTATGTTTTTCTACAAAGACAGCACAGGTATATTCATTTATATTACAAAGTTTAATATTTTATTCTATCGTAGGTCTGTCAAGAATCTCTGGAGACTACATGCAGATGCACAGGTATGTGTGAATGCAGTATTGCTTATTAACAGTTCTTTAATGACATACCACTTATGTATTTGTTTGACCCAAGACTGATAGACATCGATGCAGTTCATCTTGTAATTTGCACTATTCAGTGAAGTGAATATTTGAGGTAAAATATTTGTCAATAGTTAACAGCGTTAAAGAAATCCTGCTCACAGATATCATTGTCACTGTCATCAGACTAATTGTTTCCTATTTTTACATGTTATATGGATGTCATCAGGATTAGTCAACGTGACCAAAATGACATTAGTATGCTAAAAGGGATGGTAAATAAAATGCAGGAAAGTCTAGGTAGACATATCAATACATCACTATCTGAACCTAGAAAATCCATTGCTAACTTTTATCGCAACAACAACATATCACACAGATTCTGAAACTAACCTGAAATCCTTCTCCATCTATCCAATCCATGCCTGCACCATGCTGCTGACCAATTACTAACAAAATTTGTCAAACTAGCAGCAGACATTATATGCTACCCTGTATCTCTCCTTATTAACAAGACTATTACAGAGCAATGCATCCCAGAGTCTGGACAATCTCCTGTATCACTCCTTTGCACAAAGGTGGCACCTCCACTGAGTTTCCAAATTACAGGCCTATTGCCATCACACCCCCCAGCCAAAATTCTTGAAAAATATATACACGCACAACTACTTAACTATATCCTATGCAAAAAGCTCCTATCCACATCCTAACATGGTTTTCAACCAAAACATAGCACCACAACAGCCCTAGTCAGTTTTGTCAATTCAGCCAACCAGCATAGAAACAATGGCCAACATGTCTCCTCAGTTTTTCTAGACATGTCAAAGGCTTTTGACACAGTATCCCACCAAAAACTTATTAACAATCTAGCATCCTTAAGCCTCTCACAATCAGCACTCTCCTGGAACATTAGCTATTTATCTGACCATCAGCAAGCAGTCAGGTGGCAAAATGAACTCTCTACCCTACTACCCATCTCAATAGGTGTGCCACAAGGCTCAGTTCTTGGCCCAATTCTCTTCCCCATTTTCACAAACTCTGCACTGCCACTCAACATGCAACCATTGTCCAATATGCAGATGACTCCTCCCTTATCTGCTCAGTTGCATCCCTACCAGAACTCCTAAAAAAACACACCAGTTCTTACTAGATATTGAAAAATACCTTTCAGACTCCCAACTTGTTCTCAGTCTAAATAAAACAAAGCTTACACTCTTTGCAGCAGTAGAACACCTGATCACCTTCCCCCTTTCACCATCTACTCTTCCAATAAAGCCAAAATCAAACCCATCCAGCACACTAAACTCATCAGGGTCACAATTGACAACAATCTCAAATTTGACAAACACCAATCATTAGTTTTCAAAGAAAGTCCACATTAAATTAAGTTCACTCTACAGAGTCAAGCCATACCTAGCTGATACCACCAGGCATTCCATTGTCAGGACACACCTTCTCTCTACCCTCTTACATGCCTCACTAATACTTACCAATGTCAGAAAAACAGACTTAAACAAACTAGAGTCATGTTTTGCTGCAAACCTCCCCTATAGATCTCACCATTGCACTGCACTCCACCAATTAAAATGTATGGAATTATCAAACTGCTAAACTTTAACCAACTGTGTCTAGCTCATTCCACCCTTCAAAATCCTGAAAATTGCCCAGTTCTCAAGGACCTAGTTCAAACCCACTCCAGCCATAGATTACTAAGATCCTCCAATAAACTATTTCTCAACGTAACTAAATCCAATAATATTCATGGTGATGCTGTTTACTCCAGCAAAATATCTACCTGGAATGCAATGCCTCAGAATATACTGTTTACCACAAATTCATCCAAATTGAAACTACTACTTAAGGAGCACCTAACCAACTCCTGGGTCTGCCCTTGCAATAAACCAGGCTAACCATACTCCCTTCTATAACAAACGATCCTATAATCCCTTGTTATCTCTTTTTCCTTCTTCTCTAACTACTCTCACTTTATACTTCTTGCTATGCTTACATGAATACTTACAATTTTCTTCTAGCCTTGCTATATTGTTTGAGCACAATACTCTTATGCTTCAGTGCTTCTCTCTTTGGTATGATTCTCTGCAATTTTTCACTAGGCACATGCTACCCAGTAGATGCATAGTCACTCTCCTCTAAAAATTGTACTACCCATCACACTCATTTTTATGACTCAGTAGTTTCTGACTCTAATTTCAGCATGAATTATTGTCAGCTGTTTATTCTAAGCTAATTGTACTTCAAGAAATCTGATATTCAATCATAATTGTATTGCTGGCTGAAATACTGACATGCTTTATTTGTCAGCTGTTCATTCTTATCTGAAATGTACTTTATGAAATGCGTTATATATTTGTAATTGTATTTCTCTATTCTTTGGAGCTTTTCTCTCCGGGCCACCGCTGAAAATGGTCCAGTAGCCCAGTTGGACTTCTCTGGTAAAAAAATGTAAAATACACCCTCTGACCAGACCCACCTTTTGCTTATAAGGATGAAAGCTGGAAAAGTACAAATAGGAGTTGCAAAATATGGGTTTACGATAAATATTGGAAGTACTGTCTTCTTTATATATGGTCATATCCAAGTAGTTAATAAAGTATTCACTGACTGTGAATGTAAACCTCAAAAACTGAGTTGTAGAGTTTAAGTAATTGACAAACTGTGCAATCATATCATCTTGACCACTTGTCCCACAGGATAAAATATATCATCCAAATATCTAAGGCAGAATTCTCAGTGGACATAAAAAGGATTTTCTTTGAAACCATAAGTACTCTCCCAATGGTACATGGCCAAGTTGGCAAACTGTGGAGCCCAGGCCGCATCCATAGTGACTCTCACTTCCCAAGTCTGTTTGTGAAACTCTCTATCGGAAAATATAAAATTGTAAAGTTGCAGTCCAAAACCAGGAGCTTAAGTTCTGAAAGTAATCTAATGTCCTATCCTGTAAGGAATACATTCTGAACAAGTGTTTCAGTAAAAAAAAAATTCAACCCTAAACCTGAGGTATGCAAGTGAACAAATCTACCAAGTCTACTGTAAGAAAGCATAGGTGGTTGCTGTATAGTAACTGTTTGAATCGTCTTAAAAAGACCCATAAGACTTTAATAAATGTAATGGAGTATATGGGTTTAAGAGAACAATGCAAAATAGAGCCAATGGGTAGGCTTTAGACTGTTGAGCCTCCAGAACTAGCCTTGGGGGGGATCCCTGATATACTTGTGCACCTTAGGTAACCTGAAGATTGAGGGAGTAACAGGATGGGTATTGTATAAACTGTTTTTTTTTAATACTTTTAATCTCACACTCTTAATTTACTGTTTTCAACTTGATCAATTAGGTTTTTACATTTAGTAATCTTTAAACAATTGCATCTTTTTTACTTCCTTGCGTTTCACTGAGTCTATGCAGTGTGCTGTTGTTTGGTTTCGAATCAGGTATCTGTCCCTTTAAATTTTAATTAGAACTGAGGAAGGAAGAGTTTTTAAACAGCTTGAGACAGCTATTTCCTGTTTTAAAGAAGTCCTTCTTACAGCACATGGAATGAAAGCACTCAACCACTGGATGTTATGGTAGGTTTTATTCATGTATTTTGTTTTTTATTAGTTCAATTTTTTATAGTGATCATCTGCTGCCTTTCATTTTTTGGCTTTCCTGGTGGATCAGATCGCACAGTTTTTGGTTATATCATGCCAATCCAGTTTATCCAATTCTGTAACTGTACAGTATAGGGGAAAACTATTAGATGTTGTGTACTTCACCTTCAAACAAACATCTAAGGCTGCTCCCACATACATTTAACTTACAACATAGGATAGATTGAGTGCAGAAAAGACAGGCAGGTGTATCAATGAATGTCTCAATAGAAGGAAGAAGATGGACAGAAGTTAATAGTGAAAAGGAGCAGAGAAGGGGTGACATTAGCCAGCAAAGAGATGGTAAGTGGGGTTCAGAAAGGAATAATCCTAGCTCAGTACTCTTTGGCATATTCACAATGAACATCACCAGTGGTACTGATGGCATGGATAACCTGTTATCTATGGATGTCACTGGAACCAAGGAATGACATCAGACTGGGAGAAGCATGTACTGATACACCTCAATAGGCTAAGTGGGCTGAGCAGGGGACAGCTGGGAGTAAATGTTGCAATGTGCATGATTTTATGCCTAAGGATCAAGAATCCTAGAACTGTTAACTAGATGGTGAATGACAAATTCAACACTGCATAGGAAGAGAAAGATTTAGGAATCCTATTTATTGCAGAAACTAGTTATCAGGTCAGAACAGAGAATTTTATGGTAAATATAAACAAGAATTTGGGATGTATCTAGAGATGAATTGATGAAAAAATTAGAGGGGTTATCTTAAGCGTCCATATTGCAACATCGAAGCTTTAATTAATTGAATAACTAAATCTCGATCTTGTAATATTGAAACCAGAAAATGTCAAACGTCCGTTTCCACCCAGGGAAACACTTCCCTTGGCCGCTTCAAAAAAAAAAAACTTTGTGTGCCCACACCCCCCTAACTAGCTATACCAACTCCAAGATTGCCCCAAATTGGAGAAAAGGGCATAATCCACAAAACGGCCAAGGGAAGCACTTCCCTGAGTTGAATCAGCTGTTCGACATTTTACAATTTCAATATTACAAGATCAAGCTTTAGTTATTCGATTAACTAAAGCTTCAATCTTGTAATATAGACCTGGTCTTAACACTATGCAGATCACTGCCTAGGTCTTTACTGGAAAACGTGGAAAAGGGAAAAGGAGATTAAGGCTCAGCCAGTTAAAAGGCTCCAAGGCAGACTCTCAGGAATAGTAAGGGGGCAGGAGGAGAAGGAGTGCTAAGAGAAGCTTATAGATCTGGATTTGTTTATCCTAGAGAATAAAATGAGGTGGGCAACATGATACGAGTATATAAAATAGTGATGGGCTGAGTGGAATGTTGACCTGATAAAGAAGAACAGACGGACATGAGATGCACTCCTACCAGACTGATGGAACCAACTTTAGTATAAACATGGGGCAAAACATCACAGAAATGATACTGAATAAAATGTAACATGTTAACAAAGGAATTGATTTATACTGTAGGACTACTGAGGCTTTCAGGAAGGAATGGGATTGATATTTGGAGGTGAGAAGGGTGGAGGGAACCACAGAAAGGTGTTACCTGTATTAGAAGTGCAGGCTAAATTAGCTAGTCCATGGCATAGTGGGGTAGAGACCTAAGTAGGATACAATTAGCCCAGGTTTGATTAGCAGCTGAGGTGTATGAGACATGGCAGGGGAGAGATGGGTGCACCTATCCCATGGGTGAGGGTGTGGACCTGAGTGCTCCTTGTGTTAGATTCCTGGTGGACACTGGATAGACTTATGGGAGTAAGTCCAAAAATGGAAATGGGTGGACATTAGCTGAGTTGCCACTGAGGCAGAACAGTATGCCACACATTCCGATTACACATATAAGGATTTACAGGTGTGCACAAGACAGAAATGGGATGTTAGGACATAAAGTAAAAAAAAAAAAACCCTAGAAGGTATATGACACTGCACCAGGATGCCTCAATATTCTCTGAATTTCTGAGCGTGGGTCAGTATATGTCTGAGAGCATCACGAGTATCCAGTAAATAAGGAGCGACACTGGTGACAGTCAATGCTCAGCTGCAGGGAGAAAGAAGTGCATGCTAAATGGACAACTTTTTGTTATTCTGCAACACACACATGTAGAGTAGAATCACTTTCATGGTTACAATTTCAAGCCTCAGTCTTGTAGTTATCGTAAGATCTGTAGGATACAAACTTCAGTTTAAACAATAATAACTGCATTACTGTTCTACTTTTAGCATTACTGTCGAGAGTACATCGCTGAATGGATGAGACTGAAACTTGATGTTCTTCTTTGCCCTGCACTTTGTCCTGCTTTTACCATTGGATACCCTGGACAGTTTTTAGGTAGGCAACTCTACACCTTTAAGTCACCATGATAGTAAACCTCTGTCCTGTCTGAGAATACATAGAGTAGGTATGTTTATACTTTATTGTTGCTGGAACAGCATGAAAATCTCATAAGGTGGAAAAAGAAGTACCTTTGCACTGAAGTTATATACACTGGATATGTTAGCTATGCTTTATGTAGAGGTTCTGAGACTTTATTTCAGTATTACATTTTTTTGCAAACAGTGTATCATGTAAATAAGTTGCTTTCTTTTTTTTTTTGTAAAGTACTGCAATACTAAGGTCATGTTTCATCATCTTTAGGCATCTTGCTTTTATTCATAGTTCATTTTCCAAATCCTGCATAACTACACAGTTGGAAAAAAGTAATGTGTTTTTATTGATGAAACTGAAGCAACTATGTACATTTCTTTATCTAGAGCTAAACCTACAACAGTGTTTGTATCAACCAGTGTGCGCCCACACACACACACACACACACACACACACACACACACACACACACACACACACACACATACACACACACACACACACACACACTCACCACTCACAGAAACATGCTTTACTAAAACATGAATACAAGAACAATGGCATGAAACAATGACAATTAAAGTGATAATTGATAATTAATGTTTTTTTTCCATACCACTGTTTTATGTAGTACTTTCAGAATGTACAGAATCAGCAAGTACCCACTTTGTTCGTATACTGGAAATGTGTAGCTTATTCCATCAGCTACACAATATGTATTTAACAGCAAAAATGGCCAAACATAACAAGTTCTCTTTGTGCCGAATAAAACCAAAACCTGAAGTGTATTTCCATCTCGACCAAATTACCACCAGTCTCTCTTAGCACATAATTTCCACAACCATTAATGCAGACTTTACCACAGTTCACCAAAAGCAATCCACAACCTACCCTGCTATCACTCTCCAGAATAAATTTACAATCTCCTATCCCTCACTCCCACTGAATCTGTATCTTACCATAATAACCTACTCACATACCCAAACATATTGGTAAAACCTAAAATTACTCTTCTTTCATTTGATCACTTCTTTTACTCTATATATCTGCAACTAATATTTCTGTGCAGTAGCAATGCTAAGTCAACTTAAGCTACTTGTCATATTTCTTACTCTCTCACACATGGCAAGTTAGCATACTATATTCAATCCAAGAGCCATTAACTTCAACCAAACCACAAATTAACTCCAAACATGTGCCTTTCCCAATATCACGTATTCTATATGTTACCTCCTACAGTCACCTTCTCAAGCACACCAATATTAAACTCTTAACCCCTCACTTAATCAAAAACACAAAATTCAAATTCAGTTAGAAACTATAACCCAAAAAACACTTTACCTGACTAAAAATGCTTTTTATTTTAGGCAGGAATGTTATTTTCAGTTACAGGGTACTGCTGTGGGAGCCTCTTTTACTCCTATATATGCTGATTGGTTTATGGGATATGTTGAGCAATTTTTGATATATGATGTCAGTCATAACATTTATATTGACTCTATTGATATTTGGTGTCACTGTTTTTGTGACTGCTGGATTGTTTGTTTGTACATATGATTTGGATGTTTTGTTAGAATTTGTTCAATATCTTAATGATAATAAGTGGGGTCATAAAAGAAAATACTGCCAGCCCAGCTATCTGGAATTTTGTAAATAATTATGCGCCATTTGTGAATATCAGCATGATTCATATGCTTGTGTTACAAATGTATTAGAACTGTATGTTATGTGGATATCAAACTGCTGCTACAGAAGTGTGTGTTGAAAAGGGTTTGTGAAGTACTGAGCTTAAAAATATAATCACAGTGTAACCTACTGCAAAAGAACAGAAATGTACATACACTATTGTAACTGTTTAAATAAATATATTTTAACAATGGAAACTGAGACATGAGAGGTTAACTTTAGAAAAATAGCTGACATTAAATTACTTTATGGGCATGCAATAATAGGATGTTATCTTCCAGTTTCATTGCACTAACAGACACAATGTCTAGAACTAGAAGCTTTTGTATGTCTTGGAAGTGTTTTATTGTTTTATGACTTCTAGGATGTGCCTTAGATCTAAGAAAAGCCCGCTTATGTATTTTCACAGATAGATGCTAAATGCTACCAGCTGCATCAATGTTTTTTTCCTTGGGTAGGAGTCAGATGACAAGAAATGATGTCATTCTGCAAGTCATCCCAGCAGTAGTATACGAGATACTAATTTAAGAACTCTCTGAGAGAGCAGGTGTCTTTGACCTAGCAAGAAGATCCATTCAGCACACATCTGCCTTGCTCTGTAAGCAAGTCTAGGAAACAGTGCAATTCTCTTAGATACAGTCAGGAATATAGCAAAGCTTAATTTAGATGTTTTTCTTTATTTATTTGAGACTGTCCTGCAATGTTGTTTTAAATATTTCCTGTGATTTTGAGCTCTGATGTTATGTGAACATATACTGAATATTTTCTTGTTCTTTTATTATTTGTTATTAAATATATTTAAACCTTTCATTGTGGCTGATATTTGTGAGACATATTTAAGTTCTGAGAGTACTTGCATATTTATTTGGTGACACTGTGTAGGCCACTCCTAATAGCCTTGTTCTTGGTCAAACTACCATTTGTATTGATAGTAACATTACACAATATGATTGGACACCTTTTTTTAAGGGCCTTAAAGTAGCTGATAAAGAGTCGTCTGGTGGCAGTAATAACTACCTTATAGTCTGTGCAGAAGAGTGCATAGTTAGTAAACCTGTGCCAGCCTTTCCCAGCTGTGTGAGTGGATACACTCAAACTTCAAAGATTGTGTGTGTGTTAGCTACTTGGGCAAGGACACGAAGCACTGGTTGGACAAGAGAGGGTGCTGGAGACTACACAGCTGAAATCCCAAATCTATAGCTGTGCCAGTGGGGAGTCTTACTGGAGATCTGGAAAAAAAGAGAAAAAACAGCTCTGAACTGACTGTGGTCTCTGTGTGCTCTTAAGGGAAATTGCACTTGATGCAAAAAGCTGCATCAGGAAATACTGTGTGTGTACTTATCATTCTCCCAATATACACCCCCCACTGGTGCTAGTGGTGAGGATTGAGGCTCCTTGATTATTGGTCCGGTGGTGGGGTGTCACACTTTTAATTATACTTCCAAAATTTAATTTTGGATTATTGGTTGAAAAAAAGTTGGATAGAACTGTTAAAACTTCCTTATACAGGAAGGAATTCCATAAAAATTCCTTACTTCTGGCATCTGGTTATCATCCTAGATATATAATTAATGACATTTCTTTATCACAGTATTATAGGGTGGAAATAATCTGTTCTGAATTGGAAGAATTTAGTAAAAATAGTCTAGATTTAATAATAATGGTTATGATCCTAAAATACTACAGCAGGTTTTGGATAATACTAATAATAAGTCAAGGGACGGATTATTAAAATATCAAGATAAGAATGACTAAGGTTGGTTACCACCTTTGGGAGTAATATTAGTTCTTTTTTTTGCAGATTGTTCACAGTCATTGGTTTATTTTAAAGCTGGACAAAGATTTGTTGGAAATTCTACCTGACAAATGTTCTTTTTCTAATAGACATGGTAAGAATATAGGAAATTATTTTAGTCATTACAAAAGTGGGTTAAATATAGTACAAGAAGTACAAACCACTTTGGATGGAAATGTTTTAAAGGGGTCTTTCCATTATGGTGCATGTTCAGTGTGTGCTGTTATTTTCAAAAGTAAGGAATTTATATCAATGAACACTCGTAGAGCTTATGAAATTAAACCTGCTATTTCTTGTAATTCACAATGGGTTATATATTTAGTTACATGTTATTGTTCTGCTTTTTATGTTGGAAAGACTTCTAGAGTTTTTAGAACACGCATATTTGAACATGTTAGTGACATTAGATGTCAACATGAATCAAATGCCTTAATTAAGCATATACTTAAGCATCCTAATGCCCAGTTTTGTTTTTTGGGTATTAACAAAATTATGCTTAGCGGTCCAAATAAATTAAGATGGGAAAACATGCTTAGTGTAAAGGAATGTTTTGGATCATGAAACTAGGAGCTTCATTTTCTTCTGGTTTGAATGAATATTAGTTTAAGTTTTGTATTTATATAAAAATATATGTCTTTAAATGTAAGTCCAAGGAGTTGTGTTGTCATCTTCAAGGAAGTGATAAGTAACTGCTGAATATTTAGCAGCATTGTTACCTCACAGCAAGAGGTTCTCCCGTTCGATTCCCGGCTTGGCTTGGGAGTGCCTACTGTGTGGAGTCTGCATGTCCTCCCCGTGATTGGGTAGCATTCGAAAGACATGCGTGTATAAATGGGCGTGCCTTCGTTGAAGGTTGGGAGTCAAGCTGGCATCTCGGCATTTCTTAAAAATCTACTGCCAATCATTAGCGGACTGGAGTTCTGCTGTGGTGACCCCTTACCAGGAAAAAGCTGAAAGACAAACAACAACATCCATACTGAGGAAGGCTGTTGCTGAAACCGTTATATGTTTTTTAAACTCACTAAATAAAGAATACATTTTTGCAGTGGGTTTGGAGAGTACTGGACTTTATTTTTTTCTCTACAAATATATCTCATAAAACCCGATATTGGGTGAATTAAATGCTGACTGGAACTCCATTGACTTCCATCCCATTCCACCTCCATAAATTTTTATGACTTCCAGCAAGTCATCCAAAGCCGATCTGAAATAAACAAGCCCTGCAACAAGGAAACTATCAAAGATTGGATGCTTGTATTTAAACCTGCAAGCTTCTTGGAATCTGGCACCCTTCCAGACACCATAAGTGACCACCTTCCCATCTTTGCCATAAGGCACCCTAACAGTCCAGTTAAAAAAACCTCAATACAAACTAGTACAGAACTTATACCAATTCAGCAGTGAATTTTTCTCTACAATTTTAAAGCAAATAAACTGGAATCTACTAAAAAGAATTCCCCTAGGTGATATCATTCAAGAATTTAATAGAATCTTCCTATGTATATTAAATGAGCAGGCACCTCAAAGAAGAAAAAGGGTCAAAACTAACCCTGGCCCTTGGCTATCCAAAGACGCAAAAGTAATCCCGAAAAATTGATGCAAGGCTTAGAAAACTTGGTGAAGATTAAAAACTCAATAAAGCCAAGACTATTTCAGACAACTCTGAAATCTAGAAAAAAAAAGAAAACAAATATGATAAAAATGATAGAAAGAACTATTACACAACCCACAAATGAACAATCATAAAACCCCCAAACAAGTGTGTTACTGCTACTCCATAAATAACCTTTTCAATCCAGGTAAAACTGCTCAACCAAACCTATTACCTGGTACTCCCTGTAATCAAACTGTATATCTATTTAACACACCTCTTTCAAGCATTCACCTCACTGCTTGCCATCAACATAACAATTGACACCACCTACAATACCTACATACTCATCTGTTTTTCTCTAAAGCTATTTTACTTCCACCATAAAAAGCTTCTCCACAAAGTCAAACCAACAACAATGGTTGCTGACAACCTCCCATCAGAATTCATAAAACCTGCTGTTGAGCCCCTAGCATACTTATCATTTCCTGTATCTGTACTCATAAGCATAACCACATAAAAAGAATATGTCTCCCACTTTTGGAAAAAAATGTACATCATTCCGTTACACAAAGGTAGTAACTACACAGATTTTTTTAACTTTAGACTGATAGCTATTCTTTCCTTCTTCTCAGAAATGCTAAAAAAATGTACCATATTCAATTTCTCCAGTATCTAACTGATAATCAACTCCAGTCACCCCTCTGGTACAGTTTCTGCCCCAGTCATGGTTCCACCACTACTCTACTAAGCTTCATTGTCGCAATCAACAAAAAGTGTAATTCCAGCAACCTAGTTTGTGCCTTTTCTTGGATTTATCCAAAGCTTTTGATACCATCTCTTACTTCAAACTTTTCCAGAAATTCCACAGTCTTGGCTTTTTTCTCAATCCCTCCTTCTTTTGTCTCTAAGGTTATATATATCTGACAGATTTCAAGTAGTCAAATGATAATCTACATTCCCCTCATTTCTGTCCATCTCAGTAGGTGTCCCCAATGCTCCATCCTGGGCCCCCACTTATTCAATATCTTTATAAATGATCTCTCATCTGCTGCTAAGCATGCCACTTTAATCCACCTTACTGATGACAACACCCTCATCTGCACTGCCTCCATTCTAATCAAGCATTAACAACTTACCCAAGAATCCTTCACTTCTATTGAAATCTGACTCAACAATTGTCAACTAATACTAAATCCTAAAAAAATTACTTCTGTTCACCCCCAAATCCATCACTGTAGATAGCAACAGGTTTAACATCTTCTCCATTACCAATACATCAATAGAAATTGTACCAAGCATCAAACTACTAGGTGCCACAGAAGACAACTCCTTGAAAGTTGACATCCATATTAATAAATCCACAAAAAAGACCAATTAGAAAGTGGGATCTGTATACAGAGCAAGGAACAGGAATGCTTTAACAAAATCACCAGATTCACCACTAATCAGCCATGATGGATGATTGAATGAGTAACAAAATGGGAAAAGTGAGAATAACATTATAAGACACAAGGGAGACATGCATGGTTCTGGAGTTGTATACAGAAATGCTATACATCACATATGAGCCCACAGCATGGAGACATACGCCTGTCGTCAATGTCAGCCAAATATGTTCAATTAACCTTCCACAGCAGTTGTAAAGCAAAGGAATTGCCATTTGCCAAAGGTGGTTAACACATAACACAGTGGAAGATAACATAATATGTACAGTACATCTCTGAATGCATCTCATTAGTGTCTGCTTTCTACTGATGAAATAGGTCAGGGTGGCAGTACCTCAGGTCATCACAGCAATGCTTGTACAGTCCTGTACAGTTTCCCTGTGCAGGTGACGTCTGTAACTTCACAGAACACCTATGACAGGTTAAACCAGGCATCAGCCTTTTTAAATGGGCATTAATACCTCTCGTAGCAGGTGAAACTTATAGTACATATACAGGAAGAACAATACAATCTTACTTTCCCTGTTACAGTTATCACATAAGGAAGCAGCCATGTCCACTTAGTAGGTCTACTCAAGAAGCAATGTGGTATACCTGTTTGCACAGACATATGTAGCTGAATCACATGTTGTGTACTGCAGCTCTGCATTGTGCAGTGGCTGTACTCAAGCTCACTTAGCTGGTGGACAAACATGGACATTAGATGGCTCATGCTAAGCCCCATGTACCTGGCTCATACCACTAGGAATGGACCATGCAATATGCAGACTAAATGATTCACAGACATGGAAATTGTCTTCATTAGCATGTTTGCTGTACTAAATAGCCCATCTTGGTGCAATATAAAGTGGCATTTGCCCAAGACCAGTCTGAAACATAGGAACAGACTTTATTGGAATAACTGTGAAACAGCTATGTATGCGGCGGCAATATAGAGAGACAGAAGGATAGGTGATCTGATAAGGCACTTGTTGCACCCCAGCAATTACCTGTTATCTTAAGGGTGGGCCATTGTGCAGGTTATGTAATTGGCATATGTCCAAGGGTTGACCAGCTGTGTATGCCTGTGGGAAAGGAGTGTCCATAGGATACTGTATGAAATAGAGCAACATATATGGAGTGGGTGAGTGACATGGCCCTACATACCTGCAAGATATAATACCATACAAAGGGCTGAAGTCTGGTAACTGCAGATGATACTGAGGTGGGTACAGTATGAGTAGGCCATGGACAGTTGCACATGCAAGGTGTAAGTGTGCACATGCACTCAGTAGATTACATGTTTTGCTTGTAGATGTACAGGCAAGAATATAATGACCCAGGGTGGAAATGCCTAAAGTCATTCACAAGCAAGAAAATTATATACTACAAAATAAAAAAATAGCTGAACCTGTGGCCTTAACAGTAAAATGAGAACACTAACAAAAGAACAACTGTTGAAGGCACAAGGAGCAGACCCGAAAACTTTAACGTTATAAACTTTTAATTGCCGCTTTTATAAAAATAACTTCTTCAGAAATACAAAAACACTTAAATCACATCACAATATATACAGGAGTCAGCCAATAAAATCCTAAAAACAATTACTAAGACAATGATCTCAAAACAAGCTTCAGTAATGCCAGTAAATGCCTCTTAAAGTGCCCTTAACCTACACGCCTTTAAATAGCATTTAATATTAATTGTTTCATTCAAGCCAGGAGGACATCAGCCCTTAGTTTCACTTGCCATTAAACCTATTTTTTCTCTATCTGATTTTTGTAGTCCCCTTTTTCTACTTTCTAAAACATGTTCAAGAATAGCAAATGTAAATTTCTTAAAATGTTTACATAAAATAGAATGCACAGAGCAGTGTTCACATCCTTGGATTTAAATTCATAAAGATGTTCCCTAATTCTCTGTCTAAAGCTCCTGGTAGTCATCACTACATAAAAATGTGTACAACCAGAACAAAGATCAATATAAACTACTCCTATTGTACTATAGTTGAATCTACAAGGTGCTTTTAAGGTACATGGAATACGACCTAAACATATAAATGGCCCTTCATGAATAAACCTACAAACATTACATTTGTAACATTTGTAAGTGCCTGAAGGTTTGGTAGTAACAAGGGGTTCAATTTTAGTTGTGTCATGTTGTAACATAAATGTAATACACTTGTCTTTCTTATAAACAAACTTAGGACATTCACCCAATACGGGCCCTAAATCTTGATCTTCCAATTATTCTGAATAATCCTTTTGATACTCAAACTGTCAGTGGACATCTCCAAACAACAGGACAGAACAATTTGATGTCTACCACCACCTCCCATGTATCTAAATTGTGTAATTAGTCCCATGTCTTTTTTCCTCCTAAATTCTTATTGAAGTTTCTACAACTAGAATCCCTATGGCTCTTAAAGCCTACTTGGAGAATGGGACTAAAACTGAGATGCCTCTTGCTGATTATCTCTTTAGCAGAGGCTTCAATACCTTCCATAGGATACCTCTAGGAGCAAAAAGAAAAGAAATATATTCTACTTCATTTAGAAAAACGTCATCATTACTGGTCATCCTGGAAGCATGAATAAATTGACCCTTAGGTATATTTCTTTTCATGAACAAAGGATGAATACTAGTGTAAGGCAAATAACTGTTTGAGAAGGTGTGTTTTCTGTAAATTTTACTTTCAAAACCAGAACTGTCTATTCTTCATAGTAAATTAACATCTGAAAATGAAATATTGTACCCCGTATCTCCAACTGTGAATTTAAGAAAGGAAGTACTACAGTTCAGGCTGTCAACAAAATCTGAATAATGAACTTTTTTTAACAATAAAAAGTAAATCATCCACAAAACGCCTGTAAAATAAAACTTGATCATGACCAGAAATTTTCAAAAGTAACTCTGTTTCCCACCAACCAAGAACTAAACTAGCATAAGCTGGTGCTACCGTTGCCCCCATAACTATGCCCTTGATTTGTTGGTAATACTTTCTGTTAAAAAGAAAATAATATTAGTCAATAAAACTTCAAGTAGTGAACAATACAAAATTCCACTTTTGGAATCTATAGAAGTATATTTGTTAATATACAACCTAACATATTTCATCCCTTCATCATCAGGTATGGAAGTGAACAATGCTGTATATCCACTGTCAACATATAACAGTTACTAGCTAATTCAGTGGACGAAAGACTAAAAGTTCTAATACTATCCAGAAAGTCCCAAGAGTCTTCTATGTAAGAAGGTAACAATTATACTAATGGGTTCCGTACAGAATCCAAAAATACTGATATACCTTTAGTAATACTACCTGATGCAGAAACAATAGGTTTAAAGGGGGAAGGGGGGGGGTCAGTGGAATTTTTGTGTTATTTTTGGAATGCCGAACAAATCTTTGGATTATCATTGAACAAAAAATTATAAATATTTGGTGTAATTTCTTCATTCAACAAATGGTCATACAAGAAATGTATAAACTTATAACTACTTTATATCTCACCTAAAGAGACCTCATGATCCTCTTCAGGATTGTTTAACATTTGCTCAATGGACTTATAGTAATGTTCAGCATCCATTACCACAACCCCTCCCCCCCTTTTCGTCTTTCATAAATCTCAACCCTGTCTGTTGTTGCAAATCATGCAGTGCATTTCTTTCTTCTACAGAAAGATTAAAAAAACGCCTGTTCACTTTCCGAATCAATTTTTAATTTCATCCTCACACGCTTTCTCAAATACTTTCAGTGTATAGTGTTAAAGGAAGATGGTTTAGATAAAGACTCTTTGACAACAGCATCCTTCAAAATATAGTGCAGATTCATCTTCCTAGTAAAAAATTTTAACTGTAAAATACTGTTTGTTAAATCAGCTCTATGACTAGGTATAAATGAAAAATCTATTTTTAAATTTTTAACTGATACTCGCTTAGATGATAATCAGAAAGATTATATATTTTAACAATATCAGAGTTATCAAAATCAAAACTCACAATTCCTTTAATGTCTGTTAATATTTCTTTCCCTTGCTGAGTAAGTGCCTGAAGGTTTGGTAGTAATAGGGGGTTCAATTTTAGTGGTGTCATGCTCTAACATAAACTTAATACACTTGTCTTTCTTATAAACAAACTTAGGACATTCACCTAATACTGGCCCTAAATCTTGATTACCAGAAATAATCTTCCAATTATTCTGTATAATCCTTGGTTCATGGTCCTGGCATGTATCTACTCACCAAAGATTGTGTTGATCATTATGTCAGGGACCAAAACTGGCATGGCTTTATCTGGAATTTGAATGCTGTGGGGGACCATAATAAGTCCCTACAAGAGGTACAAAGTAGGGCTACTACTATGCTGTTTCATGGAAATGCAGAAGACTTGGGACATCACAGTGGATAAGCCAACACTAGAGGGTGGACCACCAAGACTGAAGCAGCTGATGGAGGTTGAGTAGTTTTTGGTGTCAGTCACTGTCTAGGAGGACCAACCCCTCATACCAGGCAGTAGCTTGGATGTAGGTTTGGGCCTGGTGTCTACTACCTGTGTGACAAGAGATGATGTAGCAGGTTAATATTAACCATGGTCTAATAGTCAGATACAAATGCATGCATACAGTGGAATGGGTATGAGTACTGGCAACCTGCACCTTTGTCCTGGAGGAACCTCTGGTCTTCATGTACATATGCAACCTCCTTCCCAACAAGTATGTGTTGCAAAGTATTGTAAAGTAGTGTTTAACAAGAGTCCCAGAAGGATAGTACAACCATAATGCTGTGGGCTGACAGTGGTGTCACGCATTTCATACATTCATAGGTTCCACAGGTGGGGACCCCAACAAAGCAGGGCAACAGAAGGCTGGCATCAGCAGGCTTGCTACAGCTTTTGATGGCAATATGCTGATGACATGTCTGATGAAACAGTGGCACATTCTGCGACAGTCTTGGGGGGACAAACACCCACATCCTTAGGTACAGAGGCATCTTTGGAAAACTCTGCTGAGCACATTGTCTCACCAGAGCATATTCTATAACCTGAATGTGATAATCTCATGTGCATTCCTCCTTTGTCCCCACTAGCCAATCTCCATTAAGCACACTGCCTCTGATGTGGGTATAACCACCACAGGTAAGAGATGCAGGGGAGTTTGATACCATCATGGTAGTGAATATGCTGCCTCCATGGATACATCCATGTGACAGGGTATGACTGCCCCCCAGTCTGGTTCATTAACTGTGAATGCAAAAATGCCAAATCAGTCAGAGGGCATAAACTCTAAGCAGAAGAAGTAAATAGCAATGGATGGCTTCCAAAAATGAAAATACACATTTTAAGATGTTGTTGGATGATGTTGATTTGCAGAAGAAATTTTAAATTAAGACAGCAAAGAAATTACATATTTTTTCAAGAGGGTCTCACAAGTGCTTGAGCAAGTTGGAATACTAATGTATAATACTGAACTTGAATGAGCTAAGCCAGCTAAGATCACAAGTCTAACAAAAATGAACTGTTTTTTAAGGACTTAAGACGACAGTACATACATTGGATAAAGAATAAACTAGCCTGATTTTACATCTTGAAAGATGTAAGAGAAGTCAATTTCAGACTAAAGCTGACATTGCACATTTACAGAGGGAGAAGGAAGAAAGGTAGCAGGAGCTGCCAGTGGTTGCTGATGGACTGTTTGATCTAAAACTTAAGTGTCGGAATGTGAAGATGAGACTGAGTTAGACAGGGCAAAAGTGTAAGAAACTAAATACAAAGTCAAGGACTACTGCTCACAACCACCGAATGACCCATCTTATACAGCAAAAGAAATATGATAATATAAATAAAGGTAAACAGTTGGAGCTTACTAGTGAGGAACTCAAAAAGGCTATATGTAAATAATACAGAGATGCAATAACCATGACTTAAATGCACATTGTCAGGATATCCAGGAGCTGGAGCAAAAGTACATAAAGAATTAAAGCCTTGGTAATGTGTCACAGGAAGGAAGAGAGAGAAGGTTGTAAGTTGCATTACAAGATGATGATGTTATTCTCAAGCTAACTGTTAATTTTATACATCTAGAGATGAAGATAAAATCCAAAGTGAAAATTTGGAGGAAGCAAGTAGCAAATTAAAAAAATGTTTTAACTTTTGTTTTTCATCCAAGGTGAATACAAGAAACTCATACTCCTTTCAAAAACAATGAAAATAATTAATCAGATAAATGAGAAACAATAATCTTCTGAGGCAGAGATAGAGGTTACTGATATAAAAATAGTAGAGACATTCAGAGTATGAAAGCCATTAAATGAGCTGAATAGAACAGCACTGATGGACATACTAGTGTGCCTGGTGTGATCACAAAACAAACTGAGGCAAAAACTTCAGAAACAAAACTGACTGTACAGAGTGCATCAGCTGTACTTAATGTTAAATGCAGTCCAGTCATGGAGTCTAAACCAACAGTCTTACTGCCTGTGTCTGACGTTGTTCTCAGGATGTCCTACAGGTATCAAAGTCTCAATATAAAAAAAGTAAAAGGAACAAAAACAATCATGGCCACCTTAACATTATACAACAGGAAAATGAAAGTATCCGTGTAATAGAAAATTCAGCAAATACACAAGTGACTGAGAAACAGTTCCTAGAATAAAATGACAAGAGTGCCAAGCAGCATGATGTTGGGGAAACTGTTATGTAAGGAAGATGAAAATTTAGCCAAGCAAGTAGCTACTATGGGGGTCTTACGTTGCAGCACAGACAGTTGCACACTAAAGTTTGAATTGGAAAATAAAATTGCACAGCTGTGCCAGTACCTCGAAAAGAAAGAAAAACTAGATGGCAGAAAATCTTAAACCAGAATTAGTTTCAGTAAAATTCCTAGACAAAGTCTAAGCAATGGAAACTGACAATGCTTTTAAATATGAACTCTTTGGTGCAAAGCGGGTAAACACAAGTAGCGGGTCTGCACCACATGGTATCTCAGTAAAATGCATTTAGAAATTGTAAAACTTTATGCAAAATAAGACATGATGTGGCTGGTTCTGATGTTAAGCAAGAAAATAAAGTACAGATACGGGATCGAGGGTCTGCAGCACATGAGATGTGGATAGGATTAAACTAATTAAACAGAGTATTTTTCATGATGGAAGTAACTGAGGCCTGTCACATCATATTGTGCAAGGGGGGATTAATGCCAAAACTGAAACCAGAGCCAATGTTCTCAACCTACTAATAAAAGAGGTGCAAGAGAAGGTTAATATATTGAATAAATCAGTAGTCCAGATAGTATACTCTGTAGAAAAGAGGACTTTGTATGGACTAAGATGGCTATGGTGTCATGACTGTTCCTAGGCTTGACATTTTGCCAGATATTGTTGCAGCTGGCATAATGATTGAGGAAAGACATCCCTTTTCATTTGGCCAGCCAGTGTCACTCAAGCCAGGAGGTTCTGTAGTACAGTACCCCTAAGCACCTCCTTTAGGTTATGTGGAACTGAGTTGTTTATGCATTGTGGATGAAGGATTCCACAAACATACTACATTAGTCACAACTTATATTCTTTTTATCCTTTAGTCATATCATATATTACCACTTTTTCTAGTCAGTCAATTATCTTGCTGCGTATTATACCAATAGATAGTTATTAACCTATCCTGTTTGCCATACCGCTTCATCTGCACTAGACAATATGGAGTCTCAGTCAACTTTTGCTCCTTCTGCAGTCAGCCTGATAGCACTTGGTATTTTGTGGCAGTGTAATAGCTGCATCATTCTACTGAAAACTCTTTTTTACATCTTCACAATGATTCAGTATGTGAGAGGAGTAAGTAATCACAACACACACACACACACACACACACACACACACACACACACACACACACACACACACACACACACACACACACACGCGCACACACACACACACACACACACACACACACACACACACAAAAAAAAAAAAAAACACAGAGCATTTTTACAAACTATGAAGTTGCTACAAGTACAATGAGCAGGGTTTTGTGGGGCTGTGATGGTGCTCCATATGGACATGGGGGGTGGGGGGGCTTGCTTCCTGTAAAAATATTTTTTTTCTGTTTTTTGGGGGGTGTAGTTATGTTGACTGATGTTAAAAAATCAGTGAAGCATAAGTCATTGTAGGGTGACTTTTTAAAATGTAAGCAAACCAATTACAAGCCAGCTCTCTGATATGGAGAGTCAAATCCTAACTGCGGGCCAGTAACTAGGCTTTAATTAGTATCCCTACTACTGGAATGAACTGGATGAGAAGACGGGACTCAGCAACTGCTGATGGCTTTCCAGCCTTGAGGGATAGCAATGCAAGGAGATCTCATCTGGGGTGGGCCTCCTGGTGAAGATCCACAAGTCCTGTACACAATTAGCTGATTATGGACAAACAAAGGTCATACCAAGACATTGTTGGTGCATGTGGTAGCATGTAGTTGGTGTGCACAAAGACCTTATTGGAATCATATAGTGCCCAGTGTCATTTCCCCCATAGCTGGCTCATATAGTGCCCGGTGCCATTCCCCATAGCTGGCTCATGTAGTGCCTGGAGCCATTCCCCAATCTTCTACCCCTCTACAGTTAAGTTGAGGAGAAAAAAAGGCTACTTCTGCTTTTAAAACTATAGCAAGCGGCTTGCTACTATTTATACTACACACAAGGCACTGAAGCATTTCAGTACAGCAATGCTGACTAGAAAAGTAGCATCAAAACTAAGTTCTTTACTGGCAGGGTGGCTGCCCCTTCACCTCACCTTAGCTACACTACAGCTTTGTTGTTGTCATCATTCCATATCACAGCTTAACCTTGTAATGGGTAGAGAAGGGCTTGTGCAAGATACCAAAAAAGAAAAAAAAAAATCATCATCCCAGAATGATGATCATCTGGCTTCAAGCTCTTGTCTCCCCTTACAATAGAAGTAGGATGCAGTGATTGTGGAACTTTACTGGAAGAAAGGGATGGGATGACTGGATGTTCAGAGGGTTCTACCTGACATAGTCGAAACCACACAACACCGACAACCACATCACCGACACCACATATTCGACAGTCCATAAACACGAAACCACACATAACCGACAAAGAAATAACCGACGGTACACAAACACGAAACCCCATACACTGCACACACCACAATAACAATTAAAAACAAAACACATCCCCATTCCACAAACCACACACACAACACAAGCACACCAAAATCCTTACAAGCCCACACTAAACCTTACCCTAACCCTAAGGTCCGCCACTATCGCTGCCTTACCTACCGCTCCCTAACCCTAACTCACTTAACCCGCCTATCGCCCTAACCCTAACTCACTTAACCCACCCCTATCGCCTCCCTAACCCTAACTCACTTAACCCACCCCTATCGCTCCCTAACCCTAACTCACTTAACCCACCCCTATCGCTCCCTAACCCTAACTCACTTAACCCACCCCTATCGCTCCCTAACCCTAACTCACTTAACCCACCCCTATCCCCACAGACCGTCCATCTCCACACATACCTGCCTCGCACCCTAACGTCCGTCACTACCGCATACTCACACAGCCTTTCCCCATGTCGGCATCCTCGGCGTTGGTGTTGTCATCCGTCGTGTCGGTCTTCTGCATTGTCGATGTTCTGCCACTCGCGATTCGCGTCGGTCTTCTTCGATGTCGATCTTCTGGAGCTCCGGATTCCGTTGTCGGTCTTCTGCGCTGTCGACGAAGTCAGGTAGAACCGTTCAGAGAGGTGGTGCATCAAAATCATAAAGATGGAGAAACTCCAAACATTTAACATATATAGCTGTGGCAGAGAGGGACATGACAGAAACCTTTAAGTAGGACGAGTAACTCGATATTTAAAAAAGTAGAAATCCCGAGAACAAAAAAAGTTCAATTTTGAAATGCAACATGTAAAAGTCATCATTTAAGCGAAGAAGTAATTTCCATCTGTTTCTTTTTTTGTGTTGTTTTTTTTTTCTGGATGCTTTTTTGATGTACTCCTTCTTCCTTCCATGTGATATGTAAGAGACAAGAACTAGTTGTCCATCATCTCATGTAGTTTTTTTTTTGTTTTTACTGCCTATACCCCCCACTCTGGTGATTGCAGTTATGCCTGCATTCGTGAAAGCCTGCTACGTGTTCTACCTTTCGGTCAAATAAATGAACGTTTCAGTAGTACTGCTCTCCCACTGAAGGATACTGTACATGCAGCTTGGTAGATTCAAGCACATGTCTTAGCTAGCAAGCTGTATACTATACATTCATGACATCAGTGGATGTAGCTTAGCCTTTTTGAGGTCCAACCAATTTGGCCCCAGTCTTAAACAACAGTATTGTTCGGCTTTATTATGCCAGCTTTTTACCTCTGCAAACAATGGATGGGGTTAATGGTAATTGCTCTAGCAAATATGTTTGTATATAAAATGACCAAGTCTTCTTCAAAGAGTACTGAAATTCCTGGTAGGCTGACTTTTAGTGCACTGATTCATGCAGTAAAAAGGGACCCAGAACAGATCCCTGGGGAACATACACTGCAGTGTTTGGGCTGGACAGGGATTGGTTATTCTTTACTCTAAACATAATTTTGCTGAAATAACTTTGTGCTGATTAATTATGAGGCTAGTATAACAAAGTCTAGAGGTTATTTTCTTTTTATATTGGACTTAGTCAAAGGCTTTAAAAAATTAATGAATTTCTCACCAGACAGTTCACCCTTTATCCATATTTGATAAGATGATTGGTATATGAAAGCATAGTTGCTAAGGTGCTATGACCTTAGCTGAAGTACCATCAGTTCTTGTTGAGGTAAACATAGCTACTGAGGCAGGTATTAAGCTGAGTAACTATAGCTCTCTCAGGGATCTTTCAGGCTTCTGCAAGGAGAAGGAATAGTGCGTGGAAACTAACTTCAATATTAGGGCCTTTTTTAGGGGGGTAGCAGTGCTTGAAGAGCTTGGCAGCCTCCCTTATTTGCCACGTGTATTGTGTTTAATTAATGTTATTTTGTGACTTAATAAAATATTTTTATTTATTTATTTATATTTGTTTAACAGAGCGGTGCACTGATCATGATGAACGATTTGCAGACAGCGTAAGTGACTAGGATCACATAAGAAATTAATAAAAGTATTTACAAATACAAAGATATGCTAAAAAAATTAAGAAACATTATAATCTCTCTCTCTCTATATATATATATATATATGTGTGTGTGTGTGTGTGTGTGTGTGTGTGTGTGTGTGTGTGTGTGTGTGTGTGTGTGTGTGTGTGTGTGTGTGTGTGTGTGTGTGTATGTAAATATATATATATACATATATATATAAATATATATATATATATATATATGTATATATATATAAGAATATGCTACAACATTTAGATAAATCAATGTGGGTGACAGCAACTAAGCTGTATTAAGGTTTCAATATTTAAATGACGGCAGTAAAATGGGAACTTTAGATGGAAATTATATTGTAAAGGAAGAGTGAAATGTATACAGAAGAGAGAGGAGAGGAGCATCAACCACCACAGCAGTGTGTCGTGGCTGAGAAAAAAGTGATTGGGCGGAATGTCAAGGAAGTAATATGTTTCCAAGAAGAGCATTTTCTCCTGTGAAAGAGACAGCATGGACGGACTACTGAATGTATATACAAAAACATTGCGAATACTTGGAGCTGATGGTATTGAGTTTCTGCATGCTTACGGGGTTGCCATGGTGCCTACTAACCAATGGGCGGTTGAAATGTGAAGTAGAATGAAGAGCTGGGTGGCCAAGCAGGAAATGTACCTCAGAAAATGGATGCAGTGTTGGACAAGGCTCAAAGAAATAATGTGAGATTGACTACAGTGTCAGAAGGAAAGAGGCAGTAGATTTATTTGGACTTTATAACACCTAAGATGTTTCAGTTGACAGATTTTATGAAATCTTCAGTAAAAGTTGAGAAACTGTGTTGATTTTCTTGAAATGTGTCAGAGACCCTGTGGTAATTCAAAAGGTACTTTATGCAGTTTGTGATTGCATATGAGAAGAAACAGATATTGGGGCAGTTATGGTAGTCAAGAAAGTTTCTGTAGAGGGTCAAATGGATTTTATGAATCATAATTACCTGGATGCAACTTTCATGCAGAGGATGTGATTTATGGACGTTATTAAGAATGAAAACTTTCCCAAACGGCTTTGAACCTTTTTTTTATGGGAGTACTGATTTTTACTAATGATGTAATGGGGACTGAATGTATGATATTTATAAATGTGGGTGACTCAGTGGAAGTTTTATTTATTTATTTATTTATTTATTTATTTATTTATTTATTGTTGTTTATTTGACATTTGTTAACAGAATAGGTGAACTGGTCCAAGGACCCTTTTCAATCATGAGCTTGGACAGAAAGACCAGGCAATACAACTAAATATACAACAGAATGTAGCCATATTTATGTAGAAATTTACTTTGGAATGGTTGTAACATAATTGTAGATATAGCACATAATGAATTTTCATCTAAGATCAGATCATTTGAATTTTCAGGTAGATACAGTTCATTAATGACAGAGAAATTAGCTTACACTACAGTTCCAAAGAAACATTTAAATGAATATGATAAGAGCTGAATTAGTATTAGGCCAGTAGATGGAATGTATTATTGTTCCTTGACTTATAGGTGCTTTGTAGCACAAACCTCGGAAAAACCTACAGTTCTGCTGTTTTATCAGATAGTTTTTTTTGATTGAAGCTACTAAGTGTGCGACCTTGTCTTATTTCTCCTGGAATTTCGGCCCAACTGGCAGGTGCATTTTTAGAGAAGGCTTTTTAGTAGTGGCAAATTGTAACAGGGACTATCTAAATGAGAGGGGTCTGTATTTCTAAAAAGCATAATTGCAATCCCAATTAAAGAACCTGGTTTTCATAGCTTGGCCGTGTCCAGTACTATAGTACTAAGGAGCTTTTACATCATCATCATCATCTTCTTTCGGCTGTTCCCATTAGGGGTCGCCACAGCAGATCATCTGTTTCCATTTTTTTCCTGTCCTCTGCATCTTGTTCTGTCAAACCAATCACCTGCATGTCCTCTCTCACCACATCCATAAACCTTATCTTAGGCCTTCCTCTTTTCCTGTTACCTGGTAGCTTCATCCTTAGCATCTTTTTCCCAATATACTCAGCATCCCTCCTCAGCACATGTCCAAACCAACGTAATCTTGCCTCCCTGGCTTTGTCTCCAAACCTTCCAACCTGGGCTGACCCTCTAATATACTTATTCCTAATCCTGTCCACCCTCATCACACCCAGTGCAAATCTTAAAATCTTTAACTCTGCCACATCCAGCTCAAACTCCTGCCTTTTTGTCAATGCCACTGTCTCCAACCCATATAACATAGCTTGTCTCAGTACCCTCTTGTAGTCCTTCCCTTTCACTCTTACTGGTACTTGTCTGTCACAAATCACTTCTGATACTCTTCTCCACCCACTCCATCCTGCCTGTACTCTCTTCTTCACCTCTCTTCCACACTCACCGTTACTCTGAATTATTGATCCCAAGTATTTAAACTCATCCACCTTCGCCACCTCTACTTGTTGCATCTTCACCATTCCTCTAGCCTCCCTCTCATTCACACACATATATTCTGTCTTAGTCCTGCTGACCTTCATTCCTCTTCTCTCTAGAGCATATCACCATCTCTCCAGGGTCTCCTCCACCTGTTCCCTACTCTCACTACAGATCACAATGTCATCTGCAAACATCATAGTCCACGGGACTCCTGTCTGATCTCGTGTTTCAACCTGTCCATCACCATTGCAAATAAGAAAGGGCTCAGAGCTGATCCTTGATGTAACCCCACCTCCACCTTAAACGCATCCGTCACTCCCACCGCAGACCTCACTGCTGTCACACTACCCTCGTACATATCCTGTACCACTCTTATATACTTCTCTGGCACTCCTGACTTTCTCATACAATACCACAGCTCCTCTCTAGGCACCCTGTCATATGCTTTTTCTAAGTCTACAAAAAAACACAATGCAACTCCTTCTGACATTCTCTGTACTTCTCCATCAACACTCTCAGAGCAAACATCGCATCTGTAGTGCTCTTTCCAGGCATGAAACCATACTGCTGATCACTAATCATCACGTCCCTTCGTAACCTAGCCTCCACTACTCTTTCCCATGACTTCATGCTGTGACTGATCAATTTAATCCCTCTGTAGTTACTACAGCTCTGCACATCACCCTTATTCTTAAAAATCGGTACCAAAACACTTTTTCTCCATTCCTCAGGCATCCTCTCACTTTCCAAGATTTCATTAAACAATCTGGTTAAAAACTCCACTGCCATTTCACCTAAACACCTACATGCTTCAACAAGTGCGTCATCTGGGCCAACAGCCTTTCCATTCTTCATTCTCTTCATAGCTATCCTTACTTCCTCCTTGCTAATCCATTGTACTTCATGATTTACTATCCCCACATCATCCAACCTTCTCTCCCTCTCATTCTCTTCATTCATCAACCCCTCAAAGTACTCTTTCCATCTCCTCAACACACTCTCCTCACTTGTGAGTATGTTTCCCTCATTATCCTTTATCACCTTTACCTGCTGCACATCTTTCCTAGCTCGGTCCCTCTGTCTAGCCAATTGGCACAGGTCCTTTTCTCCCTCCTTAGTGTCCAGCTTTTCATACAACTCTTCATATGCCTTATCCTTAGCCTTCGCCACCCCTGTCTTTGCCATGCACCTGATCTCCCTATACTCCTGTCTACTTTCTTCATCTCTCTGACAATCCCACTTCTTCTTTGCCAGCCTCTTTCTCTGTATACTCTCCTGTACTTCCTCATTCCACCAAGGAGCACTAAGGAGCTTTTACATAATGGTGTTAAACAGTAGCTCTTTTTTTTTTCTGCTGCAACAGTAAGACAGCTACCACACTTTATTGTAGTGCAGTGTGGTGTTCACTATTGTTAGGCATGTTGATGATTAGCAGTACAAGCAGATGAATTTGCACCTGTAAGGAACAGTCCATATTAGATCCTAGGGTAAGCACATTGACAACATGGAAGGTCTGGCTTCTGGAGGAAGGAGACTGGATATTTAATGGGTTGCTTTACATTATTTGAGTATTTTGTTAACTTGGGTCTCTACATTAAAGAGAATAAGACAGAGAGAGAGAGAGAGAAAGTGAGAGATAAGGATCTTGCACATTTCCTAAGTATCTCTGAGAGGGGATTGTAAGCAAAATGTTAAAAGAGGGATCAGTAATAAAAGGCGTGGGACATGCTTAATCTTTAGAGCTGTGTCAAATAGCATGCCTATAGTCTTGCTGATATTTAAAACAGATTTATTAACTCTTTAGTTCCACAGTACTTAAACATTAAAGTGCAGCTTCATAGAGATTTCATAAGTTGATTTTCCATACCTAGTGAAGAGTACATCATCTGCATATGTTATGCAGTCACGTGTTAGATGGTCCCAAGGGATATTGTTAATAAATAATGAGAATAGAAGTGCTCCAAGACTGGACACTTCTAGGACTCTGCAGGAATTGTTTCCATTTACTGAGGAATCATAACCTCTTTATATGGTGTAAGATCGATTGGATGGGGAGTTATGAAACCATCATACAACCTCTGGAGAGAAGCCATAGTTTGTAAGATTTATTAACTGGTTGTGCATGACTGTTTCAAAGGTATTGAACCAGTTATCAGACCTTGATCCATATAGTTATAAATGTTATCAGTGATTATATACTATAACTGAGACAGCAAACATGTTTAACAGTCATCGTATATTTAGAAAGATATTCTAGTGCATTCATACATTATTTTCTTAAGTGTTTTTGCTAGCAGGCAAATATTGGCAGTCTGAGGGAGATGCTGCCCTCAATGTTTGGGGAGAGGTATAACTAGTGTGCATTTAAAACTTAAAGGAAGAATTTTAATTGTAGGGATAAGTTAAATATAAATGTAAGAGGCTTACTGTGAATAGCACTGCCTACTCTGAGAATTTCTGGGTATAAAGAGTTGAAAAGGAATTGTAATTGTAATGGATCTTTTCTATCCATTCTTACACTATTTCTTGGTAACAGTTTTGAAGTAGAGGAGGTAGGGAAATGGGAGTAACAGTGGTTCATAGGTTCATAGGTGTTTACTAGGCTGACAATCACAAGGGCCTTTTTAAGCATAGCCATGCATCCCAAATCTCTGACAAGGTCTGAAACCCTTGATAAGTGTAAGCATGGGCCTGGGAGATGAGCCATTTACAGGTTACCTGTTTGCATCAGAGATATAAGTGCCAAACCAGGGATGAATTTCCGCTATTTCATCCAATTGTCCAAGTTGCTCTTGAATTGGATTAGGGAGAAACTCTGCTTCACATGGATGGGGAGCCTGTTGCATAGACGGGGTAGTCTCTGGGATATATACCTATCTCTCCAGCAGGTCCTATTTATATCACAGGCAAGGTTTAAGTCTTTAGAATGGGTAATTCTGGTACTGTTTGTTTTGTGGATATGCAGGAGGTCCATCAGAGTGGGGTCTGACAATTTCCTGTATGCCAGGTATAGATCTCCCCTTCAAAAGCCTGTAGGAGAAGAATACAGGGATAGGGCCTTGAGTGGGAGCTAAACAGAAAAGACAGAATGCCCTACGCAATGCACCAGAAGAGAAATGGTACCACTATTTGACTTTGAGCTATTATGAACAGAAACATGTCTAAGTATTCTTATTAAAGGAAAACTCCACCCTGGAACTAGAAAAAAAATTTTTTTTCACTCTATTTTTGTTTCTTGACCTATTTTAACACCTCAAAATCACTCTAAGTGCTTTATTTGTAATTTTAGCCTGTTTTCCACAACATGGCTACCAATGGGGCTTGATGTATCCATGTGATCTTGTACTCCCTCAAACCTTTCTCTTTCCCATAATGCCAGACATAAGGAAGTAACTTTGAATTCCCATGCCACTGACATATAAAGGGATTTGGGAGGGTCACTGTTATTTTCTTTACCTTCTGTAAAAGAACTGCTTCTTTTCTGTCTCTAATCACCCTCATTTATGTTTGGCTCAGACCTTGTTTTACACTATACTTAGACGTTATCCAGCCATAGCCAGAAAAGAAAATAACTGCAAGTCATTGTTCAGGGTTTTCTTTTGTAGTCTGAGGAATTGATTCTGCAAGGGTCTCTCAGTGCAGTGAGTTTTAACACCTCTGCAGTAGTGTGGGGTTAGGGGACTCAGTTCCTCTTGTGGTGTTAAAATAGGACCAGGAAACAAAGATAGAGTGAAAAAAGCATTTTTTTTAGTTCTAGGGTGGAGTTCTCTTTTTAAATATGACTTATAAGAATAATTATGGTTGAGAGGTGATTTGCTTATGGCACATTTGCTTAGTATGGAAGCAAGAAAATTGTGTATTAGAATCACTGAAACTGAAGTATGTAGTGATTAAAATGTGCCCCCATTCATTGTTTTTCATAGTTTAACTAAGATTTGATATGTTGCTATGCCTGACAACTGTAGGATAAGAATAAGGCCCAAGCTACATGCTCTAGGGACTTAAACCTTGTCACCACAATAAACAGAACATGCCGGAGGGATAGATTCCTGTCCCAGAGACTTCCCATACTCTGGGATAAACTACCTATCTATATCAAACAAAGCTCCTCATTAGTACTCTTCAAGAAAAATCTTGATGATTGGATGGGAAATAGGAAATTCACCCCGGGATCACTTCTGTGGCTCTGTTCGACAGTGGCACAGAAAAATAATTTTCTTGGGTGGCAAAAGCCAGGGTACCTTTTTGGCTGGGCTTGTATAGGCCCTAAGGTTGATATCCTAGTACCTACCTATGAACCTATGAATCTAAGATTATCAAGCTTTTAATGTACAAAAATAGTCTAGTTAATGTGACAAGAGAAAGGGAACTGCAAAATAGAATGCTCTCATGTTGCTTTAAGAAGGTGCTATGGATATAACCCTGAAGCTTAGTAATGCAAGAGACAGGGTCCTGTGCTTTGAACTTTATTGTTTGCTTCAAAATTAATGCAGCCCTGTGTCATAAAAGTGTATTTTTATTCCAGTATTCAGCAAGTTGTGAAAAATACTATATAACCACTGAGTTCAGCTGTTGCAATGCTTGACTAATAACTAACTATTGTTTAACATTTTTATAACCAAGTATATAATTACACAACACTAAATACCAGAAGCTGATGTTGTGATAATTGTTGTACCCCATCTACTCAGAGAGGGTAGCAAGGGAAACTGTCACAACTTGGACTGAAAGCCACAGTAAGTCAGTAAGTGACAGCTTAAGTTAAGCTGTGTATGTATGTATGTATATATATATATATATATATATATATATATATATATATATATATATATATATATATATATATATATAGGTTCATAGGTTGGTACTAGGCTATCGGCCCTAGGGCCTATGCAAGCCTAGCCATAACAATTCCCTGGATATTTCTTCCCACGATATTTACTTCTCCAGGCCCCTGTCTAGCAGGGCGACTGACATGATCCCCGGGGTGAATTTCCTATCTCCCATCCAGTCATCAAGGTTCCATTTGAAGAGGGCCAAAGAGGTGCTCTGCTTGATATGTATGGGCAGTCTATTCCAGAGTATGGGGAGTCTCTGGGTCAGGAAACTATCCCTCCAGCATGATTTGTTCATTGTGATGACAAGGTTTAGATCCCTGGAGCATGTGGCTCTGAGGTATTGGGATTTCTTTAAGTGGAGCATGTCCAACAGCTCAGGGTTTGACATGGCCTTGTATGTTAAGTAGAGATCGCCTCTGAGTAGACGATATGCCACAGAGTATAGCTGGAGTTTTTTTAGACGGTCAGTATATGGCATCTGCTTTAGGCCTGTGATTCTTTTAGTGAGGTATTTCTGTGGCCTTTCAAGCTGTTGCAGATGTCTTGTGAGGTACATACCAAATGGGGCATTATACTCTATAATGGGTCTAATGAGGGATGAGTACAGTGGGACAATGACCTCCTTTTTTCTGGATGAAACACCCTTAGTGATGAGGTGTGCCACATAGAAGGATTTCCTGACTGTTGTGGCAATGTGGTTATCGAAAGTGAGACCACTGTCCACCTGTGTCCCTAAGTCTCTCATCACACTTTCGATGTTTAGTGTCCTGCCACCTATGTGGTAATTCATGGGTACATGTTTTTCCAAAGGGGATAACTATACATTTCTTGGCATTAAGCTTAAGTCCATGGCTCTGGCACCAGGCATCTGTTTCTGTAAGGCCCTTTTGTAGAATATCCACATCATTTGGGGATTCAATAATGGCTCCCGGTTTGCAGTCATCTGCAAACTTTGTTAGCCAGAGTCCCTTAGTGTTGGCCTGTACTTCAGAGAAGTAGATACCAAACAAGAGTGGTCCCAGGACTGAACCCTGAGGTACTCCACTTGTCACTTGTCTGGAGCTGGATTTGGAGTTGGCTACTTTTACTGTCTGGGTTCTGTCAGTAAGCCAGTTAGCAACCCATCGAGTGATGTAGGGATTTATACCCAGCTTAGTAAGTTTATCTATGATTCCAGAGTGGGGGATGGTGTCAAAGGCCTTGGCGAGGTCCAGATAGTCTGTGTTGACTGCCTTACCCTCATCCACAGCTCTGGAGACTGATTCAAAGAAGTCAATCAGATTCAGGAGACAAGATCGGCCCTTCACAAACCCAAACTGGGTGGGTTCAATTGTTTGAAGGTTGCCAATGTCTTTGTTTATAAGTTCCATGATAATGCGTTCCATGCCCTTGCAAATCAGGCTTGTCAGACTGATGGGACGGTAGTTCCCGGGATCCAAGGTGGATCCTCCCTTGTGGAGCAGGATAACTGTAGCTGTGCGCCACTCAGTGGGCACGAAGCCTGAGGTGAGGCTATGATTAAACATCACACTTAGGTGAGGTGCCACTTCATTTTGTAGTTCATGTAGTACACAGCCTGGGATGTCATCTGGTCCCATGGATGCTGTATTCTTAGCTTTGGAGAGTGCGGTTTCTACCTGTGTGGCTGTGATTATCGGAATTTGGCAGTCTTTTGGTATTGAGATGGGCCCTTTAGGGGGTGAGAGTGGGGTGAAGTTGGCATATGTATATGTGTGCCTGAGTGTGTGTGTGTGTGTGTGTGTGTGTGTGTGTGTGTGTGTGTGTGTGTGTGTGTGTGTGTGTGTGTGCGCGTGTGTAGATATTTACATATATAGAATTGCTGTTGGTCAGAAAAGATTAGTGCTACATTACATCAAAGTTTTTACATCAATGTATGCAGTTTGTCAGTAGTAAGTGACAGTGCTATTAAGTTAAGCTGTGTTTGTATATGTGTGTGTGTGTGTTTGTGTGTAGCTGGGCAAAAAAGCTTAGTGCTACATTACATCAAAGTTTTTATGTCAGTGTAGCAGTTTGTCAACCTTCCCCACGTGGATTAGTGATTGCAGTGTGTAAGAGAGTTTATCAGAGACATTCACTTATACAGCTACTGGCTTGCTGCATGGCATATGTTCTGTGTGATTCTACACAATGGGATGGGGAGTTTTCCTTTTTCTCCACTGCTGTACATTCTTGGAGTTGATATATTTAAATTACGAGGGGCTATGGGGCATGTCTAACCCTCTGCAAATGCACTGTTTTTTTTTATATGTAGCAAATATGGAGTAGTTGCTGTATTGACTAGCTGATGTAGTGTGAATCAACTATTCTGTATGGACACAATCTGTCTCTGTCTTTATATATATATATATATATATATATATATATATATATATATATATATAGATATATATATATATATATATATAAAATATAGAGAAAGAGAGATAGAGGCAAAGAGAGATGTATATAGTCCACATGTATGCACAATGTTTGGTGCTAAGTTGCTAGACATATATATCTGTGTGTGTGTGTGTGTGTGTGTGTGTGTGTGTGTGTGTGTGTGTGTGTGTGTGTGTGTGTGTGTGTGTGTGTGTGTGTGTGTCTGTGTGTGTTTCTGTGTATGATCAGGTTGAGGCTCTCTAATTATGTACAAAAATAACATAAACTTCAATGTCTTTGCCTAGGGAAATTCCTTCTCAGAATCCAGTCCTAAGTGGATTCTCCTAAAATTTCCAGCTCATAAAGGCAACCACCACTGATTACTGCAGCCTATCTACCACCCTACTCTACCCTAAATAAATTAAAATCACTCATTACTAACACCCTGAATAACTGTCTCAAAAATAATAACAATTATTCTTTGTGACTTCAATTTTAAATATCTAGGACGTCTTTCATCTGATATAGGTACTTTCTTAGCAGATTTAAGTCTTCCTCAACTTATAAAAGAACCATCAAGACCTAACTTCAGGTCCTCCAAACAACCTGCACTTGACCTGACTATTAGAAACATAAAAAACTCCATCTCCAACATAAACATTTTACCATCCATGTAAATCAGAGTTCCTCCATAACCCAATTCAAGTGCAGCCTGGAGAATAGGATACGGAACAGGAAATTCAATCCTGATTTGGCACCTGTGTCTCTAATGGACACAATCACCTTGTAAATGTTTCATCTCCCTGGCCCCTACTTACACTTATCAAGGGTATCAGAACTTGTCAGAGATTTGGGATGCATGGCTAGGCTTAAAAAGGCCCTTGTGGTTGTTAGGCTAGTAAACACGTATGAACCTATCCATCCTTACAATTGTCAATCATCCTATAAAACTACCACCAACATTAAAATTCTTTAGAAACCAGAATAACACTAATATTGACAAACTTGGAACCTTTTTTACAGTCCACAACTGGAACCATATACTTTGCTTACATGACCCCTAATATAGAAGCAGTAATACTAACCAACTTTGTACTGCACCTGTAAGACAAATTCTTCCCATATCCACAGGCTTTATAAATCCACCAAAACTGAATGGCCGTTCACTGAACTGAAACATCTTTCAACTCTAAGGGATGAAGCATGGCAAAAATGGAAACAGACCCCCACAACTGACAGCTTCATCTCCTTTATAGTCTTAAATAACCTAGCACAGAAGTCCATTAAATGGCACAAAAGAAATCTCCAAACAAAGAAGCCAAATACGCTCTTACATTACCCCAACACTTATGGAAAGAGTTTAACCTACTGACGGGGAGAAAACCTTTTCATGATATCCTCTTTACAAACACCATTCAGTGTGGTACAACAGAACTTTCTACAGAAGATATCCTTAAATAATTTAGCAACCTCTCACCAATAAACTCCACACCTCCCACAGATCATCACCTCCCACTGCCATTCCTCTCCCTTTTGCACTTCAAGAAGTCTCTGTTGTACTTGAAAATGTTTCCATTGATACCTGTCTTGGAAATGACAACATAAACCTCTGATTAACATATCACTGCAGACAGCATCTCTGTCTTCCATTCATCCACATATGTAATCTATGTTTCATACAAAACATCATGTCACATATTTGGAAAACTGCTCTATTTAAACCCCTCCCAAAACAAACCTACCCAAAAGATACCTCTCACTTCCATTCATTATCCATCCTCCCAATTCTGGGCAAACTTCTTGAAAAGAAAGCCTGCACTCAACTCTCTCCATATATCAAGCAGTACCACCTGCTCTCCTCCAAACAGCATGGATTCTGGCCTGGATGAAGTACTATGACAGGACACTAGTCCCTAACTGATGGCATCCTATTAAACTCTGAAACTGTACTTCTTACAGGTGCCTTATTTTTAGGCCTGACAAAGACATTTGACCTCATTGACCACTATCTTCCCCCAGAACAAACTAACTGAAATTGGTATCACTCCAAACACCACTCCCTTGTTTAAAATCTTCCTCTCGGAAAGACATTTTAGTGTTAAAATAGGATCATCCTGATCAGAATCTGTACTATTACCAAAGGTGTACCACAAGGATCTATTCTTTCCCCCTCCTCTTCTCCATATTCATTAACAAACTTTCTTGTGACCTCTCCCATTGTCATCCTACCATCTATGTTGATGATGTGGTCATTTACTGACCAGGTCACTCTCACACCAGCATTCAGTGCCAACTCTAGTCAGACTTACATGAGCTGCACCAATGGATCTTAAACCCTAAACTACTTCTCATCCCCATCAACACCAAAACTATGCTTTTTGGAACACCATAGAAAATTCAACAAATACTTGACTTGTTAACTATCTTTGACCTACACAACCATTTCATAAAGCCAACCTCCACCTTCAAATACCTAGGACCATGGCTTGATCAGTCATTAATCTTCCATTCCACATAACCAAAGTGTGAGCCAAAATAAACTCTCTCCTCCTCTGGACCAGAATGACCACCCCTTTTCTGCCCCAATCAGCCAGAGCAGACATTGGCAAAGGGGTTGTCCTTTCTCAACTTGAATATGGGCTTCCAATTTTGTTTTCTGCCACCAAGATAAAACATTGCCATACTCCAGACTATTTCTAACAACATCTGCCAATTCATTACAAACTCATCTCTCTGTGAGTGTCACTGTGTTTCCCTCAAAAAAGCCAAATAGCTACCCATAAAACAAAGATCTAACCTCCTTTCAAGATCCCATCTCTACAAACTACTCCAGCTCCACATATTTACTCCCTTTGCAGCTAGACGTCATGAAAAAAACTCCTCATACAACCTAAGACACTACTCACTAGCCACACAAACTCATATTACCCCTAGAACCAAATCCATAGCAATTCACATGCTTTTCCTCTGAGGTGGCTACTCTTTGGCATTTTACATAGAAGAAATCAGCATTTATTCCAGATTCAGAATGCAACTCAAAAAAGCTCTTCTTCATCCAATCTAAATGCCCCAGCTTCAGCACAAGACAGGATCACCTAACCTGTCTCCTTTCCAAGTCTTCTCCTCTCCTAAGATTTACTGAAGATTGACCCTCTGTAGAAACTATTGTGTGTGTATATATATATATATATATATATATATATATATATATATATATATATATATATTGTACATTACACTCTGTTTGATTGTACATCACACTGTGCTAAACTAACATAGAACCGAAACTGAAAACAATGAGACAACAACATCAAAACTTCCCAACAACAAATGTTCACAAACTCAAATGTCAAGACACTGAAAAACCAGCTACGGCTGTTACTCTTTTTTTTTTTTTTTTGAGACCTTATAGCTGTTGAATGGAGATTGCAGTACAATAAGGATTGGGAAATTCACCATTTTTCCCACTGTGGTTTGATCTCAGAGTTTGTATATATAATTTGCAGGAGGGTTGGGGTGCGGTGGGGCAAAAAAAGTTATTCTGAAGGTAAGACGAAGTTCATGTTCACTGTTTTATTGAACCGATTGTTAGCCAAAGCTTGTTCCATGTTGTATACGGTGACATAAATGATAGTATAGTTTAAAGGGACAGATGTCTATTTGTCCCAAGTGATTATTTATAGATGTAAAACAGTAATGTTTCGCATGTGTGTGTTTCGGTGTCTTGAGGTTCAAGTTTGTGAACATTCATTGTTGTGACATTTCATTGTTGTCATCTCATTGTTTTCAGTTTTGGTTATATATATCTATATCAATATCTATCTATATATCTATACATATATATATATATATATATATATATATATATATATATAGATATAGATATGTACATATATATATATATATATATATATATATATATATATATATATATATATATATATATATGTGTGTATATATATATATATATATATATATATATATATATATATATATATATATATTTTTTTTTCCCTGTGTAATTTATCTCAAGTGCTCTGTTATTGCTTACATTCTGTAGTTTTTGTTTGCGAAATGTTTTGTATTTCTGTGGGCTGAGCCTGAAATTAGTAGGTATTGATCAGTGCACTATCCTGGTAAGCAAATATAAATAACTGTGTGTTATGTGTGCGTGTGTGTGTGTGTGTGTGTGTGTGTGTGTGTGTGTGTGTGTGTGTGTGTGTGTGTGTGTGTGTGTGTATGTATATGTATATATGTATAAATAAAGCTAGAGATAATGGCAAACTAGTCTCTTCCTTATTTCTAGACTTGTCTAAAGCCTTCAATACAGTTTATCACAGCAAACATCTACTTCAAATGTCCTCACTAGGTCTCTTTTAGCCTACCCTTCTGTAGTTCAAAAGCTACCTGTCTAATAGGTATCAGTCAGTAAAATGGCACTCCACACTCTTTCCTTACCTCCCAGTCACTACTGGTGTACTACAAGGCTCTGTCTTTAGTCACCTCCTCTTTAATATTTTCATCAACACCCTCTATACTTCCACACAACAGGCCACCTTAATACAATACATAGATGATTCCACTCTCATTGGCACATCTGAGAACATGATACACCTCCAAACAAATATTTATTATTAACAGCCACTGAAACATGGCTTCTTAACTCACAACTCATGCTGAACCTAAAAAAGACTAAACTACTACTTTTTCCCCCCAAGTCCCTCTCTCATGAAAAACAAAATGTAAAGTCCTCTCTCTTGATCTTATTGAAATCACTTCTCATAGCAAACTATTAGCGGTGATAGTGGATGATAATCTTACATTCAACATGTATATACAAAACTGCCCAAGGAAAAACTCATCAAAAAGTAGGGATGCTGTACCGAGCCAATAACTTTCTCACAGGTGCAACTAAAACTACACTTGCCACTACTTACCTACTTCCCCCTCCTCTTTATGGTAATTCCATCCTTACTAACCTCCAGGCTTCACAGAAATTAAAACTTAAAACAATATTATAACAAAGTTGCTAAATTTGCAGCAAATGCCCCTTTCAGAACCCAGCACTGTATAGCACTGAAAAGCCTTAACTGGTTACAACTGCCACATCAACACACCTTCAAAATATACACACCTTCTTACCACCTATAAAATTACCCAGCATTCATCTGCCTGTGCAGCACTAGAAACATTCTACACGGCTATGCTCCCAGTTGGTCATTGCAATCCAGTGACCAAAAACTCCGTCTGTCACAAACCTAGCAGATCTTATGTGCACTGTCTGTAGATTGCTAAGTCCTGGAACTCCTTACCTGTATCCATCAGGTCAGTACCCACCCTTCCATCTTTCAAAACCACTCTGAATGACTTTCTAGCCAAAATCTGGCTATGTTCTTGCACAAAACCAGGATAAACTATATCCCTAAATGTGAACAAGCACCTTTTCATTTATTATACCTCCTTACTATCTCTTCTTCACTTACTTCCTTACTGCTGTCTTTCTTCCCTGACTTTCTCTCTAATATACCATAAGCCTGTTTTTCTCTCACTTCATATTGCAATTCTTGTTTGTATTAGACTACCTTTAATTTCTGTACAAACTGTCTAAAATTTCTCTAAATATTAAATGATTGTCATATACCTTGCATCAATTCTTAACCAATGTTTTTATATTATTCCTAATTTGTTATAATTATTTAAAATGCAGATGTTTTTGTTTCATTTTTGAAGATTTATTTTATTTTATTTTACATTTGTTTACCGGGAAAGTCTGACTGGGCTAGTAGCCCTTTTTCAGCAGAGGCCCGGGCAGAAAAGTTCCACATACATAAAAATAATACATAAGGACAAAAAGTGAAAAATACACAATTGCATGCAATTTGGGAGTAAATTACATATTATACAATGCCTACCCTAAAAACGTGCACGCTGATTGGCCAGCCCAACCAGCGTGCCCGTTGTAAATCCTTCAATATACTAACGGAAAGGTCCGGACTTTTCCGTTAGTATAAACACTGTCTCGCTATGTTAAAGAGTTTAACATAGCGACACAGATTTAGTGCAACGGAGATCTCCGTTGCTTTTTAAAGCTGTCTCGCTATGTTAAACCCATTTAACATAGCGAGATTAAAAACGGAGAACTTGCGTTCTCCGTTGCTTTTGCCCACAGTTTGATGTATGGGCATGGCATGATACATCAGAACTGCCGCGAACACCAGACAGGTGCGGAAGGGCAGCAAAGAGGCATAATGCCATTATTTAAGAAAAGTAATTATTTCTTTTCTTAAATAATGGCATTAATATAATACAATAACCACTTCTGGGTGTGGGTAATGCTGGACCTTACACGGTTGTCTTTGTTTGGTCCTCGGGCTTCGCCTTAGGGACCACGCCCCAACCGGGTAAAGGGTTATTGCTATAGTACTGTAAAGTTCTAGGTTAAATGGCCTTACAAAAGATGCAGGAGAGATCAGTTAGTTAATAGGTAACTAAAACAGTCTTAACAGTGTATACAATAAATGTATCCCCAGAAGTCATGATTGTAATACAAAGTTTGAAATGTACAGTTTTACAGTCAATCAGCAAGCTGAAATATGATTAGTGTCCCTTGGAGTGTACCACTGTAAAGGATGCTACAAGATTTTAGATTTAGAGATTGCTAATGCTCTGTGTGTTATTAGGTTGAGATTAGTAGAACACTGTGGAAATCTGAGGAGGTAAAAAACAGGAGAACATGAACGGTTTTGGTGGAGGGATAGAGGTTGGGTGGGTGGAGGTAGAGAGAAAAGTAGAGGTGCAGAAAGAATGTGAGTTGTTGGAGGATGGAGGAGCATAGATATTAATAATGAAGCAGTGACGCAGCCTGGGGATGAGCAGGAGCATAGCCGGTTATTTTTTAAATGAATGTTGAGCAGGTTCTTGAATGTAGCAGGGCAGCTGGTGTTGGTAATGTGTGTAGGAATGGAATTCCATGACTTGGAGATTACATACTAATAAAGAGAGTCTCTGAAGCTGTTATTGAATGTAGGAACTTTTAGCTGGAATTTATCTGATGATCTTAGGGTTCTGTTATTGGAGTGGGTTTATACCAGTTTTTGTAAGGCTTGGCAATTTTCAGGTTGTAAATGACAGAGTGAGTTGTTGTGAGTTGGTTGTATGACAAAAGGTTGGGTAGTTCTAGCCATTTTAGCTGGTGAAGTGCAGTACAGTGATGGGTTCTGTGAGGAAGGTTTGCAGTGAATTTGACAGTTCTGTGATAACACACCTTAAGTTTGTTTAGGTCATCAGGTTGATGAATAAAGGGGAGGTGTACAGCAATGTAGACAGTAGGTGGGTCTCAGAAATTGTTTGTCTGGAGGTGTTGGTGAGGTAGGCCTTACTGTATAGAGCAAATCTAATTGTATGTTTTTTAACAGTACGTGAGACGTGTTTGTCAAAGCTAGACTACTGTTTATGGTGATCCCTAGTAGCTTGGTATGTGAGATGGGTTTGATCAATGTGTTGTTACAGGATGTGATCTTGAAGGAATGGTTGTCATTACTGGATTTGTTACAGCTGCTGTGGAAAAGCATTACTTTGGTTTTTTTGGGGATTAGATTGCAAAATTATTGTTCTTAAAATGTTGGTAATACTTTGGAGCTTTTCACCCCAGGCGTCTGCTGAAAATGGGCTTCTACCCAGTTGGACTTTCCCGGTAATTGAATGTCAATAAACAAATATATAGCTATATCTATATATCTACATATGTATACATATATAAGTACTGGCTCCTGGGTGTTTTGTCCTGAGTTATAAGATTTTGTTTATTTTATACAGTCTTTTTGAAGTTTTTTTGACTCTATATATATATATAGGTATATATATATATATATATATATATATATATATATATATATACACACACACACATCATATGCATATAAATGCATATTAGTGTAACCAATATGTATATCTGTGTATGCATATATATGTGTGTGTGTGTATATATATATATATATATATATATATATATATATATATATATATATATATATATATATATATAGATATGTGTATATGGGT
>NC_056744.1:1168364730-1168376452 GCF_019279795.1 Protopterus annectens
ATCACTTCCTCAGAAAGGTAACCTATGGTAGATTGGTAGGAATTAATATGCAAAAGTGAAGTATGATTTGACAGTGTAGCATTTCCTTATTCCCAGTCATTGAAGGTATTATAAACAAGGTTGGCATAATGGTTAAGGTATTTACCTTGCAAATGCAAGGTACAGGGTTGGATTCTCACATTTAAGGGGCAATTGGGTAGGATTAAAATGGCTGCCAGGGGCAGCTAGCCTAGTACTTAACCATGAACCTATAAGAAATGATTGTTTAAAAGCAGAATGAGTGAGAATACATAGCTATCCCTGCTTTTTAATTTATTCCCTCCAATGGAGCTGTTTTGAGTTCATACTCTTAACTTCCAATGGTGGTGGCCTAACCCTTTTAAAAATGAAGTTATCACCTCACAAGTCAAACAAATGCTCATATCTATAGAACCGTAAGTATTATTAGAAAAATGTAAATGGCAAAATGTTCAGCACAAAGTAAGTTTTACAGTGGTTGCATTCATTCAGTTCTAGGTCTTATTAATGGACTTTGTACATTTAAACACACTAAATACTAATTTTGCAATGTTAAATTAACAGCTTACAATATCTTAGCAACCATTAAAGAAATGTATAGACTGCTGCAACATTTTCCTCATAGAACTTTGAATTTTCAAGAGGCTAAGCAGTTCTGTCTGTATCACTAGAGATATTTACAGAAGTATAAAAAGTATTACAATATAAATAAATGATATACAAATAAAATTCTTTATCACCTTTGCTGCACTAGGCAGATGTCAAAAGCTCTGCAGCTGGATTTGCTACTATGTTAGCTTTAAGATTAAATCTTCTAATACATTGTGTGTAACATGGTTTTGGAATTATTAATGCAAATACGAACAAGTAATAATTGACGGCTAAAGGCATCAGTAGAAGGTAGCTGCGAAAACTCCTGGAGATGTCACTAGGTTATAATGTGTTAAAGAGGTTTTTAGAGGAAAATATTGCACATTTCATCCTAGATTAAAATAATCTTTAACATACTGAGCTAAATGTGTGATAGATAAGGACCACAAACCCTGGAATATATTAAATATTAACAGAAGCTTAGATTTAAGTCAAATTCTTAGTGTCTCATTTTCACTAAACAAGTTATCTAATACTTAAGCTCAGAAGAATACCTTTCTCCAACAGCACCCTGTGCTGGGACAGCAAACCAGCACCCTACCCCCACAGCTCATCAAGAGACCCATAAAAGTCAACAAAACACACATACTTTAGTATGGGTCTATATTGTAAATTCGAAGTTTGAAAACTTTGAATCTTATATGATCGACATCACATGAGTGAAGTTTTCAAACATTGAATGTTTCAACGGAGATTGCCGTAGGGAATATTTCCCTTCACTTCAATGTAGTGTGATCTCGGAGTTGGTATATTTAAGTAGTGGGGGGGGTGCAGGGGGGTATTTTTAGTTTGTTTATATTTTATATTCGGTTTGAAAACTTCACTCATATGGAGTCAATCATATGAGATTCGAAGTTTACAGACTTCGAACATATAATATAGACCCCTTTAGTATAATACGCCAATGGCTACATTGCATAGCTTATTACACTGAGATCCATTCCCCAGCTAGCTCTTCTATTGAAGAGCAAAAAATTAATAAATAAACCAACACACTTTACTGTAGTAAGCTGATGGCTACAACGCCATTGGCTTATTAAAGTTAGATCCATGCCCCCCCCCCGATCTTACACTGAAGATATGCTGTTCCTTCCAGTAGCACAACAAGCAGGTACAACATGTCCCCCTTCCCTCCTGTACCACCCATTCAGATCCAATTTCTGTGCCCTGCCCCAAACACTTCATCCACACATTTAGCACAAAAAAGAGTAATTTCTTCTTTTAAACATTAGCGTAACGAGTCTGATATGTAAGGCTATGGAGATCATCATCATGGACCTAATTAACAAGGATATAGAGAATCTGCAAACTCTAGATCCCACTCAGTTTGGTTTTGTGAAAGGTAGATCATGCCTGCTCAACCTGGTTGACATCTTTGAGTCAGTCTTCAGAGCTGTGGATGAGGGCAAGGCAGTTCATTTGGCCTACCTCGATCTGGCCAAGGCTTTGATATCATTCTCCACTCAGGAATTATTGATAAAATCACCAAACTAGGTATCAACCCCTATATCACTAGATGGGTTGCAAGTTGGCTCACAGATAGAACCCACTGAGTGAAAGTAGCAGACTCCAAATCATACTGCCGACCAGTCACAAATGGAGCCACACAGGGATCATTCCTGGGTCCTCTTCTGTTTGGCATCTACTTCTCAGAAGTCCAGGCCAACACGGAGGGACTCTGGCTGACCAAGTTTGCAGAGGACTGCAAGCTGGGAGCCATTATTAACTCCCCAAGTGATGTAGACTTCCTAAAGAAAGGTCTCACTGAGACCAATGACTGCTGTCGAAACCATGGCCTTAAGCTTCATGCCAAAAAATGTGTCGTCATCCCCTTTGGGAAAAACTCAGTTCCCTATAATTACAACATCGATGGGAGCCCACTGAACACTGAAGGCATTATAAGAGATCTGGGTCACAGGTTGATAGCAACCTCTCCTTCAACCACCACATTAGCACTGAGGTCAGAAAGTCTTTCTGTGTGGCACAACTCATTACCAAGGGTTTTGCATCCAGGAAGAAAGAGGTCATCAACTCTCTCTACTCTTCCCTCATTAGGCCAGTCATTAAGTATAATCCCCTATTTGGCATGTACCTCACTAGACACATGCAACAGCTGGAAAGGCCACAAAAGTACCTCACGAAGAGGATCCTAGGCCTTAAACACATGTCCTACATGGACAGACTCAAATAACTACAGCTATTCTCTGTCTCATATCGTCTGATAAGAGGCAATCTCTGTTTGACATACAAAGCCATGTCAAACCCAGCTCTGTTAGAAATGCTACATCTAAAGAAATCCCAATTCCTCCACACCACATGTTCCAGAGACCTCAACCCCATTACCGCAATAAACAGAACATGCTGGAGGGACAGGTTCATAACCCAGAGACTGCCCATGCTCTAGAATAGACTTCCCATACATGTCAAGCAGAGCACTTCACTGGCCCTCTTCAAGAGAAATCTTGATGAGTGGATGGGAAATAGAAAGTTCACCCCAGGGATCACTCCAGTGGCTCAACTTGATTGAGGCACTGGGAACTAACATCATGCGGCATGATACCAGGGCACTTCTCTGGGCTAGGCTTGTAAAGGCTTCAGGGCTATTAGCCTAGTACACACCTATGAACCTATGTAGCAGTCTGCCTGCAGAGGGCTCTATGACACTTATGTATTGTTGAGGTAGCCAAGTGATTAGCCTCTACAAAGATGCTGGTCACAAGCAGAGTCACTCGGCTTGTGACCAGCATCTTTCTAAAGACCAGTCACAAGCAGAGTCCCTCAGGGATTGGTCCAAGGACCACTCCTTTTTGTCATTTACTTCTCTGAAGTCAAGGCCAATGTCAAGGGCCTCTAACTGACCAAATTTGCAGACAATTGCAAATTAGGAGCAGCCACAGAATTTGCCACTGACACTAATGTTTTTCAGGAAGGGCTGACACAGTGAAATGACATGTTTCAGAGCCATGGACTAAAACTAAATGCCAAAAAATGCACAATAGTATTCTTTAGGAAGTCTCCCACCCCTTGTTATTATCATATCAACAACATGCTCCTAAGAGTCGATCCACTAGTCAAGGACTTGGTGACACACATAGACAGTAATCTAGCCTTTTACCATGAGGTATCTACAGTAATGAGGAAACCATTCTGTGTTGTACAACTTATAAATGAAAGGTATGGCATTTAGGTCCAAGGAGGTCATTGTTCCACTATATTCATCATTCATCAGACCTATCACCGAGTACAGTGGCCACTCTGGTGTCTACCTACCCATACATATCCAACAATTAGAACATCCACAGTAGTTCCTCACTAAAAGAATATGGGGCATAAAGAACATGTCCTATGCAGACCACCTCAAAACCGTATCCCTGTATTTAGTCTCCTTCAGGCTGTTGAGGGGAGATCTCTGCCTGGCATACAAGGCATTATCTGACCCCACCCTGATGGACATCTTGCATATCCCCAAAACCAAAATCACCAGAATTTCCCATTCTAAAGACTTAAACCTTGCCTGTGATATAAACAGGACCTGCTGGAGATATAGGTAAGTGTCCATGAGACTACCCCTTCTCTGGACCAGGTTCCCTACCCAAGTGAAGCAGAGATCCTTCCTCACCCAATTCAAGTGCAACTTGGGCAATTGGATGGGGAACAGGAAATTCATCCCTGGCTTGGCACCTATGTCTCTAATGGACACAAGCAGCCTGTAAATGTTTCATCTCCTAAGACTCTGATTACACTTATCTAAAGCACCAGAACTTGTCAGAGATTTTGGATGCATGGCTATGCTAAAAAGGCCCTAGGGGTCATTAACCAAGTACACACCTATGAACCTATGAGATCTTGTTTTACATAGCTGACTACAACAAGTCCATAAAGCAAGCAATTCTAAAGTCCATAAATCAGACCATTGATATTTAAGAATATCACATAAGGCCCTATCCCTCTATTTGGTCTCCTTTAGGCTTTTGAGGGGAGACCTATGCCTGGCATACAGGTCATTGTCCGACCCCACTCTGATGGACCTCCTGCATATCCACAAAACAAACAGCACCAGAATTACCCATTCTAAAAACTTAAACTTTGCCTGTGATATAAATAGGACCTGCTGGAGTGATAGGTATGTATCCCAGAGACTACTCCATCTATGAAACATGCTCACCTTCCATGTGAAGCAGAGTTCCTCCCTAACCCAATTCAAGTGCAACTTGGACAATTGGATGGGAAACCAGAAATTCATCCCTGGTTTGGCACCTATGTCTCTAATGGACACAGGTAACCTGTAAATGGTTTATCTCCCAGTCCCCTGCTTGTAAATGTTTAATCTCCTAAACCCCTGCTTACACTTATGAAGGGTACCAGAACTTATCGAAGATTTGGAATGCATGGCTAGGCTTAAAAAGGCCCTTGTGGTCATTAGCCTAGTAAACACCTATGAAGTTATGAACCTATAAAAATCTTACTTGTATGACACATCAGCTCTTTTATAAATACCTGAAGGAACAGCAACAGTGCTGAAATGTTCTTCCAAATGACGACCTGACAGTGGGCACTCTGGAACAAACTTTGCTATGTTTTAGAAGAGCAGTGAGTACAGGGAGCTGCTGAATACAAGCCACAACATTTATTCACAAATCCAAGATCTTGAACTTATAATCAAACCCAGCTTGAAGAAGAAAGGAATTAATCAAGTAGCATTACAGAAGATTAAATAACACAAAAGCCACCTCATATGAACCTGATATTCGGCTCAAGGAAAAGAAGTTGTGGATAAATTTAATAAATGGGCAAACCTCATGCAATCATGTGATGAAATTACAAACTTCAGCCATGACAGTCCAGCTTGGACACTAATACAGCAGTCAGTTTCACAAAGGAGTGTTACACTCACTTAGATAAATGCAGAGTATTAGAAATCACAACCAGAGCAAACACAATGAGAAATTCAAAAGCGAATGACTGATTGGATCCAAAACTCCTCATAACAAAGACAGTATAAAAATATTAGGAGGGAAATGAAAAAATACTATTAGGGCTAGTAAAGCATCCCATAAATTTAGACTAGCATCTGACGCTATGGATAACTGCAAGTGCTTCTTTAATTATGTTGAGAAATGAAGCAGCAATACCCAACAATGCTCATAACTCATCCTAATTTGGACCACCCACTCTGTCCCAGTAGACATCACCAAAATACTAGCAAATAAGTTTAATGCAAACTTCACTCCAGAAGAGTATATTCAAACTCACATATACCAGAATCTCTTACACCTTTATCACCAAGGAGCATATTGTGAATATGTCATCAAAAATAAAAATTACTTACTCAGTATGACCTGAGAAAATACCAGGATATTTACAAAATAGCACCAAACATGCCCCCGTTAAATCTGTCCTCAAATTGTTTAACCTAAGCTTAGCCAAAGGATTTGTTCCTGAACTGTGCCGCACCATGGTGGTAATGCTCTTCCACAAGGTGGCGCTACTAGAGATACTGATGCTTACAGTCCCATCGGCCTTATAAACCTGTTCTGCTAAGCTATGGAACATATCATAATTGATCTTATCAATTATGATTTCAAAAATCCAGTTAGACTAGACTCTCAGCACTCTAGTTTCGTAAAAGGAAAATACTGTCTATTATAATTATTTTTAACTTCTTTGAGAGAGTCACACAGGCTGTTGATGGTAGATCTCATCAGTTATAATATCAAAAATCTATTAAATCTATTTAACTTCCTCGAGAGAGTCACACAGGCCAGGGATAGTAGTCATGCTGTTCACACTGCATACCTTGACCTAGACAAAGCATTTGACAGCATTCCCCATGTGGGCATTGTAAGTAAGCTAAATGTTTTCAGTATAGATCCTTATGTACAAAGATGGATAGCAAACTGGCTAAAATAACAAAAAACACACAGCTCATGTGGCAGGTGCCTCATCTGAAAGTATGAAGGTAACCAGCAGAGCCCACCGGGGTTCTGTTCTCGTACCTCCCTTTTTCAGCATTTACATCTCTGATCTTAAAACTAAGAACCTGAACCCCTGGTTAAATAAATCTTCTGATGACTGCTAACCAGATGGGGTGTTGCTGTCAAGAGTCCCCCATCAGATATTTGTAGCATTCACAAATGAAATGTGATAGTGTGTAGTGCCTCCCTTTAACAGTTAGTGTAGACGGTACTACCCTAAAAAACAGAATTGTGGTCAAGGATCTGAGCATCTGGATTGATAGTTCTCCTCTCCTTTGATTATCATATGGCAGCTGTAATCAGGAAATTCTTCTGCTTAGCACAGCTGATAGCCAATTGTGTATCATTCAGATCTAAAGATGTCATTGTTCCCTTATATTCATCACTGATTATAGCAAATATAGAGTACAGTGATCCATCGAAATTTGCTTCACTTGACATAATAAATAACTATATAAGTTCCAGAGATTCCTAACTATGAATATTTCAGGGTTAAACACCCTAGCCTACCAAAATAGGCTAGAAGCTCTATCCCTTTACTGAGTATCCTACAGACTTTTTGAGAGGTGATCTATGCTTTGTCTGCTACAACATTAGAGTTCCTGTTGTTTTCAACTCTTATATCTCTACAAGTTTAATAGCTTAGCAAACACCAGAACCAGGGACCTACATTTTCACCAGAAAGTAAATAGAACATGATGGAAAACAGATTTATTTATTTATTTATTTATGTATTTATTTATTTATTTAAATTTGTTTACCAGGGTAGTGCACTGATCAATACTGACCAGTTTCAGGTTCAGCCTTAGTAAAATGCAAAATATTTCACAAACAAAAAATACAGAAATGTAAGCAGTAACAGAGCAATTCAGACTAATTACATAGAAAAATGTATATATAGATTCTAATGAACAAACACAGTGCAATGTTCAATCAAGCGGCGCGTAATGTACAATATATACATTAGTTTCTAAAGTGGGTCAATCTTCAGTAAATCAAGACAGAGGAGAGGAGACTCAGAAGGGAGAAAGATTAGATGATATATCTTATGTTGAAGCAGGAGCATTTGGCTTGGATGAAGAATTGCTTTTTGAGTAGCATTCTGAATTTGGAATAAGTGTTGATTTCCTTTATGTTTTTGGGGAGAGCCTACCAAAGAGTAGGTACCTGAAAGGAGAAAGTATGTTTAGTACTGTGGAGTTTGTTTATAGGGATAATGAGAGTTAGTACAGCTTGTGAGTAGTGTCTCAGATTGTATGAGGAGGTTTTTCCATAAAGTCTACCTGCAAAGGGAGTAAATATGTTGTAGTAGTTTGCAGAGCTGGAAACCTAAAAGTAGATTAGATATTTGTTTTATGGGCAGCCATTTTGCTTTTTCCAGGGTGATACAGTGATGCTCACAGGGAGGCGAGTTTGTAATGAATTGACAGATGCTGTTAGGGATCGTCTGGAGTGTGACAATGTTTTTCTTGGAGGCAGAAGCAAAAACTGGTAGCCCACATTCAAGTTGAGAAAGGAGAATTTCTTTGCCTATGGCTGTTGTGGCTGGTTGGAATAGAAAAGGGGAGATGATCTTTGGCACAGAAGAGGAGGGAGTTTATTTTGGGTCTTACACTGACTGTGGAAATGGATGTTTATTGATTGATCAAGCTGTAAACCTAGGTATTTGAAGGTAGGGGTTGTCTGTATGGAATGGCTGTATAAGTCAAAGGTAATGTAAGAGTCAGGTGCTTGGTGAATTTTCTATGGAGTTCCAAAAAGCATAGTTTTGATCTTGGCAGGGTTGCGAAGTAGTTTAATGTTTATGAGCCATTAATAGAGCTCATGTAATTCCAAATGAAGTTGACACTGAATTTTGGTGTGAGACTGACTGGATTAGTAAATGACCATTTCATTAGCATAGAGGATAACTGTGAGATGGTGGAGGTCACAAGAAAGTTTGTTAATGAATATGGAGAAGAGGAGGGGGCAAGAATGGATCCTTGTGGTACACCTTTGGTAATAGGTGCAGATTCTGATTGAGAGGATCCTATGTAAACTCTGATGTATCTGTCATTGAGGAAGTTTTTAAACCAGGGACTGCCATCTGGCCTGATTGCAATTTCAATTAGTTTGTATTGGAGAAGAGAGTGGTCATTGAGGTCAAATACCTTGGTCTGGTCTATCAGTAGGGTACTTGTAAGGAGGTCTTTATCATTGATTTGCAAGATGTCATCAGTTAGTGACCAAAGTGCTGTCATAGTACTTCATACAGGTCATGATCTATGCTGATTGGTGGAGACCAGATGGTACTGCTGGATACAGACAGAGAGGTGAGTGTAGACCATCTTTTATAAAAGTTTGCCCAGACTGGGAAAATGGATATTGGACAGAAGTGAGCAATATCTTTTGGATTGGTTTGCTTTGGAAGGGGTTTAATTACTGCAGTTTTCCAAATCTTTGGCATAATGATTTGTGTGAGAGCTATATTATATATGTGGGTGAGAAGAAGACATAGATAGCCTCTGCAGTGATATATGAACCAGGGGTTTATGTTGTCAGATTCAGGAGGAATGTCAGTGGAAATATTTTCAAGTAAAATAGAGACTTGTTTAGGAGGTATTCATTTGAATGGTGGAGGATTGGGCAATGTATAATATGTGGGAGGTGTGAGGTTAATTGATTGGAGATTGTGAAGTTCTTTATGGAAATCTACTAGAAAAAGTTTTGTTGCACCACATTGAATGGTATTTGCAGACAGGGTATCATGCCGAGGTTTACTTTCTGTAAGTAGGTTAAACTCTTTCCAAACATATGTAGGGGAATGTAAGAGGGTAATTTGTTTATTAGTTTGAGGATTTCTTTTGTACCTTCTGATGGACTTCTTGCCTAGGTTATGTAAGACTACAAAGGAGTTGTCAGTTGTGGAGTGTTTGTTTCCATCTTTGCCATGCTTCTTCCCTTAGAGTTAAAAGTTGTTTGAATTCAATGGATAGCCATTCTTTTTTGGTGGGATTATAAAGCCTGTGGGTAAATGGGAAGAATGTGTCTTCTAGCTGGAGTAAAATGTTGGTTAGGCTTACAGCTGCTGTATTAAGGTCATGTAAGGAGAGTATATGGTTCCAGATGTGGGCTGTGAGAAAGTTTCAGAGTTTTTCAATATTAGTATTATTCTCATTTCAGAAGGTTTTTAATATTGGAGGCAGTTTAATAGGACGGTTGACAATTATAAAGGTGATAGTGGTTGCTTAATGATGGTAGCAGAAAATGTACATTGGAAATGGAGTTTGTTGTGCTTATAATAATCAGGTTGAATGTGGAATGCATGGAAGACCTGAGGTTAGGTCTTGATGGTTCTGTTTTGAGTTGAAGGAAACTTAGGTTTGCTGGGAAAGTACCCATGTCGGAAGAAAGAGGGCCAAAATAATTAAGAATGAAATAACGTAGAGTATTTCTGTTGCTATTTTTAGGACAGTTGTTAAGGATGTTAGTAATGAGTGATCTAAATTTATTTAGGGAAAAAGGGGATGGTAGATAGGCTGTAGTAATCAGTAGTGATTTGCCTTTGTGAGTTGGAAATTTTAGTAGAATCCAGCTTGGACTGGAGTCTGATTTTAGTAGAATCCAGTTTGGACTGGAGTCTGAGGAGGAGGTTTCTTGGGCAAAGACTTTTGGGTTTAGGTCACTATTCTACATAATTAGTGAGCTTCCACCAGATTTTGTACCTGGTATGGCATCATTTGGATACTTGTAGGAGGTTAGAAAGTGTTGGAAGATGGAGGTGTCGTGTTTGACACAGTATTCTTTGAGTGCTAGAATGTCTGTGTTGTGCTGTGGAAAAAATGCATGTGGTCTAGCTTGTTTATAACACTATATGCATTGAGGAGGGCACAGGCTGGAGAAGGAAGACAGTAGTTCTGATAATGTGGAAAGGGAGTTGTTGGACCTGGGCTGGTTGGGTTCAATGTTACTCTTCAGAAGTATAAAGATTATGGAGGATAGTCTCAAGGAGGTATATGGTGTTTCTAGACAGACAAAAAAAATCTGAGTCTTAGTAATTATATAGATGAGAGCTGGGGAGTGGATTTGGTCTGATTACAAGGGAGTTGTTGTGGTTGTTTGTTGATGTTGAATTTATGGAAGTAGAGGTAATAATACATGGTGATGTGATGATTGGTTGGATAAGTGTTTTATGAAGAAGTTTGGTGTTGGTATTGGTTGTAGGGGGTGAGGGAGGTGAATAGGAAAAAAGAATGAGGTTGAACAGAGTAAGTTGTAGAAGGAACAGTTTATTGATTGGATGTGTGTTGTGTTTGTATAGGAAGTTGTAAGCTAGAGTTAAGACTTCCAGTAATATTATGGTACTGACTATGAGGGCAGGGAAATAAGAGGGTTATGTGGTTTTATAACGGTGTATTTTTAAGAGGTGTGTCTTGAAAGTGTGACTGTGGGTGAGGATCAGAACAAACACATTGGGTGGTATGGGATTGTCTAGGGAACTGGGGGTGGGAGGGAAACGAAGCAGGACACAGCTTCCACTTTCTTGGAAGTTAATCAATCAAGGCCTGAGCATATCTGTGAGGTAAAAAGGTAGCTGCAAATGCATGAGTTGTACAGAAATGAGATTTTGGAGAAAATGGGCGCGGCTAATAATTGTACGACAGGAAACCAGTGTATGTTGTTCCACCACTGTAATAGGGTAGGGTAGTTCCCTGGAGTATGAGGATAATTACTACTGGATACTTCTCAGCTGATACAGCAGTATAAAATCCTAAAGGAAATTTGTCCATGGAGATGGAAGTGTTATAAAAGGAAGGGTTAAGCGAAGAGCAGCCATGCGATTTCTACTGCCTTAAAATAGTTATAAAACAGAAAAGTAGAAGTATAAGACACTAAGCACAATTAGCAAGATAAGTAGGAAATTCACCTTAAGTGTTTTTCTTTTTGCTTGCTTTTCCTTTGCAAAGGTGTCTGGAACATGTTTGGGTAGATTACACTGCACAGCTGATGTTTGTTTACCGTGTAATAACAGACATGGCATAGATGTGAAATACCTGATGAGAGCAGGGAGCAAACAGTACAAGAACTTAAAGAGATTT
>NC_056744.1:1168376952-1168441952 GCF_019279795.1 Protopterus annectens
CCAAAAGCACCACAACCTACCCTGCTATCACTCTCCAGAATAAGTTCACAGTCTCCTATCCCTCACTCCCACTGAATCTGTATCTTACCATAATAACCTACTCACACACCCAAACATATTGGTAAAACCTAAAATTATTCTCCTTTCCTTTGATCACTTCTTTTACTCTATATATCTGCAACTAATATTTCTATGCAGTAGCAATGCTAAGTCAACTTAAGCTACTTGTCATATTTCTTACTCTCTCACACATGACAAGTTAGCATACTATGTTCAATCCAAGAGCCATTAACTTCAACCAAACCACAAATTAACTCCAAACATGCGCCTTTCCCATTATCACCTAGCCCATATGTTATCTCTTACATTCACCTTCTCAAACACACCAATATTAAACTCTTAACCCCTCACTTAATCAAAAACACAAAATTCAAATGCAGTTAGAAACTATAACCCAAAATACACGCAACACCTTTACCTGACTAAAAATGCTTTTTATTTTAGGCAGGAATGTTATTTTCAGTTACAGGGTACTGCTGTGGGAGCCTCTTTTGCTCCTATATATGCTGATTGGTTTATGGGATATGTTGAGAAATTTTTGATATATGATGTCAGTCATAGCATTTATATTGACTCTATTGATATTTGGTGTCACCATTTTTGTGAGTGCTGATTTGTTTGTACATATGATTTGGAATTTTTGTTAGAATGTTCAATATCTTAATGATAATAAGTGGGGTCATAAAAGGAGATATTGCCAGCCCAGCTATCTGGAATTTTATAAATAATTATGTGTCATTTGTGAATATCAACATAATTTATATGCTTGTGTTACAAATGTATTAGAACTGTATGTTATGTGGATATCAAACTGCTGCTACAGAAGTGTATGTTGAAAAGGGTTTGTAAAGTACTGAGTTTAAAATATAATCCCAGTGTAACCCACTGCAAAAGAACAAAAGTGTACATACACTATTGTAACTGTTCAAATACATATATTTTAACAATGGAAACTGGGACAGGAGAGGTTAACTTTAGAAAAATAGCTGAAATGTAATTACTTTATGGGCATGTAATAAAAGGATGTTATCTTTAAGTTTCATTGCACTAACAAACACAGTGTCTAGAACTAGAAGTTTTTGTATGTCTTGGAAGTGTTTTATTGTTTTATGACTTCTAGGATGTGCCTTAGATCTAAGAAAAGCCCTTGTTTATGTATTTTCACAGATAGATGCTAAATGCTACCAGCTGCATCAATATTTTTTTTCCTGGGATAGAATCAGATGATAAGAAATGATGTCATTCTGCAAGTCATCCCAGCAGTAATATATGAGATACTAATTTAAGAACTCTCTGAGAGAGACAGGTGTCTTTGACCTGGCAAAAAGATCCATTCACCACACATCTGTCATGCTCTGTAAGTAAGTCTAGGAAACATTACAATTCTCTTAGATACAGTCAGGAATATTTCAAAGCTTAATTTAGATGTTTTTCTTTATTTATTTGAGACGGTCCTGCAATGTTGTTTTAAATATTTCCTGTGATTTTGAGCTCTGGTGTTACTTTGATTATATACTGAGTATTTTCTTGTTATTTTATTATTTGTTATTAAATGTATTTAAACCTTTCATTGTGGCTGATATTTGTGAGACATATTTAAGTTCTGAGAGTACTTGCATATTTATTTGGTGACACTGTGTAGGCCACTCCTAATAGCCTTGCTTTTGGTCAAACTATCATTTGTATTGATAGTAACATTACACAGTAAGATTGGACACCCTTTGTTAAGGGCCTTAAAGTAGCTGCTAATGAGTCGGCTGATGGCAGTAATAACTACATTATAGCCTGTGCAGAAGGGTGCATAGTTAGTAAAACTGTGCCAGCCTTTCCCAGGTGTGTGAGTGGATACAAATCAAACTTCAAAGAGTGTGTGTGTGTTAGCTACTTGGGCAAGGACACAAAGCACTGGTTGGACAAGAGAGGGTGCTGGAGACCACTCAGCCGAGATCTCAACTCTATAGCTGTGCCAGTGGGGAGCCTTACTGGAGATTTGGAGAAACAGAGGAAAAAACAGCCCTGAACTGACTGTGGTCTCTGTGTTCTCTTAAGGGAAATTGCATTTGATGCAAAGAGCTGCATCAGGAAATACTGTGTGTGTACTTGTCATCTTCCCAATGTACATCTCCCACTGGTGCTAGTGGTGAGGATTGGGGCTCCTTGCTAACTGGTCCGATGGTGGGGTGTCACACTTTTAATTATGATACTTCCAAAATTTAATTTTTGGATTATTGGTTGAAAAAAAGTTGGATGGAACTGTTAAAACTTCCTTATACAGGAAGGAGTTCCATAAAAATTCCTTACTACTGGCATCTGGTTGTCATCCTAGACATATAATTAATGACATTTTTTATCACAGTATTATAGGGTGGAGAGAATTTGTTCTGAATTGAAAGACTTTAGTAATGCTAGTCTAGATTTAATAATAATGGTCATGATACTAAAATATTACAACAGGTTTTGGATAATACTAAGTCAGGGGATGGATTATTAAAATATCAAGATAAGAATGACTAAGGTTGGTTACCACCTTTGGGAGTAATGTTAGTTCTTTTTTACAGATTGTTCGCAATCATTGGTTTATTTTAAAGATGGACAAAGATTTATTGGAAATTCCACATGACAAATTGTTCTTTTTCTAATAGACATGGTAAAACTATAGGAAATTATTTTAGTCATTACAAAAGTGGGTTGAATATAGTACATAAAATGCAAGTCACATTGGATGGCAAGGTTTTAAAGGGGTCGTTATTTTCAAAAGTAAGGAATTTATATCAATGAACAGCCTCTTAAAGTGCCCTTAGCCTACACTCCTTTAAATAGCATTTAATATTAATCTTTTTTCTCTATCTGATTTTTGTAGTCCTCCCTCTCTACTTTCTAAAACATGTTCAAGAATAGCAAATGTAAATTTCTTAAAATGTTTACATAAAATAGAATGTACAGAGCATTGTCCACATCCTTGGATTTTAATGCATAAATATATTCCCTTATTCTCTGTCTAAAGCTCCTGGTAATCATCACTACATAAAAACTTGTACAACCAGAACAAAGAGCAATATAAACTACTCCTATTGTACTATAGTTGAATCTACAAGGTGCTTTTATGGTACGTGAAATATGACCTAAACATATAAATGTCCCTTCATGAATAAACCTACAAACATTACATTTCTAAATGCCTGAAGGTTTGGTAGTAACAAGGGGTTCAATTTTAGTTGCGTCATGCTGTAACATAAATGTAATACACTTGTCTTTCTTATAAACAAACTTAGGACATTCACCTAATACTGGCCCTAAATCTTGATTACCAGAAATAATCTTCCAATTATTCTGAATAATCCTTGGTCCATGGTCCTGGCATATGCCTACTCACCAAAGATTGTGTTGATCAGCATGTCAGGGACCAAAACTGGCAGGGCTTTATCTGGAATTTGAATGCTGTGGGGGGGGGGGTCATAATAAGTCCCTACTACTGCTATGCTGTCTCAGGGAAATGCAGAAGACTTGGGACATCACAGTGGATAAGCCAACACTAGAGGGTGGACCACCAAGACTGAAGCAGCTGATGGAGGTTGAGGAGTTTTTGGTGTCAGTCACTGTATAGGAGGACCAACCCCTCATACCAGGCAGTAGCTTGGATGTAGGTTTGGGCCTGGTGTCTACTGCCTGTGTGACAAGAGATGATGTAGCAGGTCAATATTAACCATGGTCTAATAGTCAGATGCAAATGCATGCATACAGTGGAATGGGTATGAGTACTGGCAACCTGCACCTTTGTCCTGGAGGAACCTCTGGTCATCATGTACATATGCAACCTCCTTCCCAACAAGTATGTGTTGCAAAGTATTGTAAAGTAGTGTTTAACAAGAGTCCCAGAAGGATAGTACAACCATAATGCTGTGGGCTGACAGTGGTGTCATGCATTTCATGCATTCATAGGTTCCACAGGTGGGGACCCCAACAAAGCAGGGCAACAGAACGCTGACATCAGCAGGCCCGCTACAGCTGATGATGTTAGCAATTTGCTGATGACATGGACAGATGAAACAGTGGCACATTCTGCGACAGTCTTGGGGGGACAAACACCCACGTCCTTAGGTACAGAGGCATCTTTGGAAAACTCTGCTGAGCACATAGCCTCACCAGAGCATGTTCTATGACCTGAAGGTGATTATCTCATGTGCATTCCTCCTTTGTCTCCACTAGCCAATCTCCATTAAGCACACTGCCTCTGATGTGGGTATGACCACCACAGGTAAGAGATGCAGGGGAGTTTGATACCATCATAGTAGCGAATATGCTGCCTCCATGGGTACATCCATGTGACAGGCTATGACTGTCCCCAGTCTGGTTCATTAACTGTGAATGCAAAAATGCCAAATCAGTCAGAGGGCATATAAGCAGAGGAAGTAAATAGCAATGGATGGTTCCAGAAATGAAAATACACATTTTAAGATGTTGTTGGATGATGTTGATTTGCAGAAGAAATTTTAAATTAAGACAGCAAAGAAATTACATATTTTTTCAAGAGGGTCTCACAAATGCTTGAGCAAGTTGGAATACTAATGTATAATACTGAACTTGAATGTGCTAAGCCATCTAAGATCACAAGTCTAACAAAAATGAACTGTTTTTCAAGGACTTAAGACAACAGTACATACATTGGATAAAGAATAAACTAGCCTGATTTTACATCTTGAAAGATGTAAGAGAAGTCAATTTCAGACTAAAGCTGACATTGCACATTTACAGGGGGAGAAGGAAGAAAGGTAGCAGGAGCTGCCAGTGGTTGCTGATGGACTGTTTGATCTAAAACTTAAGTGTCGGAATGTGCAAGATGAGAGTGAGTTAGACAGGGCAAAAGTGTAAGAAACTAAATACAAAGTCAAGGACTACTGCTCACAACCACCGAATGACCCATCTTATACAGCAAAAGAAATATGATAATGTAAATAAAGGTAAACAGTTGGAGCTTACTAGTGAGGAACTCAAAAAGGCTATATGTAAATAATACAGAGATGCAATAACCATGACTTAAATGCACATTGTCAGGATATCCAGGAGCTGGAGCAAAAGTACAGAAAGAAGTAAAGCCTTGGTAATGTGTCACAGGAAGGAAGAGAGAGAAGGTTGTAAGTTGCATTACAAGATGATGATGTTATTCTCAAGCTAACTGTTAATTTTATACATCTAGAAATGAAGATAAAATCCAAAGTGAAAATTTGGAGGAAGCAAGTAGCAAATTAAAAAAATGTTTTAACTTTTGTTTTTCATCCAAGGTGAAAACAAGAAACTCATACTCCTTTCAAAAACAATGAAAATAATTAATCAGATAAATGAGAAACAATAATCTTCTGAGGCAGAGAGAGAGGTTACTGATATAAAAACAGTAGAGACATTCCGAGTATGAAAGCCATTAAAGGAGCTGAATAGAACAGCACTGATGGACATACTAGTGTACCTGGTGTGATCACAAAACAAACTGAGGCAAAAACTTCAGAAACAAAACTGACTGTACAGAGTGCATCAGCTGTACTTAATGTTAAATGCAGTCCAGTCATGGAGTCTAAACCAACAGTCTTACTGCCTGTGTCTGACGTTGTTCTCAGGATATCCTACAGGTATCAAAGTCTCAATATAAAAAAGTAAAAGGAACAAAAATAGTCATGGCCACCTTAACATTATACAACAGGAAAATGAAAGTCTTTGTGTAATAGAAAATTCAGCAAATGCACAAGTGGCTGAGAAACAGTTCCTAGAATAAAATGACAAGAGTGCCAAGCAGCATGATGTTGGGGAAACTGTTATGTAAGGAAGATGAAAATTTAGCCAAGCAAGTAGCTCCTATGGGGGTCTTATGTTGCAGCAGAGACAGCTGCACACTAAAGTTTGAATTGGAAAATAAAATTGCACAGCTGTGCCAGTACCTGGAAAAGAAAGAAAAACTAGACAGCAGAAAATCTTAAACCAGAATTAGTTTCAGTAAAATTCCTAGACAAAGACTAAGCAATGGAAACTGACAATGCATTTAAATATGAACTCTTTGGTGCAAATTAGGTAAACACAAGTAGCGGGTCTGCACCACATGGTATCTCAGTAAAATGCAATTAGAAGTTGTAAAACTTTATGCAAAATAAGACATGATGTGGCTGGTTCTGATGTTAAGCAAGAAAATAAAGTACAGATATGGGATCGAGGGTCTGCAGCACATGAGATGTGGATAGGATTAAACTAATTAAACTGAGTATTTTTCATGATGGAAGTAACTGAGGCCTGTCACATCATATTGTGCAAGGGGGGATTAATGCCAAAACTGAAACCAGAGCCAATGTTCTCAACCTACTAATAAAAGGTGTAAGAGAAGGTTAATGTATTGAATAAATCAGTAGTCCAGATAGGATACTCTGTAGAAAAGAGGACTTTGTATGGACTAAGATGGCTATGGTGTCATGCCTGTTCCTAGGCTTGATATTTTGCCAGATATTGTTGTAGCTGGCATAATGATTGAAGAAAGATATCCCTTTTCATTGAGATTTTGGGTCTGTGGAGGTGCGATTTGTTCAGCCAATGTCACTCATGCACACACCACAGAGCATTTCTACAAACTATGAAGTTGCTACAAGTACAATGAGCAGGGTTTTGTGGGGCTGTGATGGTGCTCCATATGGACATGGGGGGTGGGGGGCTTGCTTCCCGTAAAAATATTTTTTTTCTGTTTTTTGGGGGGTGTAGTTATGTTGACTGATGTTAAAAAATCAGTGAAGCATAAGTCATTGTAGGGTGACTTTTTAAAATGTAAGCAAACCAATTACATGAGCCAGCTCTCTGATATGGAGAGTCAAATCCTAACTGCGTGCCAGTAACTAGGCTTTAATTAGTATCCCTACTACTGGAATGAACTGGATGAGAAGGCAGGACTCAGCAACTGCTGATGGCTTTCCAGCTTTGAGGGATAGCAATGCAAGGAGATCTCATCTGGGGTGGGCCTCCTGGTGAAGATCCACAAGTCCTGTACACCATTAGCTGATTATGGACAAACAAAGGTCATACCAAGACATTGTTGGTGCATGTGGTAGCATGTAGTTGGTGTGCACAAAGACTTTATTGGAATCATATAGTGCCTGGTGTCATTTCCCCCATAGCTGGCTCATATAGTGCCCGGTGCCATTCCCCATAGCTGGCTCATGTAGTGCCTGGAGCCATTCCCCAATCTTCTACCCCTCTACAGTTAAGTTGAGGAGAAAAAAGGCTACTTCTGCTTTTAAAACTATAGCAAGCGGCTTGCTACTATTTATACTACACACAAGGCACTGAAGCATTTCAGTACAGCAATGCTGACTAGAAAAGTAGCATCAAAACTAATTTCTTTACTGGCAGGGTGGCTGCCCCTTCACCTCACCTTATCTACACTACTGCTTTGTTGTTGTCATCATTCCACATCACGGCTTAACCTTGTAATGGGTAGAGAAGGGCTTGTGCAAGATACCAAAAAAGAAAAAAAAATCATCACCCCAGAATGATGATCATCTGGCTTCAAGCTCTTGTCTCTCCTTACAATAGAAGTAGGATGCAGTGATTGTGGAACTTTACTGGAAGAAAGGGATGGGATGGCTGGATGTTCAGAGAGGTGGTGCATCAAAATCATAAAGATGGAGAAACTCCAAACATTTAACATATATAGCTGTGGCAGAGAGGGACATGACAGAAACCTTTAAGTAGGATGAGTGACTCGATATTTAAAAAAGTAGAAATCACAAGAACAAAAAAAGTTAAATTTTGAGATGCAACATGTCAAATTCAGCATTTAATTGAAGAAGTAATTTCCATCTGCTTTTTTTTTGTGCTGTTTATTTTTTGTTGTTTTTTTTTCTGGATGCCTCTTTGATGTACTCCTTCCTACTTCCCTGTGATATGTAAGAGACAAGAACTAGTTGGCCATCATCTTATGTAGTTTTTTTTTTTTTTACTGCCTATAGCCCCACTCTGGTGATTGCAATCATGCTTGCATTCGTGAAAGTCTGCCACATGTTCTACCTTTCTGTCAAATAAATGAACGCTTCTGTAGTTCTGCTCTCCCACTGGAGGATACTGTACATGCAGCTTGGTAGATTCAAGCACGTCTTAGCTAGTAAGCTATACTATACATTTATGACATCAGTGGATGTAACTTAGCCTTTTTGGAGTTCCAACCAATTTGGCCCCAGTCTTAAACAACCGTATTGTTCGGCTTTATTATGCCAGCTGTGTACATCTGCAAACAATGGATGTGGTTAATGCTAATTGCTCTAGCAAATGTGTTTGTATATAAAGTGACCAAGTCTTCTTCACAGAGTATTGAAATTCCTCGGAGGCTGACTTTTAGTACATTACTTCATGCAGTAAAAAAGGACCCAGAACAGATCCCTGGGGAACCTACACTGCAGTGTTTGGGCTGGACAGGGATTGGTTATTCTTTACTCTAAATATCATTTTGCTGAAATAACTTTGTGCTGATTAATTTTGAGGCTAGTATAACAAAGTCTAGAGGTTATTTTCTTTTTATGTTGGACTTAGTCAAAGGCTTTAAAAAATTAATGAATTTCTTACCAGGCAGTTCACCCTTTTTCCATATTTGATAAGATAATTGGTATATGAAATCATGGCTGCTAAGGTGCTATGACCTTAGCAGAAGTACCAGCAGTTCTTGTTGAGGTAAACATAGCTACTGAGGCAGGTGTTAAGCTAAGTAACTATAGCTCTCTCAAGGATCTTTCAGGCTTCTTCAAGGAGAAGGAATAGTGCATGGAAACTAACTTCAATATTAGGGCCTTTTTTAGGGGGGGTAGCAGTGTTTGAAGAGGTTGGTAGCCTCCCTTATTTGCCATGTGTATTGTGTTTAATTAATGTTATTTTGTGACTTAATAAAATATTTAATTTTTATTTATTTATTTATATTTGTTTAACAGGGTGGTGCACTGATCTTGATGAATGATTTGTGGACACAGCGTGAGTGACTAGGATCACATAAGAAATTAATAAAAGTATTTACAAATACAAAGATATGCTAAACAAATTAAGAAACATTATAATCTCTCTCTCTCTCTCTATATATATATATATATATATATATATATATATATATATATATATATTTGTGTGTGTGTGTGTGTGTATATATATATATATATATATATATATATATATATATATATATATATATATATATAAAGAATACGCTGCAACATTTAGATAAATCAATGTGGGTGACAGCAACTAAGCTGTATGAAGCTTTAGATGGAAATGATATTGTAAAGGAAAAATGAAATGTATACAGAAGAGAGAGGAGAGGAGCATCAACCACCACAGCAGTGTGTCGTGGCTGAGAAAAAAGTGATTGGGCGGAATGTCAAGGAAGTAATATGTTTCCAAGAAGTGCATTTTCTCCTGTGAAAGAGACAGCATGGACGGACTACTGAACATATATACAAAAACATTGCGAATACTTGGAGCTGATGGTATTGAGGTTCTGCTTGCTTATGGGGTTGCCATGGTGCCTACTAACCAATGGGTGGTTGAAATGTGAAGTAGAATGAAGAGCTGGGTGGCCAAGCAGGAAATGTACCTCAGAAAATGGATGCAGTGCTGGACAAGGTTCAAAGAAATAATGTGAGATTGACTACAGTGTCAGAAGGAAAGAGGCAGTAGATTTATTTGGACTTTATAACACCTAAGATGTTTCAGTTGACAGATTTTATGAAATCTTCAGTAAAAGTTGAGAAACTGTGTTGATTTTCTTGAAATGTGTCAGAGACCCTGTGGTAATTCCAAAAGTATTTTATGCAGTTTGTGATTACATATGAGAAGAAATAGATATTGCGGCAGTTATGGTAGTCAAGAAATTTTCTGTAGAGGGTGAAATGGATTCTATGAATCATAATTACTTGGACGCAACTTTCAGGCAGAGAATGCGATTTATGGACACTATTAAGAATGAAAACTTTGCCAATGGCTTTGCATCTGTTTATTTTGGGAGTACTAACTTTTACTAATGATGTAATGGGGACTGGATGTATGATATTTATAAATGTGGGTGACTCAGTGGAAGTTTGTTTGTTTATTTATTTATTTATTTATTGTTGAAAAAGAAACAGAGCAAAATCCCACCAGAGGAACAAATGCACCACCAGTGGAAACCACAAATAGAGCAGCAGCAATATTTATTCAAAAATACTGGTAGAGCAAACCAAGGCAGAGTAGTATCATGAACAAAACATTTATTGTGTTAGTGCTTTCATGGCCACCATTGTCGCTTCATCAGACATTTCAATACACACTTCCATACTAAAATTTAAGCAGCCCTGGACCAATAAAAATGCAGTTGCAATCAATCAATTAGCTATTTAACGAATTAATCTAGAACTTGATTTAAAAAGGTGCAAAAAACGTTTAGACAAATGTACATAATTCATTTTAAAAAGATTTTCAATAACAAAGAATATGAATAAATAAAAAGATATATAGAAAATATATATAAAAAGTATAAACATATATGTGTGTAAAAAATCAACTCATCATAAATTTTATTATCTAAAAGTTCTGTTCTTTAGAACAGGTTTAATACAAATGTTATCATTCAGGCCTTTACCTTATCCTTATAATCCATCTTAACTCTGAAGTTTCTGCTTTATTTTCAATGTCCCCCCTACGAATATCCTCATACACTATTTCGAGGACCATAAATTTAAAATTGTGTACGGTGCCATGAGTTGCAATGTGCTTAACCAAAGCATTAGTACATATGGAATTATTAATACTATATATGTCTTCCCTCACTCTGTCTCGGAGACGATGGTCAGTCTTGCCAATATAAAACTATGGCAGACTTGGCATAAAGCTAAGTAAACAATGTGCAGGGTATCACAATTAGCTCTGGCATGACATTTCAGAAGTTTTCCTGTATCAGGATGCAAAAACTCACTAGAGCCGTCTATATACTTGCACCAGTTGCATTTAGAGCAAGGAAAGGTACCGTGGGTGATATGATCATTATTATGGGTAGTGGTTTTAGGGTAACATAACATCCGCTTTAGATTTTTCTTATTTTTATAAACAAACTTCGGTTTAGTTCCTACAATAGAAATAATATCCTTATCAGTAGTAAGGATTTGCCAATTGTTTTTTATGACATTCTCAATTTTTCGTATATTACTGGAATGGGTAACAGATACCTTCAAACAATTCACTTTCTTCCTTTGTGCTGATGATCTATCCCAAGGACCATCAGAATAATAGGGCTTACCTTCCTTGTCAAGCAAACACATTGCACTTTTCAAAGCAGCGCCTACTTCATATTTGCTATAGCCTCTCTCCTGAAACCTAATCAATAAGGAATTAGTCTCCTTAGCAAAATCTGTATCACTGACATTTAGTCTCTAGGCCCGTAGACCTTGACTCCTAACTATGTTATGATGGATATGTGGGGGGGTGCATACTCTTCCTGTGTAGATAGTTGTTTCTGTAACAACTTTTACAATATGTTCTGGTAGAAAAAGAGTGATTGCCCATTCTAAAGACAGTCACATCCAAAATTTAATAGCTTCTACAGAATAGTTCAAAGTGAACTTTCGGAAGGTGTGGTTGATTTTAAGTACTCGTGGAACCTACAAAGTGAATTTTCATCACCTTCCCATAGCAAAAAGAGATTGTCTACAAATCTCCGGTAAAAATCCACTTCCTTAAATGTTATAAAAATAAAGTTATTCTCCCAGTGTGCCATCACAATATTGGCATAGCTATTGGCACTTGAGGTGCCCATAGCTACACCCTTTTGTTGCCAATATATCAATCCATTAAAGATGAAAATATTATTTTCAAGAATGACTTCCATGAATAGACATAGTAGTTCAATGAAAGCTCCATTGAAATTACTGTTATCACATAAATATTCCTTCAATAAATCAATACCAATGTCATTAGGTATACATGTAAATAAAGATTGTACATCTAAAGTTACAAGTATATAAGGATCACAGTTTCTGTGTCCAACAAAAGCAAAGAGGTCATTCAGGAAATTCTTAGTATCAGTCAGCACACATTGATTATTACTGAGTACACTTTTCAATTGCTTTTCAACGAAGATGGAAATATTTCCAATGCACCATCCTCTACCAGACACAGTGGGTCTAAGGGGTGGCTTATAAGTATTTTTGTGAACTTTGGGCAACCCTTGTAAGCTGGGGATGGTGGGTTTATCACACAGGTATATAAGAACTAGGTTTTCTAAATGGCTTAAAATGCCTATTGTCACATTCATTAACGTTCAATTTAAATTGCATTTTCAGCATAACATTGCATGTAAAAAGCTTTCAATCGACAACGCAGTCAGTAATGTCAGTCAGTTGGGTCGGTATAAAATTCATACCTTTATTTAATAAAGATGTTTCTTCGATCGATAGAATATAAGAAGATATGTTCCAAATTTGGGAGTTGTCGGCTTCTGCCACATTTTTTTCAAAGTTTGATTCTCTGTCATGTCTATATTCAATTTCGTCTTGGTCCTGCCTCTGCTGTTCGAATGTCTTTTAGCAGGTGAGTTGATGGGAAAAGGGAAAGAGAAGCCACTCCTATTCAAGACTGTGGTTCCATGTTGTAGTTCAGGACCAAAGTTATTACTGAATTGAAAACTAGATCTTCCGACTGTTGTATTACCTGACGTCATTTTATGCATAGTGCCTGCATTGACTGTGGTTGTAATTAAAGTCGTTGTACAAGCAGGGACTTCAGAAGAAACTTGTGTTATGGGAGTCACAGCCTCATTGCGATTCATGCTTGTTGCCTGTTATCTATCAGTTGATTTTGCCCAGGCAAAGACCCGCCCAGTAGCAAAATCAATTGAATCTCTATCTAATTTCTTCTGCTTTTGCAAAAGCAGTTTGCGTTCAAAGGCTGCTACAGAGTCAAGGATGTAACATAATTTAGTATCAAGTAATTCAAAAGGTAGTTCTCATACAATTCATTCTGCATAATAGAGGCCAGCCGTAGCAGTCTTTCTTCCTCTGGTTTAAAAAAATCATTAAGTAACCACATATAGTTATAGCTCAATTCTAAATTGAGCTTTTGCCATCTAACTAATAGTTTTTTATGCAATTCACCATAGGTAGGCATTTTTTAAATTCTTAAGCCTCTAGGTACCACATGAAGCTCAAGGCAAGCCTTGCATTGGTAACGTTGGAACTGGAGGTGTTTTAACTTATATAAGCAGTCCTCAAGTTGGAACAAGCCTTTTCCCATGGAAGGAACATCAAATTCATTACTTTGTTCAGAATCTGCAAGGTTAGAGGCTTTATAGCCTAATAAAGGATTCTTAGAGGTATTTAAAAACTGTGTAAACCTTACATTTCTAGTAACAGTCCCACATCTTTCCTCATCAAGAGCATAGGGCAGTTCAGTGGTATTAACAAGTCCTTTAGCCATGGTAACCTATGATTTTGAAAAAGTAAATGAAGAAGAAACAGAGCAAAATCCCACCAGAGAAACAAATGCACGACCAGTGGAAACCACAAATAGAGCAGCAGCAATAATTATCCAACAATACTGGAAGAGCAAACCAAGGCAGAGTAGTATCATGAACAAAACATTTATTGTGTTAATGCTTTCACCGCCACCATTGCCGCTTCATCAGACATTTCAATACACACTTCCATACTAAAATTTAAGCAGCCCTGGACCAATAAAAATGCAGTTGCAATCAATCAATTAGCTATTTAACTAATTAATCTAGAACTTGATTTAAAAAGGTGCAAAGCGCATTTAGACAAATGTATATAATTTGTTATAAAAAGATTTTCAACAACAAAGAATATGAATAAATAACATATACAGAAAATATATGTAAAAGATATAAACATATATGTGTGTAAAAAATCAACTCTTCATAAATTTTATTACCTAAAAGTCCTGTTCTTTAGAACAGGTTTAATATAAATTTTATCATTCAGGCCTTTACCTTTGTTGCCCCTCATCCTTATAATCCATCTTAACTCCGAAGTTTCTACTTTATTTTCAGTGAACCCTACGAATATCCTCATACACTACTCCGAGGACCATAAATTTAAAATTGTGTATGGTGCCATTTGTTGCAATGTGTTTAGCCAAAGCATTAGTACATATGGAATTATTAATACGATATATGTGCTCCCTCACTCTGTCTTGGACATGACGACCAGTCTTGCTAATATAAAAACTATGGCAGACTTGGCATACAGCTAAGTAAACAATGTGCAGGGTATCACAATTAGCTCTGGCATGACATTTCAAAAGGTTTCCTGTATCAGGATGCAAAAAGTCACTAGAGCTGTCTATATAATTGCACCAGTTGCATTTAGAGCAATGGATTGATGTATTGGCAACAAAACGGCCAGTAGTTATGCCGATATTGTGATGGCATACTGGGAGAACAACCTTATTCTTTAAAAATTCAGGGAAGTGGCTTTTTACCAGAGATTTGTAGACAATCTCTTTTTTCTATGGGAAAGTGATGAAAATTCACTTTGTAGGTTCCATGAGTATTTAAATTCAACCACCCCCTTCCTAAAGTTCACTGTGATACCCATGCCCTGGCCCAGCAATCAAGGAGCCTCAATCCTCACCATTAACACCAGAGAGGTCATCTCATATAAGAGGAAAGGATAAATACACACAGTAAAGTATAATTTCCCTTAAGTGCACACAGAGATCACAGTCAGTCTGGGGATGGTTGCTCCCTTGCTCCCCAGGTCCCCAATAAGACTCCCCATTAGCACAGCTATAGGGTCCAGATCTCAGCCTAGCTGGCAAGCTAACCTCCAGTACCTTGTCTGTTCAACCAGTGATTCGTGCCCCTGCCCAAGTAGCTGACACACACACACACACACACACACACACACACACACACACACACACACACACACACACACACACTTTGAGATATGTATTTATACAACTTCGCAAACACTCCTGGGAAAGGCTGACACAGATTATCCAGCTGTGCTCTTTTACCCAGACTATATGGCAGTAATCACTGCCACCACCAGCTAATAATTATCAGCTACCCAAAGGCCCTTAAAAGGGTGTCCAATTATTACTGTGCAATATTATTATCCAATAGTAATGTAACTTAAGCAATCTTAAGGCTTTGGAAGGGCTTATTACAGGATCACTTATAAGCATGCAATGTAGTCTAGAGCTTACTTATCTCTACACAAACCAGCCACAGTTGAAAAGTGTTTAAAATATTTAATAATAAAGACACAAGACAATACTACTACACCACATTGCTATTCAAGAGTTCAGAGATCACACAGAAACTTAAAATAATTCAGTGGTACAGTTCTGACATAACAGAAAAACACTTAGTCTAATCTTTATAGTCCTAGCTATTTCTACAAGAAAACATACTTCTAAAATAGCTTACTTAAGAGCATAGACAGTACTGAGCTGGATAGTCAAGATCAAAATGCTTAATAATCTCTGGTTCTCACTGCTTAAATTGAAACTGCAGTTCTGATAAAACATTAGATCATTTGTTTACACTTTCCTGGTTCCCAGGCCACACCGAAACTGTATTTACATTATTTGACGCTTAGAGCAATAAAAGACATTCCATATGTAAATTCTGGTCATTAACTTTAGCCTTAAAACAATAGGCAGGATGCTTACTCCAGACTCATCGACTCCAAATTCTAACTTCAAAGGACATACAAAACATAATTTTAATTTCAAAGAACATTTGAAATGCTTGGCTTAGTTTTCCTTACGGCAGATGGCAATGTTTCTACAATCTTGAAGTTCACATTTTACAGTGTTTTTTTTTTCATTTATGAAACAAGCCTGTATTTTATATTTATATTTACAAATATCAGAATTATGTATCAAATTCTATTTGACTAGGCTGGCAGCCTTCACCCTTTCTCTACCAGTCTTCACCTCTCCACCTCTGGAGAACTCAAGCTAGTTTTTGAAGTGACCCTTGATAAATGCTGCTTGAGGGGGTTAGGTCTATCTGAATGTACCTCACCCCATTCCCTGTCTTGCGAGCCCATCTGCATTGGCATTGCTAATCCCACTGTGGTGCTGCACTGACATATATGCTTGCAACCTCAGGCTCCATCTTAGCAAATTGGAATTTTGCTGACTGGCTCTGTTTAACCATGTTAGAGGGTTGAGATCTGTCATAACAGTGAATTTTCTTCCATACAGATAAGGCTGAAGTTTGTGCAGTGGCCATACTATGGCTAGATATTCCTTTTCTACAGCTGCATAGCATTCCTCCCTGGGTTGGAGCCTACAACTGAGATAAACCACTGGGTACTCTTCCCCCTCTGAAGAAATCTGGCTAAGTACAGCCCCCACCCCAAGGTTCGAAGCATCCACTTGCACAACAACTTCTTTGCTGTAATCTGGACTGGCTAACAAAGAGGGTCCTCCCAAAGCTCCCTTAAGCTTTTGGAATGCCTGCTCAAATGCTGGGGTCCACACTACCTTATCTGACCTGTTCTTCCTTGTCAGGTCTGTGAGGGGAGCAGCTATGGTACTATAACTGGTGACAAACTTTCTGTAGTACCCTGCTTGTTCTAAAAATGCCCTCACCTGCTTTTTAGTAACAGGTGCAGGCCATGCCTGAATGGCTTCCACTTTGGCAGGGTCTGGCCTTATCGTACCACTCCCCACTCTATGTCCTAGGTAGGAGACCTCTGCCACACCCACCTGACATTTGCTCGGCTTAATGGTCAACCCTGCCATCTGTAGTCTGCCCAGCACCTCTCTGACATGCTGAAGGTGCTCTGGCCAGGAATGGATGTAGATGGCAATATCATCTAGGTAAGCAAGGGCAAACCCTCCTGCTCCTGCTAGGATATTATCTACCAGCCTCTAGAAAGTCGCTGGGGCATTCTTCATCCCAAAGGACATCTTTGTGAACTCATACAAGCCAAAAGGAGTCACAAAGGCCGATTTCTGTCTAGCACTGGGAGTCAAGGGCACCTGCCAGTAACCCTTGGTAAGATCAATGGTTGTAAGATACTTAGCCCCACCCAGCTGCTCTAGGGCCTCATCTGTCCTAGGCAAGGCTAAGCATCTGACTCTGTGTGACTATTTAATTTCCTGTAGTCCACACAGCACCTGGTGCTGACATCCTTCTTTGGCACCAGCACCACTGTGGAGGCCCAGGTACTGTTAGACTCTAGAATCACCCCTAGTTCTAACATCTCCTGTACCTCCTCCCTCAGAGTCTGTTTGACTCTTCCAGGCACCCTATAAGGGGCCTGTCTAATAGGCCTTTGGGGTCCTGTATCCACCTGGTGCTGCCCCAGGTGGGTGCACCCTGGTTTCCCAGTGAACATATCCCCAAATTCCTGCAACACTGCTCAGATTTCTTGAACCTGGGTAGGAGATAGCTGCTGGGACATTGCTACCCTGTTCACTGAGGTGTCAGCCTGAGCCTTACTGAGGATTCCCTAGATCTTCCTCAGACTCCTCCTGCAATCCACTGCAAATGCTCAGCACATGGACCTCCCTATCATGGTAAGGTTTCATCATGTTAACATGGTACAGTTTGTGCACCTGCCATCTGCCTAGCACTTCCACCATGTAGTTAACATCACTTACCTTTCTTACCACCTTGTAGGGTCCCTCCCAAGCTGCTTGCAGCTTGTTGTGTCTGACAGGAATGAGAACCATTACCTGCTACCCCACAGAATACTTTCTAGCTCGAGCATTCCTGTCATACCACACCTTTTTCTGTTGTTGGGCTTCTGCCAGGTTCTCCTGGGCCAAGCCCATGAGTTTCCTGAGCCTGTCCTGAGGTTTGGGATGTGTACCACAACAGACTCCTTGTGAGACTCAAACTCACCTTCCCGCTCATCTGGAATTAAATCTAGAGGTCCCCTCACCCTATGCCCATACAGCAACTCAAAGGGTGAAAACCCTGTGGATTCTTGGGAATCTCTCTGTAAGCAAACAACAGTTGGAGAAAATATTTGTCCCACTCCCTCTTAAACTGATCTGCAAATGCCCATAGCATGGACTTGATTGTAAAGTTTAACCTCTCAATAAGACCATTAGTCTGGGGATGGTAGGGGGTGGTCTTCATGTGCTTCACCCCACAGGACTTCCACAGACAAGCCAGCAGGTCTGACAAGCCAGCAAGTCTGATGTGAAATTGGCACCTCTGTCAGACAGTATTTCTTTTGGGAAAGTATTTGCCACCCTCTCTGCCTCAATGGAGGACAAAGCCACTGCCTCAAGGTAGCATAATCCACTACCACTAGGATATACTTTTTCCCTGTGGAACTTGAGGTACTCAGAGGCCCCACAATATCCATAGCTACCCTCTGAAATGGCTGTTCAATCACAGGCAAATGCATCAAATGAGCTCTCACCTTGTCTCCTGTCTTGCCTACCTTTTGGCACTGTTAACAGGACCTACAGTACCTTGTTGCATCTCTGGAAATTCCAGGCCAATAGAAGTTTTGCATAATACATCACTTTGTATGTTTTATGCCCATATGACCTGCAAAGGGTATATCATGAGCTATGGCTAGAAGTGCCAGATGGTAAGCTCTATGCACTACCAAATGGTGTACTCTCTCACCTTCTAGCCCCCCCTTAGGGGTCCACTCTCTGTATAGTAATCCTTTGTCCTAGTATACAGATCCCCCCTTTCCTTGAGAATCAGATGCCTCCCTAGCTACCTGCCTCAGTCCTTGCAATGTAGGGTCTGAGAGCTGAGCCTGTCTCAGCTCTCTCATTGTAACCCTTCCCAGCTCCCCTTCCACAGGAAGTCTGGCATCTTCTGACAGTGGTGCCTCACTGTCAGCCTGGGTACTACTACTCACCTCTACCTTTGCAGTCACTCTGTACAAGGGAACATCAGTACCCACAAGCAGCTGTGGCTCACATTCAGTCTCACTGCTACAGTGTAGCTCACTCCCTGAAGTGTCCACCTCACTAGTCCTGGCTGCAAGTATGCAATATGACTGGGTCTTCCCCAGGCTACCAGACCCACATGCTTGTCTCCTAGCCTCACTGCGTGTAACTGCATAAATACATGGTACTGCCTCATCCAAATCCTTCCCTCTCAGGACATCTGCAGGATGATAGTTTAGTACCTCTGTTGTCTCAAGACAACCTACTATTGGCATTTTGTCTTTCCCACTTACTGGCTCCCTCACCTTTAGTTCCCCACCTTGCCTCCATGGACACCTGTATGCCACTTGGCCCCACTGATTGCATTCAAAACATTTAACCCTATGTCCTAGATGTGTACCTGGACTAGGGCTTCCCCTGCTACTGGCAAATTCTGTTGGGGCAGTCTGTGCTGTCCACCATGGGTTCCTTTAGACCCATGAGCAGTACTGGGTGTCCCCTTCCTGTGCAGGGCTGCCCTTCTTGCCAGGTATAGGTCTTCCTTCTTCCCCAACTCATCTGAAGTAGCACATTGTCTATCAGCTAACTGGATCCTCATGTCCTCAGGCAAAGTGCTAGGGGCTTGTTCCCTCACCAAATGGTCTGCCAGCCCTTCAAAAGTGGTGACCTGACATCCGCTCACCCAGCTATGAAAATAAGTGCTCAGTTCAGCAATATATTCACGCACACTTTCATCTGCCTTTCGTCTATGCTCACAAAACTGTTTCCTATACATTGCAGGTGTTAGCTTAAAACATTCTAAAAGACATTTTTTACAGCAGTACAATCAAAACAGACAGAGTCAGGCATTTTAGCCAATGCATTTACAGCTTTACCATGGAGTAAGGGGGTCAGGAACCATACCCAGAGCCTTTGGTCAACACTATACTGTTTGCATACCCTCTCAAACATATGAATGAAACTATCAAAATTATCCCCCTTTTTAAATTGCAGAAGAAATTTACTGACCTTTTGTGCTTCTGGGGTGCAGTTACTCCTTCCCCATTACCTCCATGACTCTGGCAAAGAGTCAACATTTCCCTCTCATGCCTCCTTTGACACTCTTTAACCTCGGCCTCTGTCTCCAAATGCGTGGCCTCCAACTCAAGTCTCTTTAGCTCCAGCCAGATTTTTAAGTCCACTGCAGAAAAGTTGAGGTGTCCATTCTCTGAGGATACTGTATCTCCACTGCCATTCTGATTGTCATTCATAGAAATGTTGAGCTGTCCATTCTTTGAGGTTATTGTATCTCCACTGCCAGTCTGCTTGTCCTCCTGGATGCTGTTTTCTGATGTAGCTGTAACCAAGGCTGCAATCGGGTCTGCCTTAGTCAGGTTTCCATGCACCAGTCCCCTAGCCTGGCACATCTCCACCAGCTGGCTCCTTGTCAGCTTTCCATACTCCTCTGCTGACATGCTGCCAGCTCACCCTGACTAACTAAGCTAAAAAAAGAAATAAAACAATTGTGATCTGAACGCTGAGTATTCACTGCATGGTTTATTTAGTGCACAAAACACCTTCTGAGATCACTGTACATAAGCTACAGGATTCACTCTACGCACATCACTACAAGCCAATTAGTATTTCCAACTAATTAATATGTGATGTGGATATCCACCGCCACCACAAATGTGAAGTGTGTCCCACCACTGCAAACCACAAATGATGTCTGTGCCCTGGCCCAGCAGTCAAGGAGCCTCAACCCTCAGCACTAACACCAGAGAGGTTGTCCAACCAGTGCTTCATGCCCCTGCTCAAGTAGCTGACACACACACACACACACACACACACACACACACACACACACACACACACACACACACACACACACTTTGAGATAAGTATTTATACAACTTCACAGACACTACTGGGAAAGGCTGACACAGATTCTCCAGCTGTGCCCTTTACCCAGACTATACAGTAGTAACCACTGCCACCACCAGCTAATAATTATCAGCTACCCAAAGGCCCCTAAAATTATGTCCAGTTATTACTGTGCAATATTATTATCCAATAGTAATGTAACTTAAGCAATCTTAAGGCTTTGGAAGGGCTTATTACAGGATCACTTATAAGCATGCAATGTACTCTAGAGCTTACTTATATCTACACAAACCAGCCACAGTTGAAAAGGGTTTAAAACTATTTAATAATAAATAATAACGACACAAGACAATACCACTACACCACAGTGCTATTCAAGAATTCAGAGATCACACAGAAACTTACAATAATTCAGAAGTACAGTTCTGCATAACAGAAAAACACTTAGTCTAATCTTTATAGTCCTAGCTATTTCTACAAGAAAACATACTTCTAAAGTAACTTTCTTAAGAGCATAGGCAATGCTGAGCTTGATAGTCAATATCAAAAGACTTAATAATCTCAGGTTCTCACTGTTTAAATTGAAACTGCAGTTCTGATAAAACATTACATCATTTGTTTACATGTTCCTGGTTCCCAGGCCACACCAAAACTGTATTTACATTCTTTTACACTTAGAGCAATAAAAGACATTCCACATGTAAATTCTGGTCATTAACATTAGCCTTAAAGCAATAGGCAGGATGTTTACTCCAAACTCATCGACTCCAAATTCTAACTTCAAAGGACATACAAAACATTTTAATTTCAAAGAACATTTGAAATGCTTGGCTTAGTTTTCCTTACAGCAGATGGTAATGTTGCTACAATCTTGAAGTTCACATTTTACAGTGTTTCCTTTCATTTACAAAACAAGCCTGTATTTTATATTGATATTTACAAATGCCAGAATTATGTATCAAATTCTATTTGACAAGGCTGGCAGTCTTTACCCTTTCTCTATCAGTCTTCACATTCACTTTGAACTATTCTGTAGAATCTATTATTTTTTTGGATATGACTGTCTTTAGAATGGGCAATCACTCTTTTTCTACCAAAACATATTGTAAAAGTTGTTATAGAAATAACTATCTACACAGGAAGAGTATGCACCCCCCGCATATCCATCATAGCATAGTTAGGAGTCAGGGTCTACGGGCCTTGAGACTTAATGTCAGTGATACAGATTTTGCTAAGGAGACTAATTCCTTATTTGTTAGGTTTCATTGAGAGAGGCTATAGCAAATATGAAGTAGGCACTGCTTTGAAAAGTGCAATGTGTTTGCTTGACAAGGCAGGTAAGCCCTATTATTCTGATGAATCTTGGGATAGATCATCAGCACAAAGGAAGAAAGCGAATTGTTTGAAGGTATCTGTTACCCATTCCAGTAATATACGACAAATTGAGAATGTCATAAAAAACAATTGGCAAATCCTTACTATTGATCAGAATATTACTTCTATTATAGGAACTAAGCCGAAGTTTGTTTATAAAAATAAGAAAAATCTGAAGCAGATTTCATGTTACCCCAAAACCACTACCCATAATAATGACCATATTATCACCTACGGTACCTTTCCTTTCTCTAAATGCAACTGGTGCAAGTATATAGACAGCTCTGGTGAGTTTATGCATTCTGATACAGGAAAACTTTTGAAATTTCGTGCCAGAGCTAATTGTGATACCTTGCTCGTTGTTTACTTAGCTGTATGCCAAGTCTGCCATAGTTTTTATATTGGCAAGACTGATCGTCGTCTTCGAGACAGAGTGAGGGAACACATATATAGTATTAATAATTCCATATGTGCTAATTCTTTGGCTAAACACATTGCAACACATGGCACCATACACAATTTTAAATTTATGGTCCTCAAAGTAGTGTATGAGGATATTCGTAGGGGGACATGGAAAATAAAGTAGAAACTTCGAAGTTAAGATGTATTATAAGGATGAGGGGCAACAAAGGTAAAGGCCTGAATGATAAAATTTGTATTAAACCTGTTCTAAAGAACAGGAGTTTTAGATAATAAATTTTATAATGAGTTAATTTTTTACACACATATATGTTTATATTTTTATATATATTTAATATACATTTTTTTATTTATTCATATTCTTTGTTGTTGAAAATCTTTTTATAATGAATTATGTACATTTGTCTAAATGTGTTTTGCACCTTTTTAAATCAAGTTCTAGATTAATTAGTTAAATAGCTAATTGATTGCAACTGCATTTTTATTGGTCTAGGGCTGCTTAGATTTTAGTATGGTAGAGTATATTTAAATGTCGGATGAAGCGGCAATGGTGGCTGTGAAAGCGCTAACACAATAAACGTTTTGTTCATGATAATACACTGCCTTGGTTTGCTCTTCCAGTATTTTTGGATAATTATTGCTGCTGCTCTATTTGTGGTTTCCACTGGTGGTGCATTTGTTCCTCTGATGGGATTTTGCTCTGTTTCTTCTTCATATACTTTTTTCGAAACCAGAGGTTACCATGGCTGAAGGACTTGTTAATACCACCGAACCACCCTATACTCTTGACGGGGAAAGACGTGGGACTGTTACTACAAATGTAAGGTTTACACAGTTTTTAAATACCTCTGAGAATCCTTTATTAGGCTATAAAGCCTCTAACCTTGCAGATTCTGAACAAAGTAATGAATTTGACATTCCTTCCATGTGAAAAGACTTGTTCCAACTTGAGGACTGCTTATATAAGTTAAAACACCTCCAGTTCCAATGTTACCACTTCGAGGCTTGCCTTGAGCTTCATGTGGTACCTAGAGGCTTACGAATTTTAAAAATGCCTACCTATGGTGAATTGTATAAAGAACTATTGGTATGATGGCAAAAGCTCAATTTAGAATTGAGCTATAACTATATGCGGTTACGTAATGATTTTTTTCAAACCGATGGAAGAAAGACTGTTATGGCTAGCCTCTACTATGCAGAATGAATTGCATGAGAACTATCCTTTTGAATTACTTGATACTAAATTATGTTACATCCTTGAGTCTGTAGCAGCCTTTGAATGCAAACTGCTTTTGTAGAAGCAGAAGAAATTTGATAGAGATTCAACTGATTTTGCTACTGGGTGGGTCTTTGCCTGGCCGAAATCAGTTGCTAGGCAACAGGCAACAAACATGAATTGCAATGAGGCTGTATGTACATCAACTGCCCATACTGAACTTAATGAGTAAATGGTATCTGATGTGATTCCCGTAGCACAAGTTTCTTCTGAAGTCCCTGCTTGTACAACGACTTTAAATACAACCACAGTCAACGCAGGCACTAGGCATAAAATGACTTCAGCTAATGCAACAGTTGGAGGATCCACTTTTCAATTCAATAATAACTTTGGTCCTGAACTACAACATGGAACCACAGTCCTGAATAGGAGTGGCTTCTCTTTCCCTTTTCCCATTAACTCACCTGCCAACAGACGTTCGAACAGCAGAGGCAGGACCAAGAGGAAATTGAATATAGATACGACAAAGAATCAAACTCTGAAATAAAATGTGGCAGAAGCCGACAACACCCTTATTTGGAACATATCTTCTTATATTCTATCGATCGAAGAAACATCTTTATTAAATAAAGGTTTGAATTTTATACCAACCCAACTGACTGACATTACTGACTGCATGGTCGATTTAAAGCTTTTTACATGCAATGTTATGCTGAAAATGCAATTTAAATCAAAGGTTAATGAATGTGACAATAGGCATTTTAAGCCGTTTAGAAAGCCTATACCTATTAACAATGCTGCAGTAGAGGTATTTGAAAGAAGATGTGAGGATATTTTTTTCCTATTTGCCCATAGGCATACGAGAAAGGTTGAATTCATCTTGTTGTGGAATAGAATGCCTTACGAAATCTGTCTTCTAATGACTCTATTGTCATCAGACCCATTGATAAAGGGGGTCCAGTGGTAATAATGGACAAGACTTGTTATGATACTGAAATGCTGTGTTTGCTTAATGACATGAACACCTATGTTTTGATTGATGCTTCTTATGTGTGTAATATCGTTTAGAGAGTCAGTAATGTATTAAATGATTGTTTATTGGGGCAAAGCATCACCATGGAGCAATACAAATATTTTATATGTGATAAACCCACCACCCCCAGTTTTCAAGGGTTGCCCAAAGTTCACAAAAATGCTTATAAGCCAGTTTAGACCAATTGTGCCTGGTACAGGATGGTGCACTTAAAATATTTCCATCTTCATTGAGAAGCAATTGAAAAGTGTACTCAGTAATAATTAATGTGTGCTGACTGATACTAAGAATTTCCTGAATGACCTCTTTGCTTTTGTTGGATATAGAAACTGTGATCCTTATATACTTGTAACTTTAGATGTACAATCTTTATTTACATGTATACCTAATGACAGTGGTATTGATTTAACGAAGGAATATCTATATGATAATAATAATTTCAATGGAGCTTTCATTGAACTACTATGTCTATTCATGGAGGTCATTCTTGAAAATAATATTTTCATCTTTAATGGATTGATATATTTGCAACAAAAGGGTGTAGCTATGGGCACCTCAAGTGCCAATAGCTACACCAGTATTGTGATGGCATGCTGGGAGAACAAATTTATTCTTAAAAAATTTAAGGAAGTGGCTTTTTACCAGAGATTTGTAGACAATCTCTTTTTGCTATGGGAAGGTGATGAAAATTCACTTTGTAGGTTCCATGAGTATTTAAATTCAACCACCCCCTTCTTAAAGTTCACTTTGAACTATTCTGTAGAATCTATTAATTTTTTGGATGTGACTGTCTTTAGAATGGGCAATCACTCTTTTTCTACCAGAACATATCGTAAAAGTTGTTATAGAGGCAACTATCTACACAGGAAGAGTACCCCCCAGCATATCCATCATAACATAGTTAGGAGTCAGGGTCTATGGGCCTCGAGACTAAATGTCAGTGATACAGATTTTGCTAAGGAGACTAATTCCTTATTGATTAGGTTTGGAGAGAGGCTATAGCAAATATGAAGTAGATGCTGCTTTGAATAGTGCAATGTGCTTGCGTGACAAGTAAGGTAAGCCTTATTATTCTGATGGTCCTTGGATTAGATCAACAGCAGAAAGGAAAAGAGTGAATTGTTTGAAGGTATCTGTTACCCATTCCAGTAATATACGAGAAATTGAGAATGTCATAAAAAACAATTGGCAACTCCTTACTACTGGATAAGTCAAAAAAGAAAGGTGAATACGCCACGGCAATCAAAGCAAACCAGATAAAGGTCAATGCACAAAATGATAAGTCCCAAGATTGATGTTAAAAATCATTCCTTTATTCGAACAAGTAAGCACTTTCACGTCACTCTGGATGCTTCATCAGACTTAAAATAAAACCCTATATTCAAAACTACTTAAATATCACTAAAACACCAATGAAACACTCAATAACAAACACATGACACAGAAAACTTACTCCATTAGTATAGGACTAAACAAAAAATAAAAATACATAAATGTGCACCATATATCAAAAAACAAATACAATGTATAAAAGCATAACATTAAAATCTGATATATATATAAAAATTCATATTTTTGAAGTTAAATGAATGTCATATTACCTTATTATAACTGCATATAGACATTCTGGATAAACCATGTTAGTAGTCACCATGCATATACACATATATAGCTGTGTACAAATAACTAAAACTAATGTCTGAGGGGTCTATCTGCTAGAAATGGTCTCAGTGAAAATTTATCATTGAGGCCATGTCCCTTATCAGCTGCTAACATAAGGATCCATTTGGCTTCATCCTTTTCAGTTCTATTATTAATATTTCCTATACCGACATTCATTCAACTTCAAAAATATGAAGTTTTTTATATATATCAGATTTTAATGTTATGCTTTTATACATTGTATTTGTTTTTTGATATATGGTGCACATTTATGTATTTTTATTTTTTGTTTAGTCCTATACCAATGGAGTAAGTTTTCTGTGTCATGTGTTTGTTATTAAGTGTTTCATTGGTGTTTTAGTGATATTTAAGTAGTTTTGAATATAGGGTTTTGTTTTAAGTCTGATGAAGCGTCCAGAGTGACGTGAAAGCGCTTACTTGTTCGAATAAAGGAATGATTTTTAACATCAATCTTGGGACTTTTCGTTTTGTGCATTGACCTTTATCTGGTTTGCTTTAATTGACTTACCCACTGTTTTTCTGTGAGGTGATACCTTACCCTGAGTTGTTGGTTTTCTTGGGAAAGTCCTTACTACTGATCAGAATATTACTTCTATTGTAGGAACTAAACCGAAGTTTGTTTATAAAAATAAGAAAAATTTAAAGCGGATGTTATGTTACCCCAAACCAATACCCATAATAATGACCATAATTTCACCTACGGTACCTTTCCTTGCTCTAAATGCAAGTGGTGCAAGTATATAGACAGTTCTAGTGAGTTTTTGCATCCTGATACAGGAAAACTTTTGAAATTTCATGCCAGAGCTAATTGTGATACCCTGCCCATTGTTTACTTAGCTGTATGCTAAGTCTGCCATCGTTTTTATATTGGCAAGACTGTTCATCGTCTCTGAGATAGAGTGAGGGAACTGATATATAGTATTAATAATTCCAAATGTAGTAATGCTTTGGCTAAACATGTTGCAACGCATGGCACCGTACACAATTTTAAATTTATGGTCCTCGAAGTAGTGTATGAGGATATTCGTAGGGGGGACATTGAAAATAAAGTAGAAACTTCGGAGTTAAGATGGATTATAAGGATGAGGGGTAACAAAGGTAAAGGCATGAATGATAAAATTTGTATTAAACCTATTCTAAAGAACAGGACTTTTAGATAATAAAATTTAAGATGAGTTGATTTTTTTACACACATATGTTTATATTTTTATGTATATTTTCTGTAAATGTTTTTATTTATTCATATTCTTTGTTATTGAAAATATTTTTATAATGAATTATGTACATTTGTCTAAATGTGTTTTGCACCTTTTTAAATCAAGTTCTAGATTAATTAGTTAAGTAGCTAATTGATTGATTACAACTGCATTTTTATTGGTCCAGGGCTGCTTAAATTTTAGTATGGTAGTGTGTATTGAAATGTCTGATGAAGCGGCAATAGTGGCTGTGAAAGAGCTAACACAATAAACGTTTTGTTCATGATACTACCTCTGCCTTGGTTTGCTCTACCAGTATTTTTGGATATTTATTTTGTTGTTTATTTAACATTTGTTAACAGAGTAGGTGAACTGGTTCAATGACCCTTTTCAATCATAAGCTTGGGCAGAGAAGCCAGGCAATACAACCGAATACAACAGAATGTAAACATATTTACATAGAAATTTACTTTGGCATGGATGTAACATAGTTTTAAAAATAGCACATACTGAATTTTCATCTATCAGATCATTTGAATTTTCAGGTAGATACAGTTCATTAATGACAGAGAAATTAGCTTACAGTTCAGTTCCAAAGAAACATTTAAATGAATATGATAAGAGCTGAATTAGTATTAAACCAGTAGATAGAATGCATTATTGTTCCTTGACTTATAGGTGCTTTGACTTATATGTGCTTTGTAGCACAAACCTTGGAAAAACCTACAGTTCTGCTGTTTTTATCATAGTTGTTTTATGACTGACGCTACTAAGTGTGCTACCTTATCTTATTTCTTCTAGAATTTTGGCCCAACTGGCAGGTGCATTTTTAGAGAAGGCTTATTTAGTAGTGGCAAATCTGTAAGGGGGTCTGTCTAATTGAGAGGGGTCTGTATTTCTAAAAGCATAATGGCAATCCCAGTTAAAGAGCCTGGTCTTCATAGCTGGGCCATGTCCAGTACTACAGTACTAAAGAGCTTTTACATAAGGGTGTTAAACAGTAGCTTTTTTTTTTTTTGCTGCAACTGTAGGACAGCTACCACAATTTAGTGTAGTGCAGTGTTGTGTTCACTATTGTTAGGCATGTTGATGATTAGCAGTACAAGCAGATGAATTTGCACCTGTAAGGAACAGTCCATATTAGATCCTAGGGTAAGCACATTGACAACATGGAGGGTCTGGCTTCTGGAGGGAGGAGACTAGATATGTAATGGGTTGCTTTACATTATTCTAGTATTTTGTTAACTTGGGTCTCTACACTGAGGAGAATAAGAGAGAGAGAGAAAGAGAAAGAGAGAGAAAGAGAAAGCGAGAGATAAGGATCTTGCACATTTCCTAAGTATCTCTGAGAGGGGATTGTAAGCAAAATGTTAAAAAAGGGATCAGTAATAAAAGGCATGGGACATGCTTAATCTTTAGAGCTGTGCCAAATAGCATGCCTATAGTCTTGCTGATATTTAAAACAGATTTATTAACTCTTTAGTTCCACAGTACTTAAACATTAAGGTGCAGCTTCATAGAGATTTCATAAGTTGATTTCCCATACCTAGTGAAGAGTACATCATCTGCATATGTTATGCAGTCACGTGTTAGATGGTCCCAAGGGATATTGTTAATAAATAATGACAATATAAGTGCTCTAAGACTGGACATTTCTAGGACTCTGCAGGAATTGTTTCCATTTACTGAGAAATCATAACCTCCTTATATGATGTAAGATCGATTGGATGGGGAGTTATGAAACCATTATACAACCTCTGGAGAGAAGCCATAGTTTGTAAGATTTATTAACTGGTTGTGCATGACTGTTTCAAAGGTATTGAACCAGTTATCAGACCTTGATCCATATTGTTATAAATGTTATCAGTGATTAGATACTATAACTGAGACAGCAAATATGTTTAACAGTCAACGTATATTTAAAAAGATATTCTAGTGTGTTCATACATTATTTTCTTAAGTGTTTCTGCTAACAGGCAAATATTGGTAATAGGGTGGCAGTCTGAGGGAGATGCTACCCTCAGTGTTTGGGGAGAGGTATAACTAGTGTGCATTTAAAACTTAAAGGAAGAATTTTCATTGTAGGGATAAGTTAAATATGAATGTAAGAGGTTTACTGTAAATAGGACTTTCTGGGTATAAAGAGTGGAAAAGGAATTGTAATTGTAATGGATCTTTTTTATCCGTTCTTACACTATTTCTTGGTAACAGTTTTGAAGTAGAGGAGGAAGGGAAATGGGAGTAACAGTGGTTCATAGGTTCATAGGTGTTTACTAGGCTGACAATCACAAGGGCCTTTTTAAGCAGAGCCATGCATCCCAAATCTCTGACAAGGTCTGATACCCTTGATAAGTGTAAGCATGAACCTGGGAGATGAACCATTTACAGGTTACCTGTTTGCATCAGAGATATAGGTGCCAAATCAGGGGATGAATTTCCAGTTTTTCATCCGATTATACAGTTGCTCTTGAATTGGATTAGGGAGGAACTCTGCTTCACATGGATGGGGAGCCTGTTCCGTAGACGGGGTAGTCGCTGGGATATATACCTATCTCTCCAGCAGGTCCTATTTATATCACAGGCAAGGTTTAAGTCTTTAGAATGGGTAATTCTGGTACTGTTTGTTTTGTGGATATGCAGGAGGTCCATCAGAGAGGGGTCTGACAATGCCCTGTATGCCAGGTAGGAGAAGAATACAGGGATAGGGCCTTGAGTGGGAGCTGAACAAAAAAGAGAGAATGCCCTACTCAGTGCAGCAGAAGAAAAATGGTACCACTGTTTGACTTTGAACTATTATGAACAGAAACATATATAAGTATTCTTATTAAAGGAAAACTCTACCCTAGAACTAAAAAAAAAATATTTTTTTCACTTTATTGTTGTTTCTTGACCTATTTTAACACCTCAAAATCACTCTAAGTTCTTTATTTGTAATTTTAGCCTGTTTTCCACAACATGGCTACCAATGGGGCTTGATGTATTCATGTGATCTTTTTCTTGTGTATGTATATATAAGTGTGTGTGTGTGTGTGTGGGTGTGTAGTTGGTCAAAAAGGCTTAGTGCTACATTACATCAAAGTTTTTATGTCAGTGTAGCAGTTTGTCAACCTTCCTCCTGTGGATCAGTGATTGCAGTGTATAAGAGAGTTTATCAGAGCCATTCACTTATACAGCTACTAGCTTGCTGCAAGCCATATGTCCTGTATGATTCTACACAATGGGATGGGGAGTTTTCCTTTTTCTCCACTGTTGTACATTCTTAGAGTTGATATGTTTAGATTATGAGGGGCTATGGGGCATGTCTAACCCTCTGCAAATGCACTGCATTTTTATATGTAGCAAATAGGGAGTGCTTGCTATACTGAATAGCTGATGTAGTATGAATCAACTATTCTGTATGGACGCAATCTCTCTCTCTCTTTATGTATATATATATATATATATATATATATATATATATATATATTAGAGAGAGAGAGAGGTAGAGGCAAAGAGAGATGTATATAGTCAACATGTATGCACAATCTTTGGTGCTGAGTGGCTAGACATAATATATAAGTTTGTGTGTGTGCATGTGTGTGTGTGTGTGTGTGTGTGTGTGTGTGTGTGTGTGTGTGTGTGTGTGTGTGTGTGTGTTTGTATGATCAGTTGGAGGTGCTCTAATTATGTACAAAAATAACATAAACCTCAATGTCTTTGCCCAGGGAAACTTCTTTTCAGAATCCAGTCTTAACTGGATTCTCCTAAAATTTCCAGCTCATAAAGGCAACCACCACTGATTACTGCAGCCTATCTACCACCCTATTCTAACCTAAATAAATTAAAATCACTCATTACTAACACCCTGAATAACTGTCTCAAGAATAATAACAATTATTCTTTGTGACTTCAATTTTAAATATCTAGGGCATCTTTCATCTGATATAGGTACTTTCTTAGCAAATATAAGTCTTCAAGCCGATGAAAGAACACAAAACTGAAAACTGGTTGCAGGAAGGAAGGCATCAAACACAAAACGTAAGAACAAGCAGTTTAATCCAAAATGAAGCGTTTTTCGTCACAGTAAATACTGTGACTTCTTCAGAAAAAAACAACATTGAGAGCATGCCCTTAAGTAGTCAGTGAGCAGTAGATAATTAGTTAGGTAATTAACTAATATTAGTTAATCAGTTCATTTCATTCTTCTTGACAACAAATTGAAAACTAGTACTCATAGAAACTACAGTGTCTAAACACTACAAAAGTGTCACAAACACATTTAGACAGACCCACATGCAAAACTCAAACCCCAACCCTACAGAAGAAACAATACTAAATGTTCTTATATACCGTAAAATACCTATAAAGGTTTTTGTACTTTATAAGTACCAAATATCTAAAATACTAAAATGACATGACTGGTTTGGCACCTGCGTCTCTAATGGACACAATCACCTTGTAAATGTTTCAACTCCCTGGCCCCTACTTGCACTTATCAAGGGTATCGGAACTTGCCAGAGATTTGGGATGCATGGCTAGGCTTATAAAGGCCCTTGTGGTTGTTAGGCTAGTAAACACATATGAACCTATTCATCCTTACAATTGTCAATTATCCTATAAAACTACCACCAACATTAAAAATCTTTAGAAACCCGAATAGCACTAATATTGACAAACTTGGAACCTTTTTTACAGTCCACAACTGGAACCATATACTTTGCTTACATGACCCCTAATATAGAAGCTGTAATACTAACCATATTTCTACTCCACCTGTAAGACAAATTCTTCCCATATCCACAGGCTTTATAAATCCACCAAAACTGAATGACCATTCACTGAACTGAAACATCTTTCAATTCTAAGGGATGAAGCATGGCAAAAATGGAAACAGACCCCCACAACTGACAGCTTCATCTCTTTTATAGTCTTAAATAACCTAGCACAGAAGTCCATAAAATGGCACAAAAGAAATCTTCAAACAAAGAAACTAATTACCCTCTTACATTCCCCCAACACTTATGGAAAGAGTTTAATCTACTGATAGGAAGAAAACCTTTTCGTGATATCCTCTTTACAAACACCATTCAATGTGGTGCAACAGAACTTTCTACAGATGTCCTTAAAGAATTTAGCAACCTCTCACCAATAAACTCCACACCTCCCACAGATCATGTATTGCTCAGCCCCCACCACCATTCCTCTCCCTTTTGCACCTCAAGAAGTCTCTGTTGTACTTGGAAATATTTCCATTGATACCTCTCTTGGAAATGACAGCATAAACCTCTCGTTAACATATCACTGCAGACAGCATCTCTGTCCTTCATTCATCCACATATGTAATCTATGTTTCATACAAAACATCATGTCACATATTTGAAAACTGCTCTATTTAAACCCCACCCAAAACAAACCTGCCCAAAGGATACCTCTCACTTCCATCCAATATCCATCCTCTCAATTCTGGGCAAATTTCTTGAAAAGAAAGCCTGCACTCGACTCTCTCCATATATCAAGCAGTACCACCTGCCCTCCACCAAACAACATGGATTCTGGCCTGGATGAAGTACTATGATAGCACACTAGTCCCTAACTGATGACATCCTATTAAACTCTGAAACTGTACTTCTTACAGGTGCCTTATTTTTAGGCCTGACAAAGACATTTGACCTCATTGACCACTATCTTCCCCCAAAACAAACTAACTGAAATTGGTAACACTCCAAACACCACTCCCTTGTTTAAAATCTTTCTCTCTGAAAGACATTTCAGAATTAAAATAGGATCATCCTGGTCAGAATCTGCACTATTACCAAAGGTGTACCACAAGGATCCATTATTGTCCCTCTCCTCTTCTCCATATTCATTAACAAGCTTCCTTGTGACCTCTCCCATCATCATCTTATCCTCTATGCTGATGATGTGGTCATTTACTGACCAGGTCACTCTCACACCAGCATTCAGTGCCAACTCTAATCAGATTTACATGAGCTGCACCAATGGATCATAAACCCTAAACTACTTTTCAGCCCCATCAACACCAAAACTATGCTTTTTGGAACGCCATAGAAAATTCAACTTGTTAACTGTCTTTGACCTACACAAACATTTCATCAAGACAACATCCACCTTCAAATGCCTAGGACCATGGCTTGATCAGTCACTAAACTTCCAGTTCCACATAATCAAAGTGTTAGCCAAAATAAAATCTCTCCTCTTCTGGACCAGAAATATCTCCCCTTTTCTGTCCCAATCAGCCTGAGCAGACATTGACATAGGGGTTGTCCTTTCTCATCTTGAATATGGGCTTCCAAGTTTGTCTTCTGCCACCAAAAAAAACATTGCCATACTCCAGACTATCTCTAACAACATCTGCCAATTCATTACAAACTCATCCCGTCACTGTGTTTCCCTCAAAAAAGCCAAATAGCTACCCATAAAACAAAGATCTAACCTCCTTTCAAGATCCCATCTCTACAAACTACTCCAGCTCCACACATTTACTCCCTTTGCAGCTAGACGTCATGAAAAAAACTCCTCATACAACCTGAGACACTACTCACTAGCCACACCAACTCACATTACCCCTAGAACTAAATCCATAGCAATTCACATGCTTTTCCTCTCAGGTAACTACTCTTTGGCATTTTACATAGAAGAAATCAGCATGCATTCCAGATTCAGAATGCAACTCAGGAAAGCTCTTCTTCATCCAATCTAAATGCTCCAACTTCAACACAGGACAGACTCACCTAACCTATCTCCTTTCCAAGTGTTCTCCTCTCCTAAGATTTATTGAAGATTGTCCCACTTTAGAAACTAATGTGTGTGTATATATATATATATATATATATATATATATATATATATATATATATTGTACATTACACTCTGCTTGATTGTACATCACACTGTGCTTTTCACTAGATATGGGTCTATGTCAGTTTACCAAACTAACATAGAACTGAAACTGAAAACAATGAGACAACAACATTGAAACTTCCCAACAGCAAACGTTCACAAACTCAAACGTCAAGACACTGAAAAACCAGCTACGGCTGTTACTCATTTTGTTTGAGACCTCGTAGCTTTTAAATGGAGATTGCGGTACAGTAAGGATTGGGAAATTCACCATTTTTCCCACTGTAGTGTGATCTCGGAGTTGGTATATATATAATTTGAAGGGGGTTTGGGGTGCGGGGGGGGGGTCAAAGGCAAAAAAAGTTATTCTGAAGGTAAGATGAAGTTCATGTTCACTGTTATATTGAAACGATTGTTAGCCGAAGTGTGTTCTATGTATGTCATATACGGTGACATAAATGATAGTATAGTTTAAATGGACAGATGTCTGTTTGTCCTGAGTGATTATTTATAGATGTAAAACAGTAATGTTTTGCATGTGTGTGTTCCGGTGTCTTGAGGTTCAAGTTTGTGAATATTCATTGTTGTGACATTTCAATGTTGTCATCTCGTTGTTTTCAGTTTTGGTTATATTTATCTATATCAATATCCATTTTTCCTATGTAACTAATCTCAAGTGCTCTGTTATTACTTACATTTCTGTAGTATTTCTTGGTGAAATGTTTTGTATTTTATGTGGGCTGAGCCTGAAATTGGTCAATATTGATCAGTACACAATCCTGGTAAACAAATATAAATAACTGTGTGTGTGTGTGTGTGTGTGTGTGTGTGTGTGTGTGTGTGTGTGTGTGTGTGTGTGTGTGTGTGTGTGTATGTATATATGTATAAATAAAGTGAGAGATAATAGCAAACTAGTCTCTTCCTTATTTCTAGACTTGTCTAAAGCCTTCGATACAGTTTATCACAGCAAACTTCTACTTCAAATGTCCTCACTAGGTCTCTTTTAACCTAACCTTCTGTGGTTCAAAAGCTACCTGTCTAATAGGTATCAGTCAGTAAAATGGCACTCCATACTCTTTCCTTACCTCCCTGTCACTACCGGTGTACTACAAGGCTTTGTCTTTAGTCCCTTCCTCTTTAATATTTTCAGCAGCACCCTCTATACTTCCACAAAACAGGCCACCTTAATACAATACATAGATGATTCCACTCCCATTTACAAATCTGACAACATGGTACACCTCCAAACAAATATTTATTTTTAACAGCAACTGAAACATGGCTTCTTAACTCACAACTCATGCTGAAACTAAAAAGGACCAAACTACTGCTTTTTACCCCCAAATCCCTCTCTCGTGAAAAAACAAAATTTAAAGTCCTCTCTTGATCTTATTGAAATCACTTCTCATAGCAAACTATTAGTGGTGATAGTGGATGATAATCTTACATTCAACATGTATATACAAAACTGCACAAGGAAAAACTCATCAAAAACTAGGGATGCTGTACAGAGCCAAAAACTTTCTCACAGGCACAACTAAAACTACACTTGCCACTACTTATCCCCCCTCCTCTTTATGGTAATTCCATACTTACTAACCTCCAGGCTTCACAGAAATTAAAACTTGAACAATGTTATAACAAAGTTGCTAAATTTGCAGCAAATACCCTTTCAGAACCCAGCAGTGTATAGCACTGAAAAGCCTTAACTGGTTAAAACTGCCACATCACCTAACATATACACACCTTCTTACCACCTATAAAATTACCCAGCATCCATCTGCCTGTGCAGCACTAGAAAACATTCTACACAGCTATGTTCCTAGTTGGTCATTGCAATCCAGTGACCAAAAACTCATGTCAGTCACAAACCTAGCAGATCTGTGCACTGTCTGTAGATTGCTAAGGCCTGGAACTCCTTACCTGTATCCATCAGTCAATACCCTCCCTTCCATCTTTCAAAACCACTCTGAATGACTTCCTAGCTAAAATCTGGCTCTGTTCTTGCTCAAAACCAAGATAAACTATATCCCTAAATGTGAACAAGTACCTTTTCATTTATTATACCTCCTTACTATCCCTTCTTCACTTACTTCCTTACTGCTGTCTAACATTCTTCCCTGACTTTCTCTCTAATATACCATAAGCCTGTTTTTCTCTCACTTCATATTGCAATTCTTGTCTGTATTTATATTTGTATTTATAGATCTTGGTTGTATCTACCTTTAATTTCTGTACAAACTGTCTCAAATTTCTCTAAATATTAAATGATTGTCATATACCTTGCATCGATTCTTAACCAATGTTTTTATATTATGCCTAATTTGTTATAATTATTTAAATGCAGATGGTTTTGTTTAATTTTTGAAGATTTATTTTATTTTATTTTACATTTGTTTACCGGGAAAGTCTGACTGGGCTAGTAGCCCTTTTTCAGCAGAGGCCCGGGGAGAAAATCTCCACGTACATAAAAATAATACATAAGGATAAAAAGTGAAAAATATACAATTGCATGCAATTTGGGAGTAAATTATATAATACTGTATAGTTCTAGGTTAAATGGCCGTACAAAAGATGCAGGAGAGATCATTTAGTTAACACAGTGGTAACTAAAACAGTCTTAACAGTGTATACAATAAATGTATCCCCAGAAGTCATGATTGTAATACAAAGTTTGAAATATACAGGGCCAGATTTACAAAGGCTTGCACGGAGTCTAAGAGTAGAGTAAGACTTCATGCAGCCAACATGTCTGCCGAGCAATCCAGGAACAGCGGGCAGGGGCGTTCAAGAGAACTCTTAACACGACTCTTGCACGGACAGGGTTAGTTTATGCAAATTACCTCATTTGCTGCTGAAAGCTATGCAAGTGAGGTAAATTTGTGATCCAGGAAACACTAACCTGTCCGAGTAAGAGTAGTGTTACTTGCAGAAATGTAGTCGGTAGGCAACTGAGTACCGTTCTGCAAATAGCAAAACGGAGCCATGACAGCTCCAAATAAAGGATGCATCCAGTTGAGGAAGCATGCCAATGGCCAAATATAAGGCCATTGGCATTTATATGTGTTGCAAAATAATAAAAAATCTTTTTTTTCACCCCGATCTCCGATGTTTAAGCGTGGCGCAGCGCTGCGCAAATGTGCGGCACTCTAAAAACCAGAAAAAAAATTAAATAAAAGCCAAAAATAGGCATTTTATTAAAAATATCCATCTGCCATGCAAGTGAATGGCAGGCTGAAGACAACATGGCTACTGAGTAGTGGTTGCTAAGGGGGGAAGCTCAGTGTGAGAGATGTAACCAAGCATTAGTTAGCAATCCTATGTAAATGAGTATAAGGATAGTGAATCCTAATTTTCCCTGCCATGTGAACCATGTCCCTAGAGTGTAAGAGTAGGATTAGGGGAGTAACAGAGTAGAAGATAGGTGACATCATGAGGGGGGTATGTATCAAAGACTGTAAGCTTATTGGAGCAGAGTGGCATGTGTTTGCTGTGAGTTACTCAGGACTGGAAGAGGCGTGTTTACAGTTGTCAGATCTGAAACCCAGAAACCGAAGGCATACGCTGTGGCTACAACCAAAGTTTCTTGCAAAGATGCTTACACTGTGTGCACGTGTGCTCACCTGTAAACCCGTGTAAGCCTGTGTGCATGTGTGTGTGCCCATGTAAGCCGGTGTAAGGCTGTGTAAGCCTGTGTGCACGGATGTGCACCCGTCTAAGCCTGTGTAAGCCTGTGTGTGCACGTGTGTGCTTGTGTGTGCGTGTTTGCGCTTGTTTGCGCGGTACTGCCCCCTGTGGAAACAGAAAGGGAAAAGGAAGGAAAAGAAGTAGTAGGAAGTTAACCAAGGAGAACTAGCAGAGCTGCCAGGTGAAACCAATCAGAATCAGCCAATTACACAGGCAGTACACTAGCCCAGCCCAGCACTTAAAACTCTGCAAACAACATTCCCCCATGTTTTTCTCAGAAACACTGCAACACTGCAGTCTACAAAGAGAAGTGAAAACTTAAAAAGCTTAAACTGAGACATAAAAATGTTAGGGGTTGCCACTGCTGTTATAAGGCAACATGTGCAAGATGCTGAGGATGGTGCCATTGTGAATGCTGCTGAGCAACCCACAGTGAGGAGACGGAGAAGAGTGTACAGACCCAGGGTAACCTACCAGGGGCTACATGAGCTGGAGATAGTGGAGCGCTATAGAGTGGACAGAGAGCTCCTGCAGCAAATTGTTGAGCTGTGCAGGCCACGCCTCACACACAGAGCCAACAGAGGGGAACCCATCCCAGTGGAAACCAAGATATGTGTTGGCCTAAGAATACTAGCAACAGGTACCTTCCAGAGACCAACTGGTGATATGATGGAGATTTCACAGGCATCAGCATCCAGGGTACTGCACCAATTCCTGAATGCCATGGTAACACATGTCGGTGATCATGTATATTTCCCCAATTCCCGTGAGGTATTGGCCAGCAATATGCGTCTCTTCCAGCAAGTAGCAGAATACCCTGAGGTAGTGGGTGCAATTGACTGCATCATGTACACATCAAAGCATCAGCCGGTGAGTGGGGTAGGGCCTACATCAACCACAAGGGCTTCCACTCCATCAACTGCCAGGTCATGTGCGATGCCCAGGGTATAATAATGAATGTGTCTGCTGGCTGCCCTGGAAGCTACCACAACTCCCATATCTGGCATCTGACGCACCTGTACCAGACATTTGCCAATGGGGACATCCCTGACAGTCACCTAGTGGGGGATGCCTGATACGCACTGGAGCCATGGCTGATGACACCCATCAGAAATGCATACACACCCACACAAGAATTCCATAATGAGGCATACACACAAACAAGAAACATTATGGAGCATGTGTTTGGGATGTTCAAGTCACGGTTCCGGTGCCTGGACACATCTGGTGGAGCTTTGCAGCACTCACCAACTACATGTACCCAAATTGTCATGGTATGTACCATGCTACACAATATGATCCTGCGAAAACAGCTGCAGCAGGAACAGCATGAGGCAGGGCCAAACAGCCCCCCACCATTGCCAAGGCCTGCACAGGCACAGCATGACTCAGAGGAGGAGCAACCTGAGCCTGCCCCAGTAGGCAGAAGGAGGCGTGCCCAGTATGCCCTGGCCTTGGCAAAAAGGCAACGCATAGCACATACACTGACTCAGTAGGAACCCTGGAAATGATACCTCTCTGTGAATCACACATACAATAAAAGGGATGCCTAACTTGACACTACCTGTTTCAAACATGTATAAGGAGTGTATTATGTGCATCCGACATAGGCAGCCCTGCAGCACCACCTGAGGTATGATTGCCCTATTTTAAGCAATATAAAGCAGTGTTAAGCACATTTTACCACTATTTAGCATATTTAAGCATAATTGCACAGAGCTGCGCACCGTGCAAACTAGTGCAACGTTGGGCAACATTGGGCAATGTTGGGCAATGTTGGGCAAAGTCAAGCAAAGCTGGGTAAACACGCTCACACCTGCTTTACTGTTCCTTAACCAGTCAGGTCTGCCCAGCAGGAAAATAAAAAGCAGTGACAGGGCTCGAACCCAGGATACTGTGCACTATAGTCACAGTAATGAACCACTAAGCCATGACAGCATTTCACTGGCACAGACACAGCAGGGCAATTGTGACCAACACAAACATAAACAAATGCTGTAACATGCCCTCTGAAACCCCCCCCCAGGCCTATGCAGACAGATAACAGCAGGCCAGGCAGTGTGATGTGGGTTGGGTAGGCTATGAATTCACAAAGTAAGATACGTGAAATGGGAAGCTAAGTTCTGTAGTACAGTAGTATGCTTCAGGCCAGTATGATAGGCAACAATACAGACTGAAATGGAGTACCTGACATAGCAGTGCAGGCCTAGCAAATGTGTATAAATCTCAGGTGAACCCCTCATCCTATGTACACCCACAGTAACAATCAGGTGTGCCCCTTGGATAGAAATGTACAAATAATAGCTGTCCATAGCCCCTGTATGTAGAAATGTTGATAAGTCTATGCAAAGCAACTCATGGAAGCCCTGCAGGCACAACGTGCTTCCTGTTGATGTACAACACAAAGGTGAGCCCTGAAGTAATAACCAACTTGATTTTTCACACACATATAGTATATATGTCCATACTGGGCATGCTCACACAATGAAATAAACGAAGCAAATGTCAGACAACAACATACTGAAAGGTCATACTTGGCATGCTCACACACTTAAATAAATGAAGCAAATGTCAGTCAACAACATATTGAAAGGTCATACTGGGCATGCTCACACACTTAGGCCATGTCTGAGTACAGCAGTGGGCCACACATATCTGGCAGTTGCAGTTCATACCCCAGAAACTTGTCACTATTCACCAATCCTGCCTTGTGCACACAGTTATATGAAAACAGACCCACATATTATATTGGACTCCTGTCATAATCAAACTATATACTACAAGCACTTAAGTTGTTCAGAGAAAGTGGAAATTCAAAGAAGATCAATAAATCTCCGATCAGTATCATCAATAAACAATGAGCACTTCTAGCATTATCCAATCCATGTTCTGGCAAAAATATTGTCAAAGAGTCCATAGAGAACCATGAAGCTTTCTTTCGCAATGTCATTTATATCAGTGTAAACACATATATGTTCCGAGTCAGTGCAAGCTGTAAAGGAATACATGTACATGACTGACACTGCCACCATCTTGTCAGACAGGTTCATACATATATACCCCATCTCACTGACAAAAGGGCCCATTACCATACCTGGAGATTGTGAAAACCAGAAATCACATATACAATGGTTAAACAGCACTTTCCAAACCTAAAAACACGGCGTCTATATCCCTAGCTGTGTCATATGTGAACTCCAAAACAAACAGACCCTGCACCTGAACAGACTCACCCTCTGTACAGGATATGAAACTTTTGAATGCATTACAGCAAAATTTGCCACACTCCACAAGTGTTGTTGCACAACAGACCATAGGAACTATTGTCTTATAAGCCTATTAAGCTTGATCTGCAAGGCCATGGAGTCCACCATGATGGAACTCATAAACAGAGCTATTGTGAGCCTACAAACACCCAACCCTACCAATTTCGGTTTGGTCAGGGGCAGATCATGGTTCCCAAACCTGCTAGACTGTTTTCAAGGCAGTCACCCAGGACATACATCAATTAAATGAGCTACACATGTCCCACATAGACCTTGAAAAGCCCTTTTCCAACATCACAGACACATGTTGTATCCACAAAATCAACAACCAGTGCATAAATATGTATGTCATCTGATGGATTGCCAACTGGGGCACAGATAGATCCCACAAGGTAACAATTGTGGTCTCCTGTTAAAGCTGGTAACAACTGCTGTCCCCCATGGCTCAATCCTGGAACCCCTCCTGTCTGGTGTATACTTTTCAGAAATACAGTCAAACACACGAGGGCTATGTTTAGCAAAGTTTGTGGATGACTGCAAAAAAGTTGTCATAATCGATGTTTGGGACAACAGAGATATCCTTAAAAAGGGTCTCAGTCAGAAATATGTGGTGTAAAATTCATGGCCTCGAGCTACAGTCATACAATTACCACATAGGTGCCAACACCCTAAATATGTAGGTGATAATAAGGGATCTATGGACACATGTGGATAGTCATCTCCACTTCCAGAAACATATTCACAAAGTGGTTAGAAAATCATGCTATGTGTTCCCACAAACTGCCAAAGTCTTTGCATGTAGGTCAAAGGAGGTTCCCTCCACACATCAGTCATCAGACCCGTCAGAGAGTACCACAACACACTTGCAATGAATCGGACTATGCACCCTCAGCAGCTGGAAAGACCAGTGAAGTACCTCAACAAGAGGATTACTGGCCTCAAATAAGTGCCCCATGCAACAAGACTGAATTTAACTCAATGTGTACTCTGTTGCATACTGTCTACTCGGGAGATCTCTGTCCAGCAGACAGGCCCATGTCCAATGCAGAACTGATGTACATGCGCTATCTGAAGTAAACCCAAGCTCACTGTACCACATGCTCTATGGATATCATCATCACAACATTAAATAGAACATGTTGGAGGGATACATTACTAACTCACAGACTTCTCTTGCTTTGGAACAGGCTCCCAACCGACATTAAGCTGAGACCCTCACTGACACACTTCCAGAGGAGCCTTGATGATTGTATCTGAAACTGAATTGTCACACCATGGATCACTTCATCAGCTCTACTACACAGAGGCCTAGGGAACTAACTCCATGGGTGGTGATAGCTGCACACTCTGGCCATATTAATATATGCCTTCAGGCAGATAGCCTATTACCTACCTATGTACCTCTACATATATGTAGGAGGAACACAGTATAATAAGCCAAAGATGGATGGGCAGAGATGTGTGTAAGAGGGTGACCATGACAGGGAGCCATCCAGTACTGTCCCACTCAGCCCACATCTAATGCACAAAAGACATGAGGTGCACATCTCTCCCACTGTACATAACAGCCACCAGTATCTGTAAGCATTACAGTGTATGTGGTCCATGTGTCTGCTGTACAACAAGACTGTACAATGAAGTGCACATCTACTATCTGTAGACCTGTACCTGTCACATAGGTTCATAGGTATGTAGTAGACTATCTCCACAAACGCATAGATCAGCCTACGCAAGTTGTGCAGCTTTCACCACACCATTGGGTAGTCTCCCAAGGCCTAGTTCTAACAGTTAGTACCCTAAGCCCCTTTCTAGTGGGGCTGCTGATGTGATGCCTGGCATGAATTGTCTGTTTCCCATCCACTCATCAACATTCCAATTAAAGAGTGTCAGCGAGGGGTTCTGTCTGATGTACATTTGGACTCTGTTCCACAGTAAGGCAAGTGTCTGGGATGGTACTCTATCCCACCAGCATTTTGTATTCATCGTTCTGATGAGGTTCATATCCCTGTAATGTGTAGGGCAACTCAATGTTGTTATGTGTAGATGAAGCATGTTCAACAGTTATGTGTTGGACATGGCTCTGTATGTTAGGCAGAGTGTGCCTCTGAGTAGGCGGTACGCAATGAAGAACAGATTTAGTTTTACCAGTTGTGCTGCATAACACAACTGTTTGAGACCAGTAATCCTCTTGGTGAGGTACATATGTGGTCTCTACAGCTGCTGGATATGCTAAGTAGAGTACATCCATAACGGTGCATTGTACTCAATGAGGGTCTGATGATGTAAGAGTAGAGTGCCAACACTACCTCTTTGAACCTTGATGCAAAACCTTTGTTGATTAGGTAGGCCACATAGGATCTCCCAATCACTTTGGCAACATGGTTGTCAAAGGAAAGATGACTATGTAGATGTGTCCCCAGATCCCTTATCACCTTGTCATTTTCAAGGGGGTAACACCCATGTGGTCGTTTGTGGGTATTTTGTTTTCAACAAAGAGGATCACTAGGCATTCCTCCACAGTGAGCTTGAGGGCATGATCCTTACACCACACATCTGTCTCATAGAGTCCCTTCTGGAGAATATGTCTGTCTTCCGGGGAATCTATTATGGCAAACACTTTACAGTTCCCAGCAAACTTAGTCAACCACAACTCTCCTGTGTTGGCATGTACATTTGAGAAGTCTATACCAAACAGGAGGGACCCCTGGACTGAACCCTGGGGGACACCAGTCATCACCAGTGTAGAGTCTGACATGTAGCCAGCAACTCGTAATGTGTGGGATCTATCTGTGAGCCAGTTTGCAATTCATTTTGTAATGTATGGATTCATGGCCAGGTTGGTGGGTTCATCTGTGATACCTGACTGGGGAATGGTGTTAAAGGCCTTAGCGAGGTATAGGTAGGCTGTGTGGAGCTCATTTCAATCATCTGTAGCCTGAGTAACTGTCAAACAAATCCTCCCAGTTCAGGAGGCGTGGTCTGCATTTCACGAAGCCAAACTGGGTGTGCTCAACCGTGTGAAGGTTACCAATCTCTGTATTGTTGACTTCCATTAAGATTGTCTCCATTGCCTTGCAGAACACACTCGTCAGGCTTATAGAGCATGAATGCCAAGGGCTTTTTGTGGCCCCACACCTGTGGAGTATGTAGAACATTGCTGTGCAACATTCTATGGGCACATATCCTGTAGAGAGCATGTAGAGAGAGGTGTAGGTATCCCTGATGAATATGGATACATACTCACCCAATGTGCTATGATTCAGGTTCTGATGCTGGAAAGTATGGAATGAGTAGTATCCTGGTAGTGCTGGTGTGCTGTCTGGAGCCTTGAACTAGGTTACTGATACTGCACAGATATCAATATTCTCCATAATGAGAAGTGCCTCGAGTGTGTGCATCTTGAGGCTGAGACTTCTGGCAATGAGTAGCATTTAGCTCACTTTGTGGTTATTTGTGTTGGTTACCGGGTTTGGTTTGTCCTGTGTGACCGGTGTTCCACACCTGACATAAGCGCCTCATTGGTCCCATCTGACCATAAGCTATTTACCCTACATATCCACATCCTGGACCCACACCCTCATTAAGAAAACCATGTTAATAATTGTCTCCAATGCCAACTTCATGCTTCTGAAGACAGAAGTGCTGAACTGCAGGACACTCATGCAGATGGGCAATACAGTTACAACTACTGAATCCTTCACAATTGCACTTTATAAGCACTTACATGACTGCATGCATCATGCTATGCCAAACAGAATCATGATGCTATCCTCCAAGAAAAGCAAGCCAATCTGGTGTTCCCCTGCCATAAACAAACTGCACAACAGAAGGAAAATACTGTTGCAAAAGAGGGTATAATTCCATGAGGGGAGGAGCTCCATGGTCAACATCAGTAAGAAGCTGTGATCCATGATGAAATCCTCCAAAGCTGGTTCTTAAAGCAAAATCGCCACTGATTATAAAGACAACCACAAAGCATTCTATAGCTATGTCAAGAATCTCAATGGCAACACTCAGATCTGCTCTGAGTTACAGCACAATGGCACTGAATATACAGACCAAACTGATATTGCCAACATCCTGGCATATAGGATCAGTGCTAACTTTACCCTCCTCTTACCCATGAAAGAGCACATCTCTATAATGGAAGACTGCAAAGTTGCTGTCATTATGGCTGCACAGGTAAAACACACTCTCCAAAGCCATGAACACAGCATCCATGGGACCAGATAACATCCCAGGCTGTGTTCTACACAAACTACAGAACGAACAGGCACCACACCTACATACCATGTTAAGTCATAGCCTCACCTCAGGCTTTGTGCCTGCTGAATGGCGCACAGCGATGGTTAGCCCACTACACAAGGGGGGAGCCACCATGGACCCCAGAAACTAGCACCCATTAGCCTGATGAGCCTGCTGTGCAAGGCCATGGAATGTATCATCATATAACTTATAAAAAAAGACATTGGTAATCTCCAAACTCTGGACCACAACCATGTTGGGTTTGTAAAAGGCAGGTCATGTCTCCTAAACCTGATAGACATCATTGAAGCAGTCACCAGAACCGTAGACAAGGGTAAGGTGGTTCACACAGCCTATGTAGATCTTGCCATGGCTTTCAACACCATCCCCCACTCTGGAATTATAGATAAACCCACTAAACTATGTATAAATCGCTATGTCACAAGATGTGTTGCCAATTGGCTAACTGATAGAACACACACTGTGAAAGTAGCAGACACCAAGTACGATTTTGGAACAGAGACAAGTGAAGTACCACAGGGTTCAGTCCTGGGTCCTGTCCTGTCTGGTATCTACTTCCCTGAAGTAAACTTTAACATGGAAGGTCTGTGGCTAATGAAGTTTCCAGATGACTGCAAACTAGGAGCCATAATTGAAACTATTGATGATGTGGACATCCTACAAAAGGGCCTTACTGAGACAGATGCCTGTTGTCAAAGCCATGGCCTCAAGCTTATTGCCAAAATGTGCATTGTTATCTCCTTTGGTAAAAACTCTGTAGCCATGAACTACAACATAGGCGTTAGTATACTTAACACTGAAAGTGTAATATGAGACCTTGGGTCACAGGTCAACAGTGGACACACCTGTGATAATCACATCCCCGCAGTAGTCAGGAAATCTTTCTATGTGGCACACCTCATCACAAAAGGTGTATCATGCAGAATAGATGAGGACATTGTTCCCCTCTACTCATCACTCACTGGATCCATAATAGAGTACAACTCCCCTTTTGCTATATTCTTCACAAGACTTGTACAACAACTGGAAAGTCTGCAGAAATACCTCACAAATAGCATTAGTGGCCTGAAATACATGCCATACACAGACCATCTCAAAATGCTCCAGCTGTACTCTCTTGCATATCGCCTACTCAGAGGTGATCTCTGCCTAACATACAAAGCTATGTCAAACACAGATCTGTTGGACATGCTCCACGTAAAACACTCACAATCCCTCTGATCTTCGGCCCCAAAACCCAGAGTGAAATACAAAAGGAAGTGGTGTATCCATTTACCTTATGGATACCCACACCTTCAGGTTAGTGGCACAGCATGAGGCCTTGGAGACCATGCAAGTGCAACTAACATTGGGCAAAGCTGCTTATCAGATTGTAGCCTGCTACAGATCACCTACCTTGTCTCAGGAACCTCACTCAGTATTCCTGAGAACAGTGGAAAATATAAAGGTCCTACCAAACACCATTATATGAGGAGATTATAACTACCAAAACACTGACTGTGAGAATCACTCATGTACAACGTCCTCTGCCCAATGCTTCCTAGAGTTTAAAAACTCAAACACTCTGGAACAGCTGGCCACCACACCCACTAGAGGTGACAACATACTGGACCTGATCATCACCAACATGGGGTACCAGTGTTCCACAACAGAGATAAACCCCTCGCTGGTAATATCAGATCATAAAGTAATCACACTGGACATCCACATTATGCCCCCCCACAGTCAAGGAAACCACTGTGAAGAAAGTTTCTAAAGCAAACAGCACTCTTCTCAAGACCAAAGTGGAAAGTTCAAAAGCACCCTTGCTATAGGATAATGCTATACAATCTGCAAAATCATTTACAGGTGCATTCTGTGCACATCTACAGGGATGCATGGATCGAGACATGCCAAATGAAACCAAGATGCACTCCTCCAAAAATAGGAAACCAATCTGATGGTCGTCGCACATAAATAAGCTAGACAACAGAAGGAGGGAACAAACACATGATAGAGCAAACTTCACAAAAGGAAAGGCATCACTGATCATTATTAGGAAGAAACAATGATCGCTCATAAAATAATCCAAGGCCAGTTTCTAAAGACAAATTGCCAAGGAATGTAAGAATAACAACCACAAAGCCTTCATTAGCTATACCAAACATTTAGGTGGCAGCTCTCAAATATGCAGTCAGCTACTGCAAAATGGAAAAAGATACACTGAACCAACTTACATTGCCCACATCCTGGGGGACAAGTTCAGTGCAAACCTCCCCCATCACCCCCAAAAGGGCCTGTGTCCATCCCAGAAGAATGCAGAGCACCAGACTTCATGGACATGCAGGTCAAAACAGCCCTCTCCAAAGCTAAGAACAAAGCATCAATGGGACTGGATGGTATCCCAGGCTGCGACTTACACCTGCCCCAAAAGGAACTACACCCTCACCGACATTTACTGTCCAGACTCAACCTTACCACAGGCTATGTACTCAGAGAATGACATACAGCAACAGTCATCCAGCTCCACAAAGGGGGTGCCACAACAGAACCAGGAAACCATTGCCCTATAGGCCTACTCAGCCTGGTCTGCAAAGCTATGGAGCAAATAATCATGGAACGCACAAACAGAGACAATGGGGACCTCCAGACACTGGACTCTACCCAACTTTTCATTGTTAAAGGTAGATCCTGGCTCCTAAACCTAGTTGAATTATTTGAAACAGTTACCAAGGACATAGATGGAGGTGAATGTAGTCCACACAGCCCACCAGGGCCTCACTGAGGCCTTTTGACACCATTCCCCACTCTGGCATCATGGATAAGCTTATCAGCTTGAACATTAACAGCTATGTCACAGGATGGGTGTCCAACTGGCTCACAGATCAAACACACATGTTCAGAGTTGCGGGTGCCATGTCTAACTCTAAACCAGTCACAACTGGCATCCCACAGGTATTGGTTCTGGGACCCCGCCTGTTCAGTAGATACTGCTCAGAGGTACAGGCAAGCATGGGAGGAGTATGGCTGAACAAGTTTGCAGATGACTGATAACTGTGGTCCATAATCAACGCCACGGCTGACACAGACATCCTACAGAAGGGTTTTACAGAGACAGATACCTGTTGTCAAAACAATACCGTCAAGCAGAATGCCAAAGAATGCATAGTCATCCCCTTTGGATAAAACAAAGTGCACACAAATTACCACATAGGTGGGAATCCAGTATGTATGGAGAATGTAATTATGGCCCTGGGGACCCAGGTAGACAGTAAACTCTCCTTTGATGATCACATTGCCAAAGTGTCTACAAATGCCTTCTATGTAGCCCACCTAATGTCACCTAATGTAACCCACTTTGTCTATTCTGATGATGTCACCATCCTACAAATATACCTGTGGAAAAGAGAACTCCCAGTAATGTGTATAGCGTGTTGTGTAAATGTGTACTCCTCTAATATCATTAAGTAGTTAGGTAGGGGTTTGAGTCCTTGACAACTGTAGGAGAGTGTGTGTGTGTCTCCTTGTAGAGGAACAGCCTTTTTGGAGACAACTACAACACCTTAAAAGTGGTATACTCATCTTTGTCAAGTCTGATGATGTCACCATCCTACAAATATACCTGTGGAAAGAAGAACCCCCAGTAATGTGTATAGCGTGTCGTGTAAATGCATACTGCTCTAATATCATGAAGTAGTTAGGTAGGGGTTGGAATCCTGCACTTGGCAACTGTGTGTGTGTATCTCCTAGTGGAGAAGCAACCTTTTTGGAGACAACTACAACACCTGAAAAGTGGTATACTCATCTTTCTGAAGTCTGATGATGGCATCATCCTACAAATATACCTGTGGAAAGTAGAATTCACAGTAATGTGTATAGCGCGTCATGTAAATGCGTACTCCTGTAATAACATAAAGCAGTTAGGTAGGGGTTTGAATCCTGCACTTAGCAACTGTGTGTGTGTGTGTGTGTGTGTGTGTGTGTGTGTGTGTGTGTGTGTGTGTGTGTGTGTGTGATCTCCTTGGAGAGGAACAACCTTTTTGGAGAGTACTCAAACATCTTAAAAGTGGTATACTAATCTTTGTCAGGTCTGATGATGTCACCATCCTACAAATATACCTGTGGAAAATAAAACTCACAGTAATGTGTATAGCATGTTGTGTAAATGTGTACTCTTGTAGTAACATAAAGCAGTTAGATAGGGGCTTGAATCTTGCACTTGACAAGTGTATGTGTGTGATCCCCTTGGAGAGGAGCAACCTTTTTGGAGAGTACTCAAACACCTTAAAAGTGGTATACTAATCATTGTCAGGTCTGATGATGTCACCATCCTACAAATATACCTGTGGAAAAGAGAACTGTCAGTAATGTGTATAGTGCATCATGTTAATACATACTCCTCTCATGTCATGCAGTAGTTAGGTAGCAGTTTGAATCCTGCACTTGGTGAGTGTGTGTGTTTGCTTGATGTGTGTGACACTATTGGTCAATGGGTTGTGGGTTTTGCTTTTACTACTGTATGACATATCAGTATGACACCAGTATGTGAATTGCACATGTGAGTTAACTGTGTGACAAATACATGTACGTACATGTGACCTCAATTATTGCATGTGTGGGAACCCTGCTTTCTCCAAGAACACATCTGACATTTTTTCAAGAGTGTGCTGCTGCTTTCCAGATCTTAGGACACATCTGTATGCTTGTGACAAGGCCAGCCACTGCAGTGATCCCTGGCCTAGGTCAACTGTGTCACACACATTCATTACGGTTTCTATAGAATTGTGTGAGTGAGGGTTTATAACCAAGGTATATGTCAGACCTGTTCAAACGCAGCAGGGTCTATCAATGATGGCTATTCATTATAGGTGTACAACAACCTTTGTGGATATGCATGCAGAACCCTTATTGCTTATGTGATCCACTGAGGGATACAAAAATACCTTTGGAAATGTGATTATCAAAGGACAGATGACGTACCACTTGGTTGCATGTACACATCGGTACCTGTTCTTCATGGTGGTGGCTACTACCTATGTGGTACTGTGGGGATACTATGTTCCGTAAAGGTGGATGACTATGCTTTGATTGGCTTATAGCTTTACAGCATGGGTTTGACAAAGGGATCTGTCTGTGTGATACCCTTGTGGAGGATGTGTGCGTCATCTGGAGAATGCATAATAGGCCACAGTATGCATTACCACATGTGGATGGACATATCCCTACTGTGATTGCTTGTACCTAAGAGAGCTATATGCCAAACAGGAGTGGTCTCAATAATGGGTGCAGGTGAATACCACTGATTACTGGCATAGTATAGTACCTGAAGTGTCCAAATGTTACTGTGTGTCCTACATCTGTGTGTCAGTTGTCAAGACATCATATAATGATTGGTTATGGTCAGGCTATTGAAGTTGTGTATACTACCAGAATGCAAAACAATGACAGATAGTAACAGTATCACCCACAGCACAGTGTCAAACCATGTCATACACATGTGTAGTCAAGTTCCGAAATGTGTGTAGTACAATGCATACTGGCCACCAATCATGACTGTGGAGTGTTACTGTGTAATACAGGGCATATCACCCTGCCCATGTGTCCACTATGCACATACATGCAGACAGTGCACCTCCACCATGTTCACAAATGTACACCTGCAAATCTGTGCCACACACATCCCACACATTCTGTCCACTCTCTAACACATGCTTTCAATACTACACACATCAGCCATGCATGTGGGTAGACAATACACTATTGGAACTAACCCTGGTATAAACATTACTACCTTGACAATCATAGCTTACATGCATCATGCCTGCTCAGCTACACCTTCAAGCATATCATTACACTCTACTGCTGACAACATGCTAACATTGCTATACTGCTATAAAGTCACCCTGTGCATCAGCACCATGGTAGCCTGTTCCTGCATCGATGTTACAGATGACAGGAGGTGGCACAGGATTCATCATATGCACAGGGTGTGTTGTTGGTTTGCCAGAGGCCTACAGTGAGCCATACAATCGACATGTATGTGTGTGTGTGTGTGTGTGTGTGTGTGTGTGTGTGTGTGTGTGTGTGTGTGTGTGTGAGGGCCAAGAGTACTGCTATGGGCCAATGTTGATGTAATGTGTGCGTGTATGTGATAGCCCTAGGTGTCTTGTTTATGTGTGTGTGTGTCTGCATGCACACAGTTCCACCATGTGGCTGCCATATATGGGTATTTCTGGGACAGCCACAGACTGTAACGGCCAATCTTTACAGATCACTGTCTCTGGCCATGGATACGGTACCTGTGCCTCGCAGGGATGCTACTGACACTATCAGGTGCTAAGCCTGACTGGGTACTATCCCCAGAGGTAGATGGATGTAAACTGGACCCAGGTCCCTGCTGGGACTGTCCAGAGCCATGCGCACGTGGTCTTCTAGAACGGTCTATGGACAGCCCACCCCCAACATTGCTGGGGCTGGTACTGGCACTACGGGAGCAGCTGTGACTTGAGGGACATCCGTGGCGACTGCCAGCTGCTGATGTTGCTGGCATACGTCCATGTTCACATGTCACCCGTCCCGCACTGTCCTGACACATGGACATGACATTGCGGAGGACATCTAATGCCTCACCCCAACGTCTATCCGTGACCTCAGTGTAATTACGGATGGCACCTGCTAGGTCACGGACACTGTCATTTAAACCGGTGTTATGTGCCCTTAGTCCCTGTCTGGTGTACTGTTCCATATGTGCCTGTGCCTCCATGACAGCCTGGAACATGCGTGAGGTTGTAAGACCTGTGGCACGTCTGCCAGTGGCATGATGAGCAGCAGTGCTCCAGCGAGAACCCCTGGACATCTGCCTATGTGGTACCCTTCCAGACATCTGGGTATGGCTGCTGTGTTGGAATGCATGTGCCATAGATACCACACTGTCCTGGCCAATGCTGGCTGTACGCTGTCCCTCAGCTAAGGGCATTGGTGATGGATGTATTGGCAGTATGACTGTGTACATGGATGGGGTGGACACTTGTGTATTGTCGATTGTTGACCCAAAGACAGACCCTGGCAAACATGCCTGTGCCTCAGCACACCTATCATCATTATCACTATCATGCTCAGTGACATCAGTTTCCCTGCTGCAGTGAACCAGCCCATAATCAGCACCTGTGAAAGGGAGACAGGAAACACACTTTACGACCTGTACATGATGTCTGCACACATGCACACATGCACACATGAACACATGCACACATGCACTCATGAACGCATGCACACATGCACTCATGAACACATGCACACATGAACACATGCACACATGCACACATGCACACATGAACACATGCACACTCTTCACTATAACAGACACACACACACACACACACACACACACACACACCACCAGCAATCCAGAACATACTCAATAGCGTGTGATGGTGGGGTACAGTATCACAAGCCAAACATTTATATCAAACGTGGCAGCATGCAGGACGTGTGTTGCTCAACAGCATGCAGTGTGAGTGTAGACAGCCCTTGCTAATAACAGTATACATGGCTTTGATGCATGTGTGTTTTGTTCAGTGATTGGCCTCACCCTGGAATGCAATGTGTACATGGACACAACATTGCTGTGCAAGTATTAAAAGCTCTGCAATGTCCTGTGCACCATCACTCAGAAGTATACATACCATGGCTGGATGTGTATCAGTGTGTCACATAGATATCCATTTCTGATTAGAGCATCTGTGTCTTTAGCAGATAATTGTGGACACAGGTTTAGCACATGCATGCTATGTATACACAAAGGATGAGTGGTGCATGTATACCTGATGGAACACCATTGCCAACATAGCCATTGTACAGTAGTTATGGTGAGTGTAAAACATATTGTGGACATGCCAGTGCCAACCATGACATGGCATGCTACAACACAACTGCAACATTAAGCATTACACATACACAATGTGTGTCATGTGACCTATACACTCAATAGCATTACAAGACATATATGTGTCACTTTGTGCAAATGGTGATTGCTATGCATATTGTATATAGGTGCATATGTTTGCACACACAAAACATTGAGGTGTATAGCAATGAATGCTATGTGTAGTACTGTGGTTACTGTAACTGGATGGCGTGTTGTACCATGAGCCATCATCATGAAGCATCATGTGGTCACTCAAGGCTACTTATGTGTGCCGGACCAGCACCTATTATGCTGTACCTGATCTGCAGTACCATGGCTACATTCACCATTTCACAGCCAGTTGTTACATGGGTTTGTAAGGTGCCCAATAGGGAGCATTGCTTAACATGAATGTGTTGTGTGTTGGAGAGTTTTGCACTGCCCCATGATAGGCCTCTACCCCTCAGGTATATTATGTGTGCTGTGTGGATGACATTTGGGATACTGGAGTGTGACCTTACAGTGTGTATCTGAGTACGCCATGTGTAGCATATTAACATGTACTGTGTATGACGGAGTTGTGTATGTCGTGTGCATGTGTATTAACTGCCTATCCAATGTCCACTATAGTGTAGCCACAATTCTTTGGGACGCTCAGTGTATTGCATGTGTTTGAGGCAGCCACTCACATTACTGAAATGTGCATAGTCTCACAGGAAACATGCACAGCATGCATTATGCGTAGGTGTGTTACATGTGTACACAGCCTACACCTCACCTATGACATGCACATTTTGTTAGCAATATTGAATGTAGAACACACTCACCAGCATGGATCTGATGCCTTGCTGTCACACCAGAGGGACCTACAAGGATATGAAACAGTTTGTCAGTGACAACAACTGTGGCATTGCTACTGTGGGTTTGCAATCTTACAGTAGCACAATGGTTGACAGTCACAGACCTACACATCATGTTCCAAATTATCAGTCTTGAACAACACCAGACTCCACATCTTCTAACTACACAGTACACATCTCACATATGCATGATCTAACAATAGAGGTAACAGTAGTCTACAGATATGGCATCTCACCTGCATGCTCCATGTGAACTTGCTGGGGGGCTCCGGCCTCCATGATGATGCATGTGTGCTGTTGTTGTTGTTGGCCGGGAGCCCCCAGGCTCAGGAGCAGCTCCTCCACTCTGGTGAGGGGGGATGGGTGGCAACCCCACCACCTGTGGCAAGCTGTTGCCTATGGACATCAGACACACGCTGCCGGGTATGTCTAAGTAAATCACTGCAGTGATGTCGTACCTGCTCATAAATCCGGTTATGCATGCCTATTTCATTTATCCTATGGACAACATCTTGCCACAGCACAGTCCGCTCATGCTGGTCCTGGCTGGTTCTTGAAAATAGCAGGGTGTACTGTTGGATGAGACAGTTTGTTAATATCTCATCCTCTGCACGGTTATATGCTGGATTGTGATGGTGGGACATGTCCCTGGAAGACAATAAAACAATATGTGTGAGCAAGTCATGTGGCACACTTAACATTCTACAATACAGATATCACTGAACTGCCATCAATAGCAAACTATTGTCTGTCAGAGGATACACACTTTCAATACCACATATCAATGCCCAATCCACAACTGCCTGACAGTGCCTGACACACTCTATATATTAAAACATTTTCTGCACAGCAACTAAGAGAAACCACTATGTAAGACTATGCAACAGTACATGGCACACTGTATGCGACACAATGCACCACCTAGCCACAAGAGGTATATATCAAGCTAATGTATAACGAAATATGTAATCCATTGCACTGATTGTAAAGTCCAGTTACAGTATTACCAGTATACCACACTAGTTGTTGATGGAAAACCCCTGCCTACAATATGTGCACATTTGTGACTATAGGTGGCATACTGCTGTACTAGACTATACATGTTGCTAGATACGCACTTATATCCTGTAACACACATATGACCGAGGGCATGTTACAGGCATACCCACACACACATCAGACATACATACAGGACACAGAGGTATGGCAACCCAGATGAGCTTTACGTGTGTACCATACAGTACTGTGTGTCAGTACTTACAAACCCTTATGCCTGAGGTATGTAATCTATGAGGACTACAGGGAACACACAAAACAGTGTTTCCAAGCAATGTGGACATACACCATACTGTGCTGTTTAGGCCTACAGCTTCAAGTAGTACTACAGTTCATACAGGGGTATGATTCACCAGCAGTAACAATCAATGAGCATACATGTACTGCTTTATCCTCCAATGGCACACCCCAGTTAACACAAAGGGACTATGTCAGACCATATGCCATACTGCTTTTTCTGGCTAGCAATAGCATACACATCTTTTGCTGGGATCAGAGCTAGGACACATAATACCATGACAGAAACAGTTTCCCACTAAGCTATCCCACATATACACAACTGTGACACATTCACCAACACATTCACCATCACACTCAGTCAACCTCACATAGCAATTATTGCAACAAGTACATGTGGGTGTGTATTGGTTCATAGGTAGGTAATAGGCTATAGGGCCTATAGAAGCCTAGCCAGACGGTACCCTGGCCTTTGACACCCAAGTAATTTCCTTTCATGTGTCCCTGTCAAGCAGAGCCACAAAGGTGATTCCCGGGGTGTATTTCCTATCTACCATCCAATCATCAAGACTATTCATGACGAGTGCTACTGAGGGGCTTTGGTTGCTATTGATAGGTAGTTTGTTCCAGAGTATGGGATGTCTCTGAGATAGGAATCTATCCCTCCAGCATGTTCTGTTTATTGAGGTGACAAGGTTTAGGTCCCAGAGCGTGTAGCTTGTAGGGATTGTGATCTGTTTATGTGGAGCATGTCCAACAGCTTTGGGTTTGACATAGCTTTGTATGTTAGGCAGAGGTCACCTCTGGGTTGCCAGTATGTGACACAGTCTAGCTGTGGTTTTGTGAGATGGTCTGCATAGGGCTTCTGTTTGAGGACAGTATTACTCTTTGTGAGGTATGTCTGTGGCCTTTCCAGTTGCTGTAGATGTCTTGTGAGGTACATACCAGAAGGGCCATTGTACTCTATAATGGGTTTTGTGAGTGATGAGTAGAGGGGAACACTGACCTCTTTTTCCCTAGATGACACAGCTTTTGTGATGAGGTGTGCCTTGTAGACAGAATACATGACTAGTGTGGCACTGTGATTATCAAGGGGGAGACTACTGTCCACCCGTGCCCCATGATCTCTTATCACACTTTCGGTGTTAAGTCGACTACCACCTATGTGGTAGTTCATGGGTACAGAGTATTTAGCAAAAGGGATGCCAATGAATTTCAGACATTGAGCTTGAGGCCATGGCTTTGTCACCATGCATCTGTCACAGTAAATATTACTCAGTCTCTCCCTCTCTCTCTCTCTCTATATATATATATATATATATATATATATATATATATATATATATATATATACACACACACATACATATAAACATCCATTGGTGTACATATAGATATACGTATAGGCACATATACAGTCCACCTTTCATGGTGGGAATATCAATTATGCGAAGTATGTGAGGTATACAGTTATGTAATGATATTGCACAGTCTTGTGCAAAATGCTTTGAAGGTGTTCTCAGCCCGTGTGGCTTTAGCAGGCCTCACTGCGGAAACACTGCAAACCTAACAAATCACACCCACAGCGTTTAACCACCACATGTCATATACCAGCAATGTATGCTGGCTTGTTTGCCACACACTACTACCTACATACAAATATGCACATAACCTTCACCAACATGTATATGACCTCCCTTCAGAAACAGTTGCAGTATGTCCCTTGCTCTATGCAAATGTACAGATGCTAATAAATCTGACACTGATATATCTCTTCATATGTGTGTGCCATACACACACAAGGTCCACACTGTTGTAAGTCCCTGGATCTCACGGCTGACCTGTTGGGCCTTGCTGCAACATGAACAGGTGTCACGTGTGAGCACACAGTTATATTAGAGTGTGTATACATAGCTGCAAATGCTAGATTAGCATACTAGCCTGGTACAGCAGTTACCAATGCTAAGCTACACGTTTATATGACTATCATGCATGTGTTACTCTGTCACATCCATGGTTATATAGCTGTATGGGCTACTCCCCCAAACACCCATTGTCCACACTACTGTACAGAACACAGATAACATGGTTCAGATGTTTGACATTTAATGCTGAGCTACATATATCACAGTTATGTCCCACTGCACACAGCTACACACTGATTTGTCCATGGCAGTAGTTGTGCAGGGCATCTGTGTATAGATACGTACTGCTACCACATATTGATGTTTCAACATATGTTGAGTGGTCTTCAAATACATCTACTACATGCCAGTAAATACATATCTGTTACATACCTTTCCTTTGTATGAGTTCGTAGTTTTCAGTTAGCAGTATCTTTGGCTTAATGTAGTTATTTTTTTTTTTGTTTAAATTTTTTTTTATTAGTTTATTATTATTATTTTTTTCCCACTGCTGTGGCTGGGGGTGTGAGTCTCTCTCAGTCTCTCTCTGTCTCTGTGTCTGTGTATCTCTCTCTCTCACTGTCTGCAATGGGGTGATTGCATGTGTGGCCAGCAGGTACAGCCTGCTTTTATAGGTATCTGCACATGTGCATGTGATGGCCTCTGCACCAATTGGTGGCCACCATTTGGTAATTGCATGCAGCCTGCTGTGTGGTAATTGCAGTACTCACTGTCATAGCAACCCAATGCTATAAATTGCTATGTCAGGTACGCTTAGCCCTTTCAGCTTTCCAGAGTGGGGCTTATGCTTGTTTGCTGTGGACACTGTTGTGTAAGTCAGAAGGTTGGTATAGTTCTTATATCTGAAGCTAGGGGTGTAGCCACTGATATTATTGTTGTACTCAGACCTGAATGTTGCCACTTCCATTACATAGTTGTCAGTGTAGAATTGTACTCACCCCTACATATGCTAACACAAGATACATGTGAGTATGTAGTTTATTTTCTACTTCTATAATTTCCTGCCATACAAAAGTAGTTATTGAGATGTATTCATTTGGCACATGAACTGTTTGTGAACTGCTATACTGTGAACATTTATTCACTCACTTTTGAACAGTTTGTGCTTTTTTAGTGTTGACATTAGCACAGGCTGCTCAGGAAAACTGTACAAATTTCTGTACTGAGTATGCCTACCTACATCCTTGGTAGACCCTGAACACACGTTTATTGTACATTTGGGTATGGGGTGCAGTAGGACAGATAGCATTATGTATTAATGTGTGAACTTTATTTTGCTGGACTTAAGGGTTGCTGTGTACCTGTTAGTTTACCAAGGCAAGTAGTCTATCTGCGAAGCTCCCAACTGTGGACCTATCCAGGTGGTAGCCAGAGGTTAGCCTGTTATTCTTTGTGCACTACACCATTTTTTTCAGCACTGGAACAATGGCATTGTCACAGTTGGTTGCTACCCTTGGTATTTCAGTGTTGTACTCCTACATAAGGGTATGCTTCTGGAACTCCTTCCAAAGCCATTTGCACAGTGTGTAACAGCAGAATAGCTGATATGCCTGTGTGTTTCTGCCTCTGCCAGGCCTCTCAAACACTCAGGTACATATTTGAACAGACTTAGGGTAAAGTAGGTCGAAGTGAGGTACACCTTTACAATATTAGAAACATTAGGTTGAGACTTTGAGAGAACCAGAGCATATGGATTAATACACATTTCCTGGAGTACAAGTGATGTCTAACTCTTACTTTTGTCATTATTCCTTATGTGCAATTCACCACCTTTCTGCTTAACTTCAGTAGCTTTCAGTGGGATTCAGAGGGACACAGCTAAAACCTGTCTCGGAATCAGAGACATGCCTGAAAACTAGTCACAGTTGGGAAGTATGGCCTCTGCCCTAATCAGATATGCTAGTGTTTGTCCTACTATAATACTGTGTGGGGGTTGTAAAGTGCTGCTGTAACATTATTTCCTGCTAGAATGGCTGGTTCTCTTTTCACAGTCATGTAATGCAATTCCACAAGAACTGCTGGTAAAGATCCACAGAACAGGATTTGTGTTATGGCATTCCTATTTGTCCTTTACATTCACTCATTCTGATGCATGATATATTGATTTTTGCACTAATTTGTTGTATGTTTACCATGGCGCAGTGGTACTTCATGCAGTCTTGTGTGTACAAGGTCCGGGGTTTGAGACTGACAGAAGTATTTTATTTTGCTGCTGAGCAGAACAAGAGCCCTGACATACAGAGTGACTAAGGCACTTCTAAGCAGTTGTAAGCAGGTTTGCGTGATGCTTAGCTAAGCGCATACAAGCTTAGCTAAGCGCACACTCACACACACTCGTGCAAACCCGCTAACTACTGCTTAAAAGTGCTTACTCCCGCTACCCCCGTGCTAATTTCTTTGAAAGAAAAGAAAATGGGGAGATAGGAAAGTGGTGAAAAAAGGGGCACAAAGAGGGAAAGACAGTAGGGAAAACAGCTCGGGATGTGCAGGACGGGTGTAGGGAAGGTCCATAGCTGCCCATTTCTTTAACAGCAATAGCTGTGCATATGCTAGTAATTTGAATAGAATTTTGAAACCTTCCACCCCTGAGAGGGGTGAGGACAACAAAGTATGTTGTACTGCCAATTAAATTTCAGTTTATGTGTCCAGCGGACATGTGTGCGGAATGGGCAGCTATGTATGGAGAGTAATTTTATTGTGGGAGCAGATTGCCTTTTTTTTTTTTTCAGGTAAGAGTGGAATGTGGGGTAGGGGAAGTAGGTATATTTTGGGAGGTAGGTTGGGGAGGTAAACAAACAAGACAAACAAGACGCATACAGGGGCGGAGTATGACACATGGGGTGGGTGAACACCATTGACGGGGAAGGGTGTTTGGAAATCGCAAGCCCATGAGCCCACAGATGGAACTGAGATCCCCACCCATGGGCAGTCACCACTGCACCTTCACAGCCTGGAGGGTGGCTGTGCTGGGGGCTGCGTAAGAGGGGCAGGCTCACCCGTGAGTCACGCCACTCTTGCCTCAAGCTGGCATAGAGGATCAGTGACTGAACGCTGGATCTCCCTACACTCCACAGCCTGGACCGTTTGGAGGGTGATAGGTGGCCCTCCTCTGCCCACACTTGCAAGGAGGGGGTGAGCCCCATCCCCTGCAGCGCTTCCACCCAAAGGTGGCACAGGACCAACGGAGGAAGGGGTCCCAGGCTGGGCACCGGAACTGCTGGTGCCAGGTGCCATCGCCAGCTGAGGTGGGACAGGTGGGTCCACTGGGACCGGCCTTCCCATACATTCTATGTTTAGGAGGATTTAATGACAATATGGGTTAGTAATAGCCAACAGCATTCCAGTTTAATTGTAACAGCATACAGTCCCATTAACCCAACACACCAGAGTTCCAACAGTTGAACAGCAAGCATAACACATGCATATATAGAACAACAGTGGACATTCCAACAGCATGTAGGATTGATTGGTGGCAACAGGCCGCCAAGATTGTGGTATGTGAACAGGGCACATGCATCGAAGTACATGCAGATATTTATATAACAATAGGACATGTGTCCCAACAAATGTTATGAGATTAGACATACCTATTGAAGTGTGGAATTGCATTGTTTATGCACATACAGTAGGGTGTAAAACTTATCTATACTTATAGTTTACACTACATTCCTATTGACTGCAGTTAAATATCCTCTACATGTATTATTACACTATTTATTTATTTATTTAAATTTGTTGACCGGGAGTGTCCGACTGGACGTAGGTCCATTTTCAGTGGAGGCCCGGGGAGAAAAGTTCCACAGTTAAAATAAACAGACAGTAGTTACATTGGATTACATAGCGATTAACAATTTAACATAGCAATTACTTACAACATATTTACAGATGAAGAACATAGTACATCAGTAGACAACTAGAATCTTTATCTGTGAAGTACATAACAGACATTAACAAATGTTACAATGAGAAGTTCCTACTGTATAATAAGTACTAGGCTTATGAGCATCCGAGCTTGCTATAATTAAGGTAGTTAGTGGAGTGGAAAGGAAGGTAGTGGTTGGATGGGTGAATGATATTAGAGTTTGAGTTGCAAGGGCATAGCCAGCATGTTTTTAGGTACGCTTTTAGTAAAGTTTTGAAGTGGGTGCATGATGGTACGGAGGTAATTGTGGGTGGAAGGGGGTTCCATAATTTGGCTATGGTGCAAGAGAACAGTGCTTCACCAGCAGAGTTATTGGGTTTAGTGATCTTTAAGTGATTTTTGTTGTTGGATCTTAGTGGTCTGGTGGTGCGATAGGGTTGGAGTAGATTCTGGAGGGATGGGGCATTTAGTGGATGGTGTACTAGTTTGTGGGTGAGTGAGAGTTGATACCACTGAAGGAGGTGAGGGAGTTCAAGCCAGCCCAGTTCAGCAAGTGAGAGACAGTGGTGACTATGGTAGGATGCCCCTGTGGTAAATTTGGTGATTTTGTTGTAGCAGGTCTCTAGCTTGTTTAGATCACATTGCCTTAGGTGGTATATATTGGAGAGGCATAAAGTAGGGTGGAGATAAGGTGGAAATTTGCTATTGAAATCTTTGCTGCTTTGGTGAGAAATTGATTATTTCTGTATAATGCTCCTAGTTTTTTGTGGACTTTTTTTATGGTCATGGATATGTGAATGTCAAATTTTAGTTTATTATCTATTTCCACTCCTAGCAATTTGGTGTGTTCAGTTGGGTATATAGTGGTGTTGTCTTTTGCTGTGATGTTAAAGTGAGAGTTGATTTGAGTATGTTTGGTGGGTTGGAAGATGAATAGTTTAGTTTTGTTTGGACTGAGTATTAATTGGGCATTGGATAACCAAGTTTCAACAGAAGAAAAGGCTTCCTGTGTGACTTTTTTTAGTTTTGGTAGGGACTGGGCTGAGCAGATGATGGTTGAATCATTTGCGTATTGCATGAGTGTGCCATGTGCACGTTAAATTGTGAAATGGGTTTTGCTAGTTCTTGATATACCTGACTTGTATCTGACATACAAACCATCCTGGATGCAGATGTTACTGCTGCATATTTATATTTTTCATTTATATTTATGTATCTACATATCTGGATGTGTTCAGGTGACATTATCAGGTATATTAACAGCCCCCTACATTTCTAGCAGCATACTGACATTTCTGGGGAACACATGAACAAGCTACTCATGTGCCAGATTAACATGTACATGCCGGCTATTTACCGACAGTTGAGGACTGTATATATGCTTAACAGCTACTGGCACTCCCTTCATCCACTTTATATGGGCCTACCCATGTGTGGGTTGACTGCACTTAATACAACAATACTATTTCTGTTATGCAAGGGTACAACAACATATCACAGAAAGTGACACGGACACACTCCAGGAATTATACCTTTATTAATTACATTACACACTTTTCTAGTGGCTCTCTCAATTATTTGATATATCAGTGCATGCAGAGATCTTTTATTCAATACTTTTTATACCTTTATTAATGGGTTACAACACCTTTTCATGCTGTCTCACTTATTTTATATAACAGTACATGCAGAGAAGTTATTCCACACTTTTTATACCTTTAATAATGGGTTACAACACTCTTTTTCAGGCTCTTTCACTTCATGATCACACATGCAGAATATTTACTAACCTGCCTGGTGGCGCAGCCTTAGCAGCCTATCTGCATAGGCTTGCTGATTCGCAGCATGGACACCTGCAGCTGTGAAGTAAATGAAGGGATATTGAAAATACCTGCCCATTATATAGACTACAGTAGCTATTCTTACATACTCCATTCCATGGATACCTACTCAGTAGTGGGGCATTGTCATTTCCACGGGCCTCCTGTATCCACTGGTTCAGTTGGTCCTGCTTCCGTCTCTTCAGGTCTGCATGGTGGTGTCTGACCTGCTCCCCAGTCCGAGGGATGCCTGTGGCACTGGTGAGATCATGTGCTAGATGGTTCCATGCCTCTGCTTTGTACTCCATGCCTTGGAACTGGCCCTGCAGGAGTCTTGCATCATGATGATGGACAAGGAGCCAAACCATCAGTTTTGACTCCTCAATACCCCACCGTTGCGCTCGAAAATGAGAGCCCTCTTCAGCACCAGTCATTTTGTCTGCAGATGTGAGCTACAACCAGTTATGGAGATTATTGCCACCTATGGGGCTTAAATATGGCTCATTTCCCGCACTTATTTGTGATTGGCCAGTTTGGAAAATTCTCAGCTGAGTGCATACCTGCTTAGCACTGAGTAAACTTTCATTAATATGTATATGTATGTTGACAATGCATGAACAGCAAAAGCTATCATGGCTTAGTGGTTCTGTACTTTGATTATGATGTACAGTATCCCGGGTTCGAAGCCTGTCATTGCTTTTTATTTTACTACTGGCCTGACCAGCTAGGAGGTGTGGCTATGTTTAGCCGACTTTGCTCTAATTTGCCCAACGTTGCTCTACGTTGCTCTATGTTGCCCGACATTGCCCTACGTTGCGGTAGTTGGCAGCTACACACAAAGCCATTGCGCTAGTTAAAGCAGTGCTTAGCTATGGGCAATTATATTGCGCTAGTTAAAGCAGTGTTTAGCTATGGGCAATTATATTGTGCTAGTTAAAGCAGTGCTTGGCTATGGGCAATTATTCTTAAATGTGCTTAATACTGGTAAATGTTGCTTAGCAGTGCTTCACATTGCTTAACATAGGTTACTTATGCATTCATTAATATGCATGACCCTTTCACCTTCTTATATATATTTAAAATATCGTTCACTACTACATAGGCCATTTAAATGCATTTTATTTTTTATTTTATTAACAATGCAAACCACAGAAGAACACTGTACAAACATCAACAAAACTATATACAACTATACATTGCTATCATTATATATAATTACAACATATAATCAATTAATAGAGAAATAATACAAAATAATAAAGTGTTTCAGGGTTAAAAAACAATCAAAGAATACATTCAAAAATTCAAAGAACAGAAACAAAAATTACCCAGAACAGAACATGATGACCTTTACTAATATGCCTAATTTTTCATCCTTTAGACCTTCCCATGTTAGTGTGACAGCACTTCCAATGCAATAAAGGATCAAATATTATTAAATAATGACAAATGAAATCCACCACCTTGAGCCACCTTGATGGAATATTGTCAGGAGGGGATTGTAATATGTACAAAACAAATTGAAAGTGTTGATTTTTCGTATCCCATATTCTCCAGAATAACTTTAAA